>NW_027507791.1:72532734-72912734 GCF_037356315.1 Lithobates pipiens | reverse complement strand
CATGGTCATCTGTAAAAATATGTTTGTGGTTGTATTGTGCCTCCAACTACCAGTCTCTATGGCTAGTTCAAAGGCTCCCTATCACAAACAGAATTATCTTCTGGCAACCATATGTGGTTAATGGCTAGAAATCTGGAGTTGTGACTATAGTATTCAATATATGATTGCACCCCTTTCCCTTAGAACAACTTAAGTTGGACCTTAATTTGTTTGACACCAACTCTAAATTAATCTAAAACTACTGTAACCATTGGCCCCTTTGAGACATGGGATCCACACAGCTCAGGGCATCATGCATGGTTATCTGTGGCCTGTGCCTATCCCTGCTTCCCACTGGTGATGGACAGCTCAAAAGGGGGAGATGGGAAGGGGACTTAAGCTCTCCCTCCAGCCACAGATGGACTCAGGCATGCCAGGTAAGGAACAAGTGGGGTGTGTGTAGGCTGTTGAAGGGAAAGAGAGACCAACTAGGCACCCTAGAAAGCATGAGTTCAGGGTCATCTAATCCCACAACCACCCCCAACACCAATCCCATGTGAGACCTGCTCCTGAAGAGACTTCCAGTAAGAAAGGCTTCAGGAATAGCGATGTCCAAATCAGTTGGGTTCAAATTGAGTGCAAGTTCAGTGAGCACACCCAAAAATCGAATTGTGAACTTTAATGCAAACCTCATTGAAGTCAGTGGGAGGAGAATCTTAAAACGAAATTCTCTCATGTTCAAGTCTAATAGGTAAAGGATTGTCAAAAAAGGTCATGGGGCTGGGCACTGCCAGGGGAACATGTACCAATGCAGAAAAAAAGAAAAACCCTTTAGCAGCTTTTGGATAAAGCTTAAAGTGAAACATTCAAAATACACACCTTTAAATGACAAGCTTGGGGAATGCCTTAAACCTGCTTGTGAGGTGGTTGACGTGTAAAATGTACACAAGTACAAATGAGAAGAAAAAAATCTCATGGCTGCTAAATGACGTTTGCCTATTGCCTTGTTTTGTTTGTAAATAGAGCGTTTCACTTCATCCATACCAGACCCTTATCTTAGATGAAGGTGGATAATAATGTGTACCTGAAGAAAAAACAAACAAGAAATGTAGGCCACCTGTGTCCTAGCAACTGAAAAGCGTCCACTTGTATCCAGGCAATAAATGACATCATTGGTCGCTAGGAGGCCAATGGTCACACAGTCAGTAGTTGCTATGGTGCACCATAACAACCAATGATGCTTTGAAAAAGGGGTTTCCTCCCAAGAATACATGCCAGAGCCAGACCCTTATCCTTGATGAGGGCTGGGTATGGATTTTGGATAGGGGGGCATGCAAAAAAACAAACAAGAAAATGAAGTAGGGTTCCCTCAAAATCCATACCAGATTTTTTTCTGAGCATGCAGCCTTGCTGGGCAGGAAAGGGACAAGGCAGCACGTGTGTGGCTTTCTTCCTTAACCATACCAGGCTATATTCCCTCAACATGGAGAGGGTACCTGGCCAGAAAAGACCCCCCTGGCAAAACACCTTGTTTCCATGCTGATAAGGACAAGGGCCTCTTCCCAACAACACTGACACAGGGGGTTGTGGGGGTCTGTAGGCAGAGGGAAACCTCATATCAGAATCTGGAAGCCCCTTTAAAATTGGGGGGGGGGGGATAATACACTCATGTGAATAAGTAATAGTACATAGAACCCCTGGTTACTCATTCACAAAAAATAAATAAATATATAAACACACACACGTTACAAATAGTCCTTTATTGCAAAAAAAGAGAAAAAATTCACAAAAACGTGTGACAATGGGGTCAATTCACTAAGCTTTACCGCATGCGGTAAGGGTATCATGCTACTAATTTGCATAAATTATTGCATGCAGTAAATAAAGTCCAATTCATTAAAAAAATATATTTCTGTAAACAACAACAAAATAAATTGCCGGTAAATATTACAAACAATCATGCAGTAATCTGATAAATCCATTTCGCAAACGAAACAGGAACTAAAAAAAGGCGCAATATTTAACACCCCCTTTTGGTGATGGTAACCAGTGCGGTGTTTCCTTTTAGAGTGATTTGGAGTTGAGAGAGAGAGTGCTTAGCAGAATAACAGCTATAGAGCTTTTTGAATGCAATCTTTTGCAATTAACTTGCTCAGAAGGCATCAGAGTAGGAGACGGAGGGTTGTGGTGATGGCTCCGCAACATTTTTCAGAGAGGACCCTGCTGGACGACTTCACAGAGGGTGAGGCTCTAGGGAAGTTCCGCCTGACCAAGGAGCTGATCCTGATGCTTCATGTTAGGCTGCGGTTTAACTACCATTATTAAACACCACACATTTAAACAAATAGCAAAGTACACTTCATTAAAAATTAATCAAAGACAATAAAAAGTTCAAATTATGATTTTTTTTTATTCGTTTTCAGACATTTTAGCAATTGCAGCAGCATGACACATGAAATATACAACCAAAACTATCTAGAACTCAGGAAACAATGGACATTGTGAAACATGTTTCAGAATATCCATTGTTTCCTCAGTTCTATCTAGAACTGAGGAAACAATGGACATTGTGAAACGCATCTTCTGATTGATCGACGTGTCACTTCCAGTATACGGATCTTGCGTTCCACGCTGAGACGCGCTTCCAGTTCCGGTTTTCCGGCTCTCCGGACGCTAGACGGCCCTGATACTGCCATCATCCTGACATCCATGAGGCGGCATTTTTGAAAAGATTAAAACTGCTATACTGAAGCCTCTACTGCCTAACATCTTTAATGGTCGTTCCAGCAATTCACCATCTTCACTCCTCCGTGACAGAAGTGGCTGTGATTACTTTCCCCTCCACTATATCTTACGCCTGACTACTATGCAATTTTGTGAGTAGCCAAATGGCTGTGTGCTTTTATCATATTAAATGGTACTTCTTATATACTGCACTTAGTTTGGTGCACTTCTTGTCTTTTCTGCAATTTACACATACAGTAACACATTCAAAATGGGGCACTCTGTTACTCCTCGACACCCACAAAAATGGGCAATATTCTTTCCCGGGAAACCCACACAATTGGGCATTATACAACCCCCTGGTCCCGCTACCCCCACACACCCACAAAAATGGGCACATCTTCCTACTAAGGACACACACACAAATGGGCACTTATTATTGCTCCTTAGGAAGCATCAAAGGAAATGGTGCACTGTACCAACCAAAGAGATCTGCATAAATTTTCCTCACAAATAAAACCACTAAAATTGGACACAAATCTACCTGCAGAAAAAGGCACAATACTACCCACAGATTCCACCCATAGCAAGGGGCCTAATTCCACCCACGGAACACCCACAGAAAGGGGCCTGATTCCACCCACAGAAAGTGGTGCAATACTACCCTCAGAGAGGGGCCTAATTCCAGCCACAGATGAGCCAGAAAGAGATGCCTATTGCAACCCACAGAGAACCTAATTCAACCCCTAAATATTGACACAACCTTATGGAAATTACCTTAAATAACCCTTAATCACCTACACGTGAAATAAATGACCACATGAGAAAATGCGGTAATTACTGAGTAATCTGAAAAATACTGCATTCGTTATTTAACACTTTCACCACTGATATACCGTATGTGGTATTTTACCACATTTTACTTGCTGTTATTTATCTCTTAGTGAATTGACCTCACAATGTAAATTCACCATCAATCACATTGTCCAGCGATGTATCTCCACATCAATTATGATGAGCAACGACCACCAAAAAATCCTGCTGGACAGCTCCCAGCCCAGTTATGTCATTGACCAAATATAAACATTGTAATATTTAGTCAATGACTTCACCTGGGATCCCTCATGATATCACTGACTAAATATGATCATGCCTATATTTGAACATTGACATCACCCAGGATACCCCTCCCCTTTGATTATATTCAGATGTGGGGTCAGGAGCTGCCATTCACAGCAAGCAGTCCTCAAGAATCAAAAGGACAGCATTTGCTTTCAAAAGGTTGGTGGGTCAGGGTTGCGGGAAAGAGGCCATTGTCCTCATCGACAAGATGCAATGTTGTTGCCCCCCTGGCAAGGTACCTCTCCTCCATATTGAGAAGACGTGTGACCTGATATAGTTCAGGAGATGGGACACATGCTGCCCCTTCCTTCCTCAACAAGGCTGTATGCTGAGATAAGAGTCTGGTATGGATTCTGGGAAGACCCCTAACAAAAGAAATGGGGTCTCACCTAAAATCCATACCAGACCCTTATCCAATTTCCCCCCTAAAATCAGGTTTGGTATGTAGCATGGGGGTGACTTGAACAGTTTTTTTTAAATCTTTGATAGACTCCTATCTAGGATAAGGGTCTAGAAAAAAATGTTTGGGGAAGCCCACATTGTTTTTCTAAAAATAGTTCTGGTGGACTATCACAGGGGACAAAACGGATTGAAGTGACTCATATTGGTGAATGGCTGAGTGCTCTACTGTTGAGTTTAAAGGGCCCCACCTCTGGCAGGCCCTTTGGTAAAATTATCAGTGACCATTGGTTAGTCAAGGATAGTTAAATATTGCTAGGCCCAGTAGTTAATTTCACTCTTCATACGATACACCTACACCTGCATATACCTGTGTAATAAATACTGTTAAATGTATGCTTATAGTGTCATTCCCTACACACCTAGAGTGTTTGAGACAAGGCTTCTCACAGATGGCAAAGAGAATGAACTCTTGTCATGCTCACTTAAGGAGAAGTTTTGGGTGTGTAAAAAACAAACATACATACTCACCTCCATGCTGCAGCATCTATGAGGCTCTAAACCTGAGAACTGAGTTATCATATCACTGCTGATTGCGCAGTTCTCAGTCAGCTCTGAGCAGAGAGCAGTAAATGCCAGTCACCACTCTCTGCTCTGTCCCTCCAGGCAGGGGGCAGGTGTAGCTGAGCACTGAGAGTTGGAGCCAGCTGTCAATCAGACAGCTGAGTGGATCCCAACAACATGGTTGGGATCCTTCCAGAATATCAAGTGGCTCTGTGATGTGACCGCCAACAGCTGTGGATCACAGAGTGTAAAGGTACTGTGATTGTATGTCACAGTTATTGTATTGTTGCAGCTATCATTTCACCTATTGCCTTAAAATTATTCATTTGTATAGTTTGTTCCTAAAAACAAACATACAAATATGAAGCATATCAATTTACCATGCACAGACATATACACTTACGAATATATTTCCAAATACACACAAAATAAAAAAAAAGGACTAAATTAGGACAGAAACAAATACAAGGTTTCAGATCGAAGGGGACATGTAAAAGAGGAATGAAATATCAAAAAGCTCATAAAATGACAAATATTTGGGGATGTAAAGGGTGTTTGATTATTGAATGCTTTCAGAAGACAGAGGCAGTGGTACAGGAAAATGGGGGCTTTGTTAGATTCTGTATCATTACTCAGTAGAGGTTATCATTAACATGGCCACCTGTATAATTACTTTATTAATGGATCTACCTACCACATTTAATGATAAAGTTTTGGTCAAGAGATTACAAGTATGCCCACGAAGGCAAAGTAGCATAACTTAGGGCATAACATACACTACATTTCTCTAACTTACTCTTTTTATTGCTAGTTATTATTATGTATTTTTTAGGGGTAAATGCAAGTTTGTGGTCTCTGTTATTGTCTAACCCATCCATTCTCAACCAGGGTTCCGTGGAACTCTGGGGTTCCTCCAGAGGTTGCTATGGGTTCTTTGAGCTGTGGCTGATGACCACGTTTTTGATGGTGCCTACAGAATTCAAGGTTTAGCAAAGCCAGCAGCATGACACAAAATATATTTGTAGCTGTCTTTAAGGGTGGCATTCTGAGCACCAAGGGGAACATTCTTCCTATTGACCACCAGTATAAGGGGCATTGTTTTATTGACCCCTGATGAATTGGTTTTAGTAAGGGTTCCTTGAGACCTGAAAAGTATTTTTGGGGTTCCTATAGGGTTAAAAGGTTGAGAAAGCCTGGTCTAACCTGTGTTTAATCTACTTTATGCTTTTGATATCTGTTGGGTATGCATCATTCCACAGCCCGTGTCCTTCAGTTGGTGCTTGCCTCTACATCAGTCTGCATTGGGATAGACCACTGCATGGCAGTCAATGTATGTTGGTTAGTGTATGTCTGTTCTTAAGGGAATGTCTATTGGTGTTTAAAAAAATAAGAAAAAAACTGTATCTCTGCTTACACAGAGCTATCAGCTCTATCTAACAGTTACAACACATAGAATGTGTGAGCCCACCCTTTTGTAGGAAGGGCCTGGAATATACATTTCTTCAAATTTTTGGCTTTTATGATTCTTTTAAACAGGGCAAATTTTTTAAATTTTCAGCCGGTTGAGTTTTGGGAACTTGCTAAATCCCTGGGATACAACTCGAATACCGCCAAGTTCCAACCCCCTCATTTTGACCTGCAAGGAATTGACAATATTTTAGCGGCAATAAGTTGAGTGCACAAAGTTAGGATTTTTTTTAGTGTTAGGCTTAATGATGAGTTTTGGTTAGGCTAAGGAGGAATGTAAAAAAGTATTAATTATAATATTTTGGCTAAGGAATGAATTTAGAGCAGGGATATGGTTAAATACCAAGCTTTTGTTTTTATTCAGAGTTAAGTTATAGGTAATGCTAGGGGTAAGCCTAAGTGTTAAATATTTATTTTAAGAGTTATGTCAATAATTGTTAGGAGTGGATAGGGTTTGATATCAGAAACAAGTTAACTGTTTCAAATTTATTTTGAAGGTTAGTTTGAAGTTTAAACGCTAGGGTTTTATTTAAACTTTAAATTTAAATAAAGTTAAGGGTTTATTTTATGGTTAAAGGTTAAGTTAAAGACTAAAGTATTAAGGGTTGGATGTTAAATTTGAACAGTTGATTGAAAAGGTTAGGTTAGGGATTAAAAGGCTTAAGTAATGCTTAGGGTTAGGAAATAATTTTAAGGATTACCGGTATGTTACAAATACATTGTAAGCAATAATTTAAGTGTTACAAGTCCATTTTAAGGTTCTATCTAAGGAGAGGGATTTGTATTTAATCAAAGGTTAATTTTAAAAGTTTGTTTTTAGAGTTAGGCCCCTTGCACACAGGGAGTCTAGCTACTGTATATCCATCCTGGACCCAGAAGGGACAGATGCAGTGTTAAGCCTCATGCCTGCAGCCTGTCAAAGTCAGTGGCAAGCTACAGCTGGATGGGTCTGAATGCTATACCCAATAGTATAGCCCAAAATGAATGTCTTCTGCCTGTGTAGCTTTTTAGGCACAGAACAGTTTTACATTTCAAAAATACATTGGTAGCACATGCTCATGTAAACACTGATGCAAAAAATCTTCAGCGTTTACATTCCCTTGTATTGTAAACTGTGGGACGCGTGGCTTCCTTGGCATGGAAAAGCACAGAGAAATTATGCCAGGCCTCTAAACAATGGTAGACTTAAGTTTAAATATCAGAAGATAAGTTAGGATAGGTAAGGGTTGAATTAAAGGTAAACTTTAAGTGTTGGGGGTTAATTGTAATAGGCAGTTTAAGGGATAGGTTAGGGTAAGGAATAAAGTTAGGAGACAGAGTAAGGCTAAGTGTTAGGGTAATATTAAAAATGTATGTTCACGGTTAGGTTAGCAGTGAGTTTATGTGTTTGGGAGTAAATTAGATGGGTATATTCTAAATATTAGTGGAAAGAATAGAGCTAAGTTTTATGAAAAGTTTAAAAAGTTTTATTAAGAATTAGGTTAAAGGTTAAGGGTTTAATTTCAGGGTAGGCTTTAAGGTTGAGTGTTAGAGTTAAATTAAGTATTAAGTGGCATTCAGTACATAAATGTATTAGTGCAATGGAGGTCACTGGAGAAGTACAGTATGTGGATGCAGTGGCAGTACATGGAGCAGTTAATCAGTGCGGTAGCAGTCAGTGGAGGAACGTAATTAGAGGAGAAGTGTGTTGTATGCAGTGGCTCTCAAGTACATTGAGACACAAACAGTTTGTGAAAAACAACGTCTCAGTGAATTGGCGGTCAATAGAGAAGTGCATGAGTGCAGTAGTGGTTACTGGAGCAGTGAATTGGTGCAATGGCGATCAGTGGGGTCAATTCGGTGACATCCAGTGGAGAAGTGCATCAGGGCATGAGCTGTCACTGCAAAACTGTGTTGGTGCATTGGCACTAAGTTGACAAATGCATTGATACAGTGATGGTCAGTGTAGAAGTGCATTGGTTTAGTGGTGGTCAGTGGAGAAATGTGGTCAGTGGAGAAGTGCATTGGTGCAGTGGTGGTTAGTAGAGAAGAGCTTTTGTACAGTGGCAGTCAGTAACAAAGTGAATTGGTGCAGTCGCAATCAACAGTGAGCATTGAGTGTGATGCACTGATGTCACTTTGATCTATTCATATGGTTTTTTCCATATTTTATTTCCTTATATATGTTGCCATTTTTGTATAATTTCACTTACCTGCTGCTACTGGATTCCTGTTTGGAACATTCTTATGTTATTTAGACACTTTATCTTTACACAGATATATGCGTTTTTTTGCATGTAGCAAACTTCACTTAAATTATGCACTAAGCCACTTGTTATTTATTAATGCACGGATGCACTTTTTTCATAATATTTAATTTCTTGCTATTGTTACAAGTACACTTGTATTTACACTTTGTTAGTATTAGGGTGTTTTTTACTATATTTTTTATTTATTTATTATTCTCTCATATTACTTTATTTTTTTATTTTTTATACAAACGTTTTTATTGGGGGTAAAAGAAAAATAAGTAGATCAACAGACACAAGTACATGACTGCATCAATGGAAAGCATAAAAGAAATACACAACATACAAATGTTGCTGGCACAGCAGCGGACCAGGCACAAAAAGGAACTTTTACAAAAGTGATTAACGTACAATTACTTGGTTTTTAAAGGTAGCGCACACATCCCCACTTTATTCTAAGTCCACAATACTGAGAGTTAACTCATACAGTGATTGCTGCTTCTTTTTTTTACCTCCCTCTTCTATTTCTCATAGAGCGCAGAAGCCCCTAGATACAACAGTGAGCATTGGTGCAGTGGCAGTCAGTAGAACAAAAATATATAAAAAAAAGAAAAAAACAAAATACAAAATACCTAATATAGTTATCTGTACCCATGGTATACCTACAGTAGGGGCTCATTTACACTAGCAGTGCAAAGCATCATAGCCATGGCATGTATACACCTTAGTCTGCTCTCTTTGCAGCTTAAGGGAGAGTAGTTGGGGGATGGTAAAAACATGGCAAAATTGCATATTTTTACTGCATCCAAACCGCAAGCATAAACCTTGCCTAACTCAGTTAAGCAGCCCTGTCTGCGGTTTGGGTATTAAAGACAGGCACCTGTAAGGTAGTGAGTGACTAATGTTCCAACTTATCACAGTAAAAGCTGCTGCTGTTTATATAAAAAAAATGTAAACCATAGAGCCAAGAACACCTGTTGTCATTTTACCTTTTATCATACAGATGATTCCTGTGGCAGAAAGCCATACATTCTAGAACCTTGGCTTCTAGGAGGACTCAATTGAAATATCACCTTGAACTTCCCAGTCTCTGATCCTATATTTTCAAAAAAATACAAAAAGAAGAATGTTAATTACAAATATGCTTTAAAGAGAAATTTAAGTATACATTGTGCATACTGTATACTAGTTCCATAGGCCCATAGCTATCTAATGGAGTATTTCTCAACCTTTTTACCCTAAAAGAACCTATTAAATCAACTAATGAATGAAACAAATAATGATGGCCAGAAAAAAAGCACAAATTTGAAAATTGTAGTGTTCATTTAAACTAATTGTCCATGGTAACGTGTCTCTTTACATTGGTGGTCAATAGGAAAAATACGTGTAGTGGTGACCTCTCACATTGGATGTCAGAGGTAAATTGCCCTCCTTACAATCATGGTCATGGTGGGTAGGAGATGAATCAAATACAGTTCAAGAACTGCCTAGCAACCTCTAGAGGAACCCTGGGTCTCCATGGAATCCTGGTAGAGAAATTCTGCTCTAATCTACTGTAACATTGGGGAATGTTTAACTCAGTGGTAGATGCCTTTTCAGCAAGTTCACAGTGAACAGGAACTTTCGTTTAAGGGCATGGTAGCCCACTTTTATTAAAAAGGAACAACATAAAGTTCATACATGCACTTGGTTGCCCACACAGGGGTTCTTCTGCTTGAAACCATACATGAAAAATGCCAAGCCACCTGGCTCTCTTCAGCAGCACTGCCACCTAGGCTTTACAATTCAGCCCTCTTGGCCATATAACAGGGTTCCCGTACAATTACTGTACCTCTTTTCAGCTTCCTTGCTGCTTAGGCCTTCCACTTCAGGCTCTCATTTGTCTCAGATGCTCACAGCTTTAACACACACACACACAGTGTCTCTAGAAAGCAGCCCCTCACTGCTCTGATCCTCAGACTTGGGTCTCTGGCTTTCTCTAGTGCACACCTGCACTCTGGACTCCTGGAGACCTCCTGTCTCTCTGGTTGGAGCCCAGAACCCTAATCCTGACTCTGCTATAAGCCCAGGACCCACCTGCTCAATCAACCAGCCAGACTCCTGGCTGTTCCAAAGACCCGGTCCCAGGATTGGAGATTTCATCCCACCCATAACGCTATGGAATCTCCGCGCTCCAGGTCCCCAAGTGGATTTTACAAGCTTTGGAGGAAACTGATAAAACAGATTCCTCCACATTAAATACTCCTGGAGCCCCTCAACCTGCCTATTTGAGAACCCTGGGCGACAATTACTAGGACAGGGAACTGTACTGTCACACTACAGTATAAGTTGTTGGGCAAAAAAAAGCTGTAAATTACAGGAGAGGAATAACATACCCATGACCTATTTGTTTTCCTATCTATAACCTTAAGGCTAGGTTCACACTGCTGCGGGTGGGAGATCCGGATGTGATTCGCACCGCACTGCAGTGCAAATCACATCCGATCTCTGTAGCGATGCGAGTTCAGCCATACAGATAGTATGGCTGAATTCGCATCGCTCCCGCCGCAAACTCGCACGGGACCCTTTTTTTGGTCCGCAGCAGAATCGGATCGCATGGGTGTTCACACCATGCGATCCGATTCCTGTGCGAGTGTGCAGATCGCACTGCGATATGCGGACGGATCTGGGGGTGTCATTAACATTTCATTGACACTCCCAGCAGTCCGCATAGGGCAGTGTGAACTGCCGGCGGGAGGCATGCGATGCGGGAAAACGCCGCGGATTTGCGGCGTTCCCGCATCGCTATGGTGTGAACCCAGCCTTAATCCATCTTTTACTTTGAAATAAATTAAGGAAGGAATATTCTTGATCTATAACAGGGCCTCCTTGGGAAAAAACATAGATTGATATCATCAGAACGACACATTACTTGCGTATTTCGTTATATCCTCATAATTAAATGAGGCCATAATTCGATAAGCCTAAAAAAATTCATAACACAACTTAGAGCATGTATTGGGGAGACCCCCCTCTCAAAGCATATGCAGTATATCACTGTAATACATGGACATTTACCACTGTTTTCCCCTGTTAAACACCCTGAATGTACAGAAAAATACATATTGATGTGCAATAAATGCTCTCTCCTGTCCTGGACTGAAAGCACGTTTGCATTTTTGTGTCTGAGTGATGTCAGCCCAGCTGCTTAACTACTTAAACCTTCCTATTCTCCTCAGCTCTACAACACAGATACTAAATATTCTGTAGTCCAAGAACAAAGAAGGCTACAAAAACCTCTTAAGATCATGCAAGAAAGAAACACAGGACAACCCTGCATTTATGACATGGTCAATCAATAAATCCCTTTGAAAGGAATATTTAAAGGAAAAGTGTGACAATATAAAAAAATAAACACACATACTAACCTACCTGCTGCTGATATCTTCTGATCTTGCAGGCTGCCCCCCGCTGTCTCTAAGCCTGAGAACTGAGCAATCATGTAATCATTGATTTCTCAGTTCTTGGGTCTGCTCTGAGCAGAGAGCGGTGACTGTCAGTCACCGCTCTCTATTCCACCCCTCCAGCACTCACTGGAACACTAGGCAGGAGAGGGGGTGGGAGCAGCTGCCTCAAGCTCTCAGCAGCATGCTGAGAGGCTGATCCAGCTGCCTACAAGGCATCTAGGTCCCTCTAGATCCCTCTAGAGTCTGTAACGGCTCTGTGATGTTAGCTGGCAGCAGACAGGCACTCCTGTGATCTACATGAGAAGTATGGCCAAAAGAGCTTTGGCTATATTTCTCTTTTAACAGATCAAACATGAAAAGTGCATTGTAAGGGCTTGCATACATTTTTCTGGTTAACAGCCTCTTCTGACTGTATATACTGTATACTGTATGTATAAATCAAATCTCTGAATCAAACATGATTCAGCCTTATAGTAAACCTTTCTGAACATAAATATAAGGGTCGCCACTGCTGACCTCCATCTGAAAATGCTAGCTGTCTGGCTCTTATACTTGTTCTAAGTTTGCAGCTCAAAGTACTAAAGGACGAGGGTCAACATTTCAGCCAGGCAACAAGCATTTGTAAAATGAGAAGTCAACAAAGGTACCGTCTTTATTCTCTCAGGAAATGTTACCTTAAACAACATCAATAATTTTATAGATGGCTCTGCCAGCCATCCTATTCAGTATTCACTGGATTTCCATAGGGCCCACCACATCTTATGCACATGCAAATTATTTCCAGATGAGGTCCAATTTATGCCCATATGGCAGATACTTTAACACTGTCTTGCTGTTTAGTCGTGCCCGTTTTGTTTATCAATGAATACTGATAAAAAAAAAATGCATACATCCAATTTTTCTGATCCACTGGGAAATTGTATGAGAACTCTCCATCAACAAATATTATCGTAATTATTGCCGAATGTTGTCACATGAGAGAACTGTACATCTGCTCTCCTCCGTAGTAATAATATGCAAAGCATATGTGATTCTGGCAATCAGGAAGATAGTTTTGGACATCTAATTATAGAGGTGCTGGTTTTAAGCCGTTCTTTTGACTTCTTCAGCCCTTCTAATAGGATAACATTAGCTTAAGCGTTTAAACCCTGTATCATATAATTGGTTGGTCCTGTGGGTTCTGCTGGGCAGTGCAGCGAAGTAGAAAACTGGAAGAAAAGTACCAGTGACTCCTCAATGTCTGACTTTCATGCTATTAGTTACAGAGGAACTGTCATCAAAGTGAGCAGTGCGTACAAGAGCCAATCAACCAAAGACAAAAGATGTTTCACATACAGAGAGAATATTATTATTCACATTTTAAAAAGTTCTGTACCTGTACTTGAAATATCCCACATTGTGTTACTATGCACTATGCATCTGTGTACTTTCTTATAAGAAGAGAGGCTGTAAGTGCAAATTTAAAAAGTTCTTGCATGATTAAAAAAAAATGGATTAAAGCCATTCTTGTAAAGAAAGGAATTGATACACACCTGCTCCACTGCCCATGCCACCAACACTGCTTGAAGATCTAAGCTGGCTGAAAGATTTCCAGCATTCAATACTTGCAGCTATTCCTGCAAATTAAACAATACTTACCTGTCCCACTGCATGCACCACCAAGTATTTTGATTGAAGATCCCACTCGGTAGAAAGGTCTCCAGAATTCAAAATCAGTTTGCTGGAAAACTTTCTGCAGACTTGGATCTTCAATTCAAAATGTTTGGTGGTGCATGCAGTGGGACAGGTAAGTACTGTATTCATTGTTTTCGTTGTAAGAATACACTTTTTTTTTCCCTCTACATTCCTTGTGCCAGAGCTTGCCTCCGTAAGTGCTGAAAGTCAGGGATAGGCACTTGCTAGCATCTCCTTGCTGGCTGGGTGTTTGGCAGCTGTGAGCAAAGGAAAGTGTGTCCTGTCCAACATTGCAGTTGGTATTACAGGGCATCTTGGAAGATTGGACAAAGTACTACATGTGCTTTGTTCTATCAGTAACCGAATGCTGAAAAAAGTTATACTTCTTTCGTTTAGTGACAGGGTTGCCGTGAAGCTTGAGTGATGGTACATGGGAGAACCACGTGTTGTTATTTTCACCAAATGTTGGCCTGATGGTGTTGCTTTCTCTTGTGTGAGTTATTGGCCCCTTTTCATGGAGGCCTTACAACTGCACTGAGCCCCACACAAAAAAAGATAATCTTTTGAGATTTTTCACTTACTCTTCAACCCAAAAGCATAAAGGGAAGCTGCTGTATACTTACCCAAGGCCTCATACAATCATGGTCAAGTCCCAGTCCCTAGGAGACTTCTGCTATGCAGCGGGCCTTAACCTTGGGTCCCTGTCGCTTAAGGGGGCAGACCATACAGCCAGCAATCCAGCCCTCCTTTAGAACCTCCGTCACAGACCCCCACCCCTGTTCTGAACTGTCTCTTTCTCCCTCCTTTCATTAGTTACTTTCAAGTACCCATAAGCTTAACATGAAGGTTTACACTTAGCTCTCCCTTCTCATATACTGTGGAATTTCACTCTCACTCCATACTCTCATTAAATTAAACCAAACAATGCACTTAACCAGCAACTCTGTTTAATGACTGAATGGCATAGGTATGCAACTCTTCTTCATACAGTTTGTCGCGTAGCTGGTTGGAGGCCTAAGTGATGAGAGGGTTGGCAGCTGAGTGTGGAGCACCCCTGAAGGTGGCGACAGAGAGTGCTGTGCCCAAACAAGCACGAGTTGCCAGCTGTGTAGTTGCCTGATGGTCAGAGCAGGCGAGGCACCAGATGGAGATTTGGCCATGCAGGGATGACAGCAAGCAGGTGACACTCTAGGTGTGCAGGCAGATCTTAATAGATGAGTGGAGCAGGAAGCAGAGCCAGGAGCAAGAACCAGGATCATACACAGCAGGTCAGTCAGGAATAGGAACAGGAGCATAGTCATGATCAAGGACACAGGAGAGCAGGCAGTAGCAAAGTCCATGTGAACAAGCCAAGATCAGAGCCAGGGGAGGGTCAAGACAGGTCCCGGAGCAAGCCGGGCCACCAAAGGGAAATCCAATACAGCAACACAGAAGCACAGGATACAGAAGGCTGATGATTCTCCAGCTATTTATGGGCCAGACTGCTGTCCTTATAAAGGTTACTGGGCACCAGAATCTGTTACACTTTCATTCCCCATGGTGCCCTAATGTGCGCGACGGTGCACATGCATGCATGTGCATTGCACCGCGCATTTCCATGCAAATTAGCGTGACCATGATGAGCATTGGCAAATATGCCAGTTCTTCTGCGGTTCATCCTCTGACACAGTTGGTTCAGGCAAACACATATCATTGCAACAGGTTAATTTAATAAACAGTATTCACCTGTAACATATGGCAGAATATTCTTATTTTCTTTTTCTTCTTTGCACAGAACTTTATATGGAATTTGATAAACACTAAGCTCAAATACGTGTGGACTAATGAACTATTCAATCTTTTTTTACCCCAACCCTTCATATTCCTGATCTGTGGCTGCTGTACCATGTACTTGTATGATAAAATAGCCTGTTCTCTTTGTATTGTTTCCTTTATGTGAAATCCCTGGTGTCCCTGCCAGTCCCTCTGCCTTCCCATTAAACCACTAGTAAAGAACTGCAAGAAAAAAAAAAACCCCTGTAAAACAAATGCATAATGTGCTAGTATGCATAGCATAAGCACTTGCTTATTAAACTGCAAGTTCCGGTTAAAGCAGTTGTATATCCAAAAAAACAAAAAAAAAACTGTAAGGCACACCCCAAAACAATTGTAATGTGGGAAAGTTCCACCAAGGGGGTTTTTAGCAGCCAAATGGATTAAATTTATCAGAAAAAGGGGTGACTAGTTGTAAAATTCTTTATAATTATCTAGTTATAAAATACAAAACACATTCCATCATAAATAGCGCTGTTGATACAGTAGAGCAAAACATTACATTACAGAATGCCAGCCACATAGATACACTGACGCATTTCGACCCATACTGTCATAGTCTTCCTCAGGGGGGTTATTTACTCTAAAAGGATATATATCAAAGATACTCAGAATGCAAAACATTTCATAGTGCACACATATCTATGTACACGGCAATGGTATATTTATCGCTAAAAGATGGAATAGGGACAGAGATCCTATTACCAGAAGATTAAAAGAAATTGAATATTCCAGATGGATTCATGATCAATCTCCGCCCCCCAAAATGGAATCCTGTCCAAAGGAGCTTGCAAGAAGCCACACTCTTGACAGCTCCAGAGGAAGAGACAAAAGCAGCAGCTGCAGTGTGATTCCCAATGATGATTTTAAAATAATGTATAATATATAATCAAGCATTGAGGGTACTGACAGAATGACAGAATGCCAGACTAGCAATAAAGGTTTTTATATGTTATTCATATTCATTGTATTGTTATTTTATAAAGTAACCTTGTATAATGAGTGTATGTATATTAGAATGTGTGTTTTTAAAATATGAGTATGTGTCAGTGAGAAAATAGTGTGAGTATGGTGTGAAAGAAAACCCAAAATGGGGGGAAGGTGACCCCAAAAATTGTGATATTTATAGTGTTGGTTACAGAGATATGAGATCAAATTGTGATGTAATGCCTAATAGCCAGTGAATGTGAAGTAATAATGATAGCTAAACTCATCGCAATCCACAACAGTATCCTGTCCACAAGCAGGAATAGAAACCGCACCACATACTAGCTCATTATGAAATACTTACTTTAGAATGAAGCTCCTACAGGGCCGCCCGGTTACCGCTGAGGGAGTTGACATGTTCCCTCTGCGTTTCTTCCGGGTTTGCGGCTCCAGCGCTGTGAATGGCCAAAACTGCGATGAGTCCTCCATTCCGGCAAGTTCCAGCACAATACGCCGGACCTTCACTGCGTATGACGTCAGTGGCTGCAGGGCCGTCTTTAATATTGATTGGACCCTGGGCAAAATTTTCTTAGGGCCCCCTTCCCCCCATGCAATTTTGCTCTCCACCTTCTCTGAGACATACAATAAATAGCAGCTAGACTTAAAATCAGTTTACTGTATCAGATCAGACAGCGATTGAGATTGGTTGCCAGAGGTTACAGCATATCATTACTGCTTACTGACTGGTTGCTAGAGGTTACAGCACTCCTTAAGGCTCACTGATTAGTTGCTAGAGGTTACAGCACATTTCTGCTTGTTGATTGGCTGCTAGAGATTGCTGTACAGTAATACTGCTCACTGGTTGCTATAGGTTACAGCACATCTTCTCCTCACTGCGGGGGGGCATGATATACCTATGAATGCTGCCTTTATTTACATATCAATGCAGTTGGCCTCAGCTATTTACATATGCATGTAACTGCTATTTACATATGAATGCCAGTATTTACATGTAAACACAGGTCTGCAGGTGAGTCATCTGTACACAACAATAGGGCAGAGCTGGGCAGCATTAGTAGCAGCACAGGACTAAAACTTCAAGGGACAAGGGAATGTAAACTGGGATAGTTGGCAAGTATGAGGCAGCTGCTTTGGGCCCCACAACAATGACAGGGCCCAGGGCAGCTGCCCCTTTTGCCCTGCCTTAAAGACGGCCCTGAGTGGCTGCATGCAAGGTGAATATCTCCTAAACCGTACAGGTTTAAGAGATATTCTTTATACCTACAGGTAAGCCTTATTATAGGCTTACCTGTAGGTAAAAATGAGCCAGCGGACAATCCAACAGCTTTAATCCCCCTCTGATCATTTGGCCATTTTACCTATTCTTTTAAATATATACAGTATGCTTTCAAGTAAAGCATATTAAAGGCACTGCTCTATGAATTAATAAAGTTGCCTTACACCAGGGGTCTCAAACTGGCGGCTCTCCAGCTGTTGCAAAACTACAAGTCCCATCATGCCTCTACCTGAGGGAGTCATGCTTGTAACTGTCGGCCTTGCAATGCCTCATGGGACTTGTAGTTTCACAACAGCTGGAGGGCTGCCGGTTTGAGACCCGTCTTACATTATGTAGCAACAACAAAAGGGCCAGGCGCATGAATGTATCCAAGAAAACGTAATAAAATAAATGTAAAATAATAAATAATACTCATAAATAAATGATAATGATTTTTTTCTGTTTTTTTTTTTTTTACGGCCGCTGATCTCAAACTCAAAAAGACCAGATGAGAGGAACAAATATTATCAACAAAAGGAGCACAGTTCCAGTAAAATAATATCTTACTGGAACTACGCTCCTTTTGTTGATAATATTACATTATGTAGCGGCTTGCCAGGCCTCGCAACTCATCTAAGTTCTGATGCAAAATGTTTATTTAGTGGCAAAGAGTAAACACAGCTTCAAGAGATAGAAAAGTGCTAGCAGCTATGGGGACAACATTTACTGATTCCCCCTGCATTTGTCACTTTTTCTAATGGTGCTATGCTTATATTTTAAATGCAGCTCATAAACACCAGAACCATGCCAGGGGCTGTTTAATTTAATGTAGAGTGCAGCAAGCAGGAGTGTTTTATGTATGCGTATTGCTCCTGCCTGCAGGAAGATCACAGCAACATGACAAAGGAGAGCAGAGTTCTGTAAAACACAAGCAGATTGTAGAATGACTGGAGTCATAAAATTGACTAATGGCATAAAGAATGGATTTTATTGAATAACAAATACAGCGATAGATTGAAATGACAATTGAGATTTCTGAATTAAAAAAAAAAGGAAGAGCTAATGGTAAATATTTTAAAGTAATCCTGTGCTTGGTCTGTGTAGGGCTAAGAAGACGAAGCAGGGGAATATGCACTGCTGATGGGAATACCATGAAAGTGTATAGTATCTCTAATTTGCCTTCATATGGAAAGCACAGGTTGACTTTAAAGTATTACTAAACCCAGGACCCTGCATGCACTGTATATGGTCTCCCACAGTACACAGAACATGGAAATGCAATTATTTTAGGAAATATAAACTGCTAAATACCTTTTCTCATGAGCAGTATATAGCAGTCTTTTGACTTCTATCAGTGGCTGGCTAAAGCTTGTAGGAGGCATTTCCATACTGCACTGGTAGTCCTATCAGGATCCAGGACCCCTGATCCTCTGTCTGGACAGTGTTGATTTGCCCTGCACTGATCACATGCACTCTCCCAAGAAAAAAAAAACTCTCTAGCAATGCACAGCAAACTGAGCATGTGCAGCCGAACTCCAGTAACTCTGTCTTATCCAGATATGTTTTGGAGCAGGGGCGTAACTATAGGGGATGCAGCAGTTGCGACCGCAACTGGGCCCTGTGCTGCAGGGGGCCCATGCAGCCCCCTCTACATATGGTCGGCAGCAGCTAAGGGTACCAGTGCACCATGCACAGACGTGGCTGGAGGTGGAGGGTGACTAGCAGAGCTCCATGCTCGACTATCGCACTGGCTGCTCTTTAGTTGTGCATTCCCCGCATGACCCGTGTCCTCGGCCGGCTCCTCAGACTACCCCTCTCCTGCTCCATGCATTGCCGCTCAGTCCGATGTCTGTTGCCCAGCCAGTGTGAAAAAAAAACTACTGATGACAGTGGTGGACCTACAGGACTCACAAAGGTCATACCTGTGACCACGCCCTGGAGTTTCACCGCCGGACTCAGAGGGGAGGGAACGGGCTGGGGTTCAGGGGGGCCCTTCATGGTTTCTTGCATCGGGGCCCTGAAGGTTCTAGTTACGCCACTGTTTTGGAGTAAGTGGAAGAAGTGGAGGATCTGTGCATACAGGATCAAACAGCCTTTTTTTTACCCCTTAGGTTCCACAGTGAGTATAACAAGCATGTATACACACTGATTTTACTGTTGTGGGTTTAGTAACACTTTAAGGCTGGACTCCCAGATAAGCAAATAATGTCTAAATACATGGGTCAGGTGTATTCTTATTGAATCCTGGCATGTTTTGTGTATTTCTTCCAGATCTGTGCAGCAATAAAGTGTGAAACTTTTCCTCTGTGCCGAAGCTTCCTGTAATAAAGACCGATCACTGCTGTTCTCTCTCCTTGTGCAGGGTGACTGGTCTTGTCTCTGCCCACTCCTGTAGTTTTCTACAGGCAGCCTGTAGTGGGATGGCCTGTTTGGCCCCACCCACAGCTCTGCTCTCTGCAGTCTATGTACAGAACACTGATGATGTCACTGCCACTTTTACAAGGTACTACATGGGTCTGCAAAAGAATTTGTGGTACACAAAATGAACTTAGATCCTATGTGGCTATTGAAGAATATATTTAAAAGGGATGTATTTTTTATTTTTTTTAGAATCTTACTTACCTAGGTGGATGCAGCATCGGTCTGATGCCACATCTGTCCCCCGCTGACTCTGCACTGAGAACTGAGTGATCGGCGGTCAGTCAGTAGCTCTCTGTTCTTCCCCCTCCTCACTCACTGGAGTTCTGGGCTGTGGAGGGGGTGGGAGCGGCTGGCTCAGGCTCTCAGCGACACCATGAGAGCTGAGCCGTGGGTGGGTCTGGGCATGGAGGCGGATCCTGGCTTCATTGTCACGATTATGCCCAAGCCTGTACCGGCTCTGTGAGATCAGCAGACAGCAGGCTTCAGAACAAACTGCGCTCCTGTGATCAGGGGTGGACTGACAACTCATGGGGCCCCCAGGCAATAGTAGATTATGGGGCCCCCAGGCAATCAGACATTATGGGGCCACACAGTATACACAGACATGTTTCTATTGGCTGAGAAGGTACTGGAGGGGTGGGGCAGCTATAATCTCTGGATTTTTAGACCAAAAGGATGTCGGTAAGGGACATTTCAGAGACAGATGTAAAAAAAACACAGATTTTTACATACTTTCCATGGTTTTACTGAGGCTGGCAACCTTGATGGGGCCCCCTAGTGGCACGGGGCCCTCGGGTAGTAAGCTGTAATAATGACCTTATTCCGGGCTCATGCCATCTGTACGACTAGTTCCCCAAAGCCTGGTCACACATCGACATCATCAAGTATAATGCAAGAATAACAGCGCTGAATATGTGAGGACGGAACACTGGAGAGAAGAAGAGAGCCTGCCATGGAAAAGGAATAGGGTAAGTATCACACCTTACTCCTGTACCCCTAAACTTAACAAGTGTTAACCTTTGTAGTGTGGAGAGCCCCATTGCAAAGGTTTTTTGTATAATTTCTGGGTTCAGCTTAAATCTAAATGAAATCTCAGTTGCTACTTTAAAAGGTTACACAGCCGTTCAAGAACAACTCCAAAAGCTCTGAAATCCCTTACAGATTTACAGATATTTCTCTTTAAGGTGGATCGAGAACCCAGCTGTATGGCGCAGACAGACACTACAGACCAATTATAGCTCATCATAGGTAAAACTTATTCAGACTATACCCTAGTTGTCATTGCCTGCACAGGAGTTTTCAGTCTACAGCCCACTTTCAAGCATTGTATCTGACACTATGAAACAGTCATTTTCTTGGTGACAGTTTCTGTTTACTGCTGCAGACATCTCAAACGAGTCTTGAGTGCCTTGAAGTGGACCTAGTATCAGATATATTTGTTCATGTTAGCTGCATAAATGCTAAGTAATATGTATGTGTAACACTTCGGCTCCATTCACCCCCTATTTGAATGAGCCTCCCTCCACAAATTGCTCCAAAGAAGCTCATGTACCAAATCTTGGCGCCGAGCCATGAACGTTTGTAGTTTGCGATTTTTGCCACAATTGTATTGTGATTTGTTGCTCAACGATTGCAGCAAAATTCCCCCCGTGTTTGGGTTACCATTAAGAGTTACTGGATTCTGAAATCTGGATCGCTCATATTTTGGTTTACCTGTAGCCATGCCCCTGTAGGGGTTGCTGAATGTAGTGGTTCACCTGTTACCTTGTCCAGCCAGACATCCATCTCTCAGTCACTGAGAGACACAGAACAGTCCATTGCTTAATTTTGTTTTTTTTTATTTGAGAATATTAAACTTGGATGGAAAATTGGGAATTATAGGATGCCCAGGAATATTCAGTGCAAGCTTGCTTGGGATTTCTATATACACTCTAGTATATACACTCCAGTCTTCTCTCCAGCACAAACTCTTGCTGCAGACTGTTATTCCACCAGCAATTCCCTTGCTGCGGACGGTTCCTCCTCCAGACTAGCTAGCACCACATGGGTAGGCCTGACACTGCTTCAGCCAGGCCTCAATGAATTGCCTTTTGCAGGCAGGGACCTCGGCCCCTGTGGTGTAGAAATAGTTCACGTGCTATCTGTCCTCTATTCAGCTACCGCCCCCAGATAGCTCTCTTCAGGTCCTGCCAACCAGCCTGGATGCAATGACCTCTCTCCACTGCCCTTATTACAGTCTTCTCTTCTGGTTCTGCACCCTTCTCAACCTCAGTCTCCCAGTTCTCTCAGGCATGCCTCCCCAGTCCTCTCGACTGTGCTCACTCACCAGCCCTCCCGGCTACGACCAGTAGTACTCCTTGGAGACTCTTATGCCGCGTACACACGATCGGACTTTTTGAGGGACTAGGTCCGACAGACTTTCGACGGAGTTCTGATGGAGTTCTGACGGACTTTCCGAATGAACGGACTTGTCCACACACAATCACACCAAAGTCCGACGGATTCGAACGTGATGACGTACGACCAAACTAGAATAAGGAAGTTCATAGCCAGCAGCCAATAGCTGCCCTCGCGTCAGTTTTTGTCCGTCGGACTAGCATACACACGAGCGGATTTCTCGGTAGGAAATGGGTCCGGTGGAAAAATTTGAAACATGTTCCATTTCTAAAGTCTGTCGGATTTTTGCAAATCAAAAGTCCGCTGCAGCCCACACACGATCGAATGGTCTGCCGGAATAGTTCCGTCAGGTCCTTTGATGTTGAAAAGTCCGGTCGTGTGTACGCGGCATTAGAAGTCTTCTCGCCGCTGTCCTCTACTTGCTTTCTCTTGAGCCTCCCCTTCCAGGATCTCACAGAACTCCGTGAATGAATGTGGCCCCACCTACCCGACCGCATTTTTTTTTTATTGTGACAGCGAGCTAAAAAATATTTAGGTTTTATAACCATTTTAAGTGCAGTAATCCATTGTAACCATCCAGAATTCTTAAGAAGTAGCAATAAGGAGCTGATTTGTAATGTGACGCAGATACTGTTATAAACTTTAGGTTACACTCCACAGTATTACTCCAGACCTTGGCCTGTACCCCGTTCACAGGTGTGTGCAACCTATTGCATTAGGAGAAATGGGGGGGGGGGTGCCACTCTGAGTGTAGTATTAAAATGCAGACATTTGTTGCACAAGATTAAAAGCACTTACAAGATATAAGTGAAAGTCATGCTCTTTATAAGTATGCAGTCCTGGCAGTTCTTATGCATCTCGGGAGTTCCACACGCCATCCGGATTGCTGGGAATTGGTTGGTTGTTGTACTGAATAGCTGTGCTTCAGAGAGAACCAGGAAGTGGTCACCTCCACACTGAGAGGTCTACACAGACAGCATACCTCCCAACATTCTGAGATGGGAATGAGGGACATGTACTAGCAAACATATGTAGGCATAGGACACACCCCCTGCCACACCCCCTTAAAGGAGAAATAACCCCCCAAAAAAAGTCATTTAAATCCACAAGGGCTTTTTTTACCACTAATATTCCTTTATATTGGCTCTTAAAATTTACAAATGCAGCCATTTAGAATTTGGAGGAAAGGTTGAACTTTAGGTAGAACTGGGAAACACTTTTTTAAAGATAAAAGGGGCATTTTATATACAACTATATGGATCAGACCAAAATGAGAGACAAATGAAAAGGAATGAGGGGCAGAGGGACATTGCTCCAAATCAGAGACAGTTCCTCCAAATCAGGGACATTTGGGAGCTATGAGGCAGTCCTGATCTCTTCCTCCTGCCAATAAACGCTTATTGCGATTTTTTTTTTTTACCAAAAATATGTAGAAGAATACGTATCGGCCTAAACTGAGGACATTTTTTTTTTATATATATTTATTGGGGATATTTATTATAGTAAAAAGTAAAAAATAATGAATTTTTTTCAAAATTTATGCTATTTTTTTCTTTATAGCGCAAAAACTAAAAACCGCAGAGGTGATCAAATACCACCAAAAGAATGCTCTATTTGTGAGGAAAAAAAGGACAACACTTTTGTTTGGGAGCCACGTCGCACAACCGCGCAATTGTCAGTTAAAGCGACAAAGTGCCGAATCGGAAAAAGGGGCTCTGGTCTTTGGCCAGCCAAATGGTCCAGGGCTTAAGTGGTTAATCGTATGCAATAAATGTCTGCATTGTATTACTACACTCAGAATGGCACCTCCCCCCCCCCCCCCAATTTTCTCTTACTTGTTTTACAGAGTTGCTAGACACACTGGATGTAAACACATGTGGATATAAACCTGATTCACAAAATTTGACCTAAGCACATATATCTGTAGTGTTTACTTATCTCTCTCCAAAGCACTCCAGTCCTGTGTTTTTATGCTGCTCCATTCTTCTGTTATCAGCATGATAACTTCTGGTAAGTTCTCCAACAACCAAGATAAAACCAGCCTGAAACTTATGTCGGGGTGGGTGCTATAAATAGGTTAGCAGAGAGCAGGTCTATTCACAGCACAGCTCTGCACATTATTTCCTTCCTCTGCCTTTGTGAAGTGGGGGTTTCCTTTCCTCCAATCAGCTGTCACACAGTGTATGCCAAGACATCACTCCCAGTGCTGTACAGGAAGAAAGAAATCTCTATCATGGTGTGCACATTCTGAAGAATATAGCTAGCTGAAGAAAGCAGATATACATGTAAAACGTACGTGGGGCGATTTGTTTCATTTCTGTGTATCATCTGAGGGTTTACATCCACTTTAACCCTATTGTGACTTTTATGACTGTCCAACTATATGTACACTATTCAATCCAAGGGCTTTACCTTCGATACCCAATTTACCTCCTACTTGTATATTGCAATTTTTGCACCCCAAAGCTCACCCAAATCTCAAACACACATGCCTTTCTATGCAACCACAGCTGCACTGGACAGTGAATGAATGTAAAGTGCTCTGTGCCGAGCGGCTTCTGGTTCATTCACAAACTAAAGAATAGTAAACAGTTGACTATGCTTCAGTTATGATTGAACACAGGAGAGTGAGTGTGCTCACTGTGTTCATTTAGATAAGGAAGGGGCTGGTAAATTACATATTTCCTAGCCCCTTCCCCCACTCTCCATACTGAAAAATCCCCCACAGCAGCCGGGGGAGAGGAGAGAAGCCAGCAGCACTGCGGTCGGGGGAGGAGCAACATGGGGGTCCGGGCACACCTGGCACACCCCCTGCACACGCCTATGACCCCATTCATAAAATGCAGGCTGCTTTAGTGAGCACTTAGCACAGAGAACTCCATAATTGAAGAACAGCCCGGTATAACTTTGACAAGCAATAAAACCAGCTTCTCCTCCTGGATTTTTGTTTTACATTTCCCAAAGCTGTCCATACAAACCAATGCTATAACTGCTGCTTATTTATACTTATATTAGTTATAGTTATAGTTAACTTTTCAGGTTACAACATTATCCAATGTGCATGTACATAGTAAAGATCTTTAATCATCAACTTATACATTATTGCGTCATTGCCCCACATCACAACATCTCCAACATATCTCTCCCCTCCCTCTAATCCTCCACTAACATGGCCCATAGCTCTCCCGATCTATCCAGAGCACATCCCAGATGTACTTTCCCTTCTAGGGACATAACAGCAGCCAAGACATCACAAGCTCATTGGGGCATAGGCCATGCATATCCAGCTATCGTGCCCATATACGTTCAAACCTGCTCGGGCATCCCCTATGTTGATAAATGTATTTTTCCATAATCAGGGTTTTCCCCATATGTATTATCCATGAGGCGCTAGTAGGTGGTAAAGCCGACTTCCATCCCATCAGTAGCACCTTCCTGGCTTGGAACAATGCCCTCGAAAGTGTAACTCTGACGAGTTCCTCAGGGACTACCTCCTCCAGAATCAAAGTTGGCTTTGGGGAGCATTAAAGTGTTACTAAACCCACAACAGTAAAATCAGTCTGTATATGCAGCATAGCATGCTTCTTATACTTACTGTGGTACCTAAGGGTTTTATTTCTTTGCATTGTGTAAAAAGGCTGTTTGATCTTGTCTTCTCTGATCCTCCCCTTTTTCCACTGTCTCCAAACCATCTCCTGATAGAACAGAAGATAGGGGAAAAGCTGTGCATGCTCAGTTTGGTGTGTATTGCAAGAAAGCTTGTTTTTTTTTCTTGGGGGAGTGAATGTGATCAGCACAGGGCCAATCAGCACTGTCCAGACAGAGAGGCAGGGGTCCTGTAGCCTGATAGGACAGTCAGAGCAGAATGAAAACTCCTCCTACAGGCTTTAACCAGACACTGATAGAAGTCACAGCACTGCTCTAACTGAAAAAAAAGGTATTTAGCCAATTATATTTACTGAAATAATAGCATTTCCATGTTCGGTGTACTGTGGGGGGACCGATATAGTGAATGCAGGGTCATGGGCTTAGTAACACTTTAACTCCCAATTTGACCATAATGTGGTAGGTGGGACAGGTATCCACATAATGCACAAAGGTCAGGAACCGTTCTGGCACTCCATAGAAAAGTTTGGTCTCTCTAGAAAAAGCATTACAGGAAAAGTGAGTATCATACAGTATGTACACCTAGACAAGCCATGTTACCAAGGCTGAACCACATACTTGATGTCAAGAAAAACAAAAGATTTTAAAAGTAGGCAGGGACCTTTAAAGCTAAAAAGTTTTTGCTTCCTTTTTCTTTCGGAGTACCTCTTTAATTTCAAAAAGAGGAAAAGAAAACACAAAGTGGTAATTGAATCACAGGATTGGATTATATTTTTAGGGCAACACTTGACTGGGTCAGAATTACTTGTAAGAAGAAATATACATTTTACAGAGTACTTCACATTGATTAGGTAATGTGTGAAAAGAACAAAAGAATCTGAATGTTAATAACAGTCATTTGCATTATATAAACATAGAGTTTCCAAGCACATTAAAAAAAAAAAGACGCTGTCTGTTTTGGCTGCATCAGTGAGCAAAGTAGCTGTCTGAATATGTGTGTCAACAGTGTAAAATTATTATTGATGTAGACTTTGTCTCTTCAGCTCTTCAAATCAAATGAGGTAGCTGGGGTCGGAGCTGCATCACTTCACTTGGGAAATCTAAGTGGGTCACTTAACACTGTGGCTTTACAAGGCGCAAGCTCCCTTGTTAAATTGCTCTTAATATTGTTACACAATTACGCTGGCAATGGATGGTCGCTTGTGCCTTATCAGTGTGGCTACTGGAAATTTAATGGTTTTACTTAGGACCTATTCACTGGCCTAATACCAAAACATACACTATATTGTCAAAAGTACTGGGATGCCTGCCTTTATACGCACATGAACTTTAATGGCATGCCAGTCTTAGTAAGGTTTAATATTATGTTGACATTGCTTTGTGCACTGGTCCAGATCATTTGGTGGAGGGTGGATTATGGTGAAGGAAACTCTTAAGGCATCAGCATACCAAGACATTTTTTACAATTTCATGCTCCCAACTTTGTGGGAACAGTTTGGGGATGGCCCCTTCCTGTTCCAACATGACTGCACACCAGTGAACAAAGCAAGGTCCATAAAGACATAGATGAGCGAGTTTGGGGTGGAGGAAGTTGACTGGCCTGCCCAGTGTCCTGACCTCAACTCGATAGAACACCTTTGGGAAGATTAATTGCAGAGACTGTGAGCCAGGCCTTCTTGTCCAACACCAGTGCCTGACCTCACAAATGCGCTTCTGAAAGAATAGTCAAACATTCCCATAGACACACTCCTAAACCTAACTGGGGTGCCATTAAAGTTAATGTGCATGTAAAGGCAGGCATCTCAATACTTTATATAGTGTATATACGTGTGATTTTAACTTGTGGTGGTGCTTCCCAAACTTTGTTCACCTGTGATTTATCATAACAGACTTGCCTGCTCAGATGCAACCACAAAACTATCTAAAAAAGCCCTATGACATGGTTCACTCTCAGCCACACCCTACGTAGAGCATTTCCAACATGATGGACAACAATCACAGCCCCAGAAAACATAGTGAACATCATTAGGGCAAGTGACCTGCACAGCAACCTCTTCACACACACATAAACGGTAGCTGTCACATGTTTTAAACATTGCTGTAGCAATGCTGACCCTTAAGAAATGTCTATGACACCTACTGCCACACCCAGACAGGAATGTAACATGTTTAAAAAATATTAGCCCTCACAAAGGCAGGACTTCGTTAATTTCTCATTTAGAACATTCAGAGATTCAGCTTAACGATTTAAAATATTGTAATGAAAAAAAAATGGTGAAAGAAAATATTTATACGCAATATATTACTAAACATTTATTATAAACAGTAGGATTTATGAGATTAAAAGTGAAAAGTACTTTTCAAATTTCACTTGGTCATTGGTTCCATGTAGCGTACACTTTGACTGCAGAGTAGTCCAGGCTGGTATATTGGAGTCTCTGGCTCTCATGAATGACCTTTAGCATTCCTTTATAGATTCCTTTACCAATGGAGCTGCAAATGTAGCCATTTTCAGGTCCCTTAGGAGTTAATTTAAAGAATTAACAAAACAATTAACAAAACAAATGAAAGGATCTTGATGGGTATTTCAGTGGTGTTGAAGTGTTTTATGATGCTTGGTAGCCACAGCCTTAATGTCTAAATGTCCAGATAATGGTGTTTTAAAAGCCGATAACTAACATATTGAACACAATTAAATTATTATTTGAAAGACACCAAATATGATATAAATCGGATACGTGTATCATTTAGGGGATTTAATATGTTCCATTCACCTGCTGGAGATTGTAGCATGGGGTGTTTGGTATCTAACTGATTGGCATTGTCTCATATATCACTGTAATCACATTTTATGAATGCAACTGGCTCAAAGTACAGATTATGGAATACAAATAAAGTTGGGCATTGGTAGTTAAAAAAACAAAGACGAGATTGTGTTTTTACCTCTAGATGGCTTTATGCCAAGGTTGTATTATGAGTCTTTGGCTTAATGGAGGTTTAGGACCAGGCTCATTAAAAGGCTTGTGAACATCCTGGCTAAGATGTTTATAGTATGTATTCCATTCAAGTTGACCTGCTTTGTGTCAATGCATTTCGATCTGGTTGTTTTTGTGTAATTTTTTGCTTCCAAACACAGAGATGAGATGCAAATCTGACTATCCTAGTTACTGACTTGCACATTTTGTGGAATATAAGGGTGGGACTCTTTTTACAATGACTTCCCCATTTTCTCTACACAGTTTAGGATTCTTCAGACCTCACCCAATAAATACTTAGAAGCCAATAATACTGAAATAAAATGAGGCAAGGCATTTCTTAATAAACCACAAACTTTTTCCATAATAACAGAAAAACTGCACTTTTTAAACTGTCCTTTTAAAGTGTCCTAGGCTGCTTTTTCACAAATACTGTACATAGTTAACAGAGGCTTACAAGTTATGTCCATCTTTCTGACTACGATTCATGTTATACCCATATTTGGGGTATAACAGGAAACATGGCCAGAGTCCTAAGCCCGCCAGCCTCAACCCTTCCCCCTCACCACTACACTTACAGAATTCAGGGATTCCTCTCCCTGCTGGCTCTTATCATATTTGAATTCAGTTCTGACCACACAGCTGCTTCATTCATTCATTCACAGAGATCTGTAAATTAAAAAACCTGGGCACACCGTAATCACCCTGTGTGGTGCAGATTTCCCCTGTTTAAACCCCTGATATTTCACCAAAGCCCCCTAACGGGGCTCCTAAAAAATTCTTAAAGAAAAAAATACGATTGTAAAAAAAATAAAAAAAAATAAAAATAAAAACTACTGACACCATCCACTGCCCTACTGACATCAATCTATGTCCTACTGACACCGTCCACTGCTCTACTGACACTCTCAGTATATATACACATGCATACATATGTGTTTCAGCTTTGAGGTGCACACCCTGATACAGTAGGCTGTGCACACCTATGCCATCTGCCATCTTGTCAGGAGGACTTTAGCTCTCAACAACACTTGTAGTCCATTAATAATTCCTTCATACTGAGGTATGTACATGAGCTGGGGGAAAAGTCTGCAGGACTAGAGCATTGTACCCACAATCCACTAATTGTGGTTGCAGAGCTTTTCATGGTCCAGTGTAAAAAATAGTGAGTGCAAATTTTTGCAATATGGTCACGTTTATTTATTATTTTTTGTGGAAAGGTGGAATAAGATATAACAGAAAATAAACATCAAGTAAAGAGAATTTGCTGCTGTTATCTGTAGAGAATGTGATGAGAGAAAGTAAATAAGGGGGATTAGGATTACTTAAAAATGGGAGTCTTGGTAATATGGGCCCAGGGACACAGCACCCACTGAATACCCTGTAGTTACTCCCTAGGTTAAAGATTTACTAAAGGAAGTTTTTAGCTTTTACTCTCATAAGTCACATTTCAGGAATTCCATTCAGGATGTTTCCTCAGCCACCAAACATTTTAAGTTGAGAGCATAATAGTGCCATTACCTCTTAGATAGTAATTGTGTCTTCCCGGTAGCCATGTGACAATGTAGCTTCTGCTATTTATGTCCTTACATGAAAGGAAAATCTTCTCTGGTGCTTTTCCTCATGATAATCCCAGCACTTTAAATGTGGGGAAGTCCTAGATTCTCATGAGAAGAGCCCTAGAGAGAAAGGACATCAAGCGCTAAAGAGGATGAGTTCAAAACAGCACTGAATCCAGCAGATTTCAAGGCACTGCACTATTGAAGCTTCATTCTGTCTGACTCCACTTACCAGAATACACAATTCAGCGAGTCCTTTATTCTGTACTTGGCTGTGTATGCTGAAGATGTAATGTAATGTTTTGTAATGCTCTGTTCTCGAAGCAGCTCAAAGTAAATTCAAACAGAGTTCATGAAAAGTATGTTTTCCGTGTTTTCATTGCTTAAAGGGGCTTTCCACATAATATAAAATAGAGACCCTTGATTCTGACCATCCAAGATCCAGAATTGCAATGCGAAAACGCTGACTTTTGCCAGGGCATTTAACCCTTGATTAGCGGTTCTCATTATTGATTCAATTATTTTTATTAAATTATTTTAAACATACAGATACTTCTATATCATTCCAAACACATGAATACAAAACATTCATAAAAAATACATACACATATACATATACAAATACATAAACAAAGAAAAATGGATCTATCCTTTAACATCACCACTCGAAAGGCCCTATTTCTAAAAATTCATAATCAATGTTTTTTTCCTTTTCTTTTCTACTCCTCTCCTTCCTCTCCTTCTCCTCTTTTCCTCTTTATCCCTTTTTAAAAATAGAGATACTGCAGCTAAGTTTCAGGGTTTTGGCAATCTTCTTATAGCCTAGGCTTTATGTAGAGCAACAATTTTTTTTTCAGATCCTCAGAGAGTTCTTTGCATGAGGTGCCATGTTGAACTTTCAGTGACTAGTACAAGAGAGTGAGAGTGACAACACCAAGTTTAACACACCTGCTCCCCATTCACACCTGAGACATTGTAAGCCCTTGTACACACGGTCGGAGAATCCGTTGGAATGTGTCCTATCGGACCGTTTTGTCTGATAATCCGACTGTGTGTGGTATGCATCGGACTGTTTCCGTCGGAATATCCGTCGGACCAAATTTTCCAACTTGCTGGAAATATTTTCCGACAAACTGGTCCGATCAGACATACTCCGATCATGTGTAGAGAATTCCGATGGGACCAAGTGCCACGCATGCTCAGATCAAATTCCTACATCAAAGCTATTGGCTACTAGCCTGAACGTAGTCCCATCGTAACGAAATTACGTCATCACGTTCTGAACGATCGGATTTTCCGACAACTTTGTCGGACCGTGTGTATGCAACAGTTTCGGACAAGATCCGTTGGACAAAATCCGACGGACAAAATCCGACGGATTTGGCTGTCGGAATCTCCGACCCTGTGTACAAGGGCTTACACTAATGAGTCTCACGACATCGGGGAGGGAAAATAGCTAAGTGGGCCCAATTTGAACATTTTCACTCAGGGGTGTACTCACTTTTGTTGTCAGCGGTTTAGACATTAATGGCTGCCTGTTGAGTTATTTTGAGGGGACAGCAGATGTACACTGTTATACAAGCTGTACACTCACTATTTTACATTGTAGCAAAGTGTCCTTTCTTCAGTATTGTCCCATGAAAATATATAATAAAATATTTACAAAAATGTGAGGGGTGTACTCACTATGTCATACTTACAGTGTACCCTCTCAAGAATAGCATAAACAAATATCCTCTGAATGTGTCTCACCACTCAGTAGCCAGGGAAAGAGGGGGGAACCTCCCAGGGAAGTAGAATGGGATAAGGAAAAATTATGCCACAATGCTGTAACACTGTCACCATGAGCACTGCAGGGGTAGGACCTGGTTCATGGGAGCCCAGGTTGTTAAACCAATCCAGGGAATGCAGCAGAGAACATAGCTGTATCATTAGCTGGTGCCATTCTCGGACACATGTAGGTCCCACCCACCGCTGTAGGCTGAAAAGAACCCGTGACATCATGTGACCAGAATGAAGACTGCCAGATTTAATGCTCAACTCTACTTTTTGCACAGAACTGTATAAATATTAATTTATCTAATTATTTGCCTAATGAAATCAGAACCTTTAATGTAAAATGCACCAAAAAAGAACATTATCAGTCCATGGATGTAATCCTTAACTGAGATGGAGCTGAATGTAGCAATTTAGCTGGACTTTACATAAGCCTTAAATACCACTTCAAGCTTCACTTCCAAATATGCCAAAGTATGGCAAAAACACAATCAGATAAATTCCCACTTATACAGCGTAAAGTCTTTAAAATATCAGATTAGCTGATTGTCGCAGGGTGGCAAGGATTGAATGGATTAATTGATTTGCTTACATACGATGTCTTTTTAATGCAGCTGAAAATACTTATGCAGCACTGTAGAATTTTAGATTGGCATATTTTACAGCTTTGCCATGTTTTGCTACCAGCCATCATCTCATAATAAAATATTTTGACCCCAAAGGGGTTGATGTACCAAAGGTATATAGACTGTTCACTTTGCAAGGACATTTTCTATTAACTTAGTGAATGTGATGAAAATTCACTTTGCAAAGGATACCCAATTATGTGCAAGGAAAATTAAAAGATGTATTTCCCTTGCATGTTATTGGATGATGGAAGGCATATGAGCTTCACTTCATTCCCTAAGCTCTAGGAAATTTCTCTTGAAAAGTGAACAGCCTATTTGTCTTTATTAAATCAACCCCTATATCTGTCTTAGAAGTTAGCATCAATGCTTACAGTGTATGTAAACCCTTGTAATGTGGGCTACCCAAGCTTCTTTCCACGTGACTGACTTCACGCAGCTGGGCTGTAACTACATACAGGTTCTTTAGGGCATTATGCTTATGTACCACCCAAACCCACATACTGTTCAAGTGCACGGATTCAGACCTTCTCACCACATCCTCCTGGTCACCATCCACATTAACCCCTTCACGCATGGAGCACTCTTATATAGGCCTATGTTTGCCATGGTCCAGATAGGAGCATCCAGAAGTCCTACTGACCATCCGGGGGTCCATGAAACAAGGGGGCCCGGCCACCTGTTGCATGATACAATAGGAGATTTTCTCTCACCCCTGGGTGGGGCACCCCTATTACTCTATTACCACCCATTCCAAAGCCAATCACAGAACACTTTACACTGGGCATTGGCTGTGTTTATCACATTGTTCCTAGTCCTACATCATACAGAGGCTTCTTGTTCTTGGCATGACATGAATAGAACAGTCCAAATCAATGGCATCACTATCTCCCATATATTGGCAATACAGCATATGTCAAAAAGACATAGCAATGTTCGATAATGAAAGAGAGGGAGCAGTACTCACAAGCTTAATATCATTCCTTATTTCAGCTCTCACTGTAGGCCTTCCACAGTAGCGTTTCTAGTTTTCCTCTGAAGGGAAAGCCTACAAAACTCTCTCAGGTGTTCTCTTCTCTATGGCTTTCAGCAATCTTCCTCAAGCCAGGCTCCTCCCACTCTTATAAAGGGGGATCCCAATGTTACAACTCCACTTCTAAGGAGGAGACAAAATCAAAGTGGACGTAACACCTGCTTGCACCCTAAAAGTTACTTCTCATATTTGCTCCCCTTTATTCTGTTATATAGATGAAGATGTTTTGTTATATTGTATCATAAGCACAAAGAAGATTCCTGCTCATCCTGCCAACAATTGAGTATGTTTCCAACTTCCTGTGATGAGCTGACAATGCAGCTCTGTAATCTCAAGCAATTTCAATAGCCCTGCTCAGTTCTCCTCTGTAAACTATAGAACACTATAGATCGCCCTGTGTTATGGAGATAAGGGGGGGGGGGGGAGTGAAAGCAGCCTAGGGTGACAACGCTACTCCTATATAGACATAATCAGCTAAACTAATTATAGAAGCTATTTGGTTATTATGCACAGCTGCACTTCGCTCTGAATGAATGGTGCTGTCCATTCAGAGCTCTGTGCTATGACTCCCATGTGCATGCACAGGAGTGACATCACAGCTCGGCTATTAAAACAGCCAAAGCTTGCGAACCCAGAAGGAAGATGGGGTGAAGATGGAAGCCCCGGCAGTGGTGACAACATGCCTCTGGAGGGCTTTATTTTATTATAAGTCTGTCATAATGTGCTAGTATGCAGTGTATACTAGCACATTATGACATCATCCTGCAGGTGCAGGGGATTTTTTTTTTCCAGTTTACTACCACTTAAATTCCCCCTTTGTGTTGTCCATGTTTTAAAACTGCTGGAGCTTATGGAGTGAGATCATATTTTGTGAAGCTTCCTAAACCATGTTCCCATACTCTGCATGGTACTTAATACCTTCTCGTCCTTTCCAAGAACCTGAAACAGGAATGCCAAAATAATATGTATTACACATGATGAGAGACTGTAGGTTTTATTCTGCACCATATTACTGCTATACCTTCAGTCTTTTATCACTTCTTAATTAAATTATGCAGCATATAGCAACACTCCATATAGGTTTTTAAAGTAATTTTCATGGATACTTTAATAGTAAGTTACAATATATGGAAGCTAGCATGTACCATGCCATTTTGTAAACTGATGAGACACGGTAATGACATATATTTCTTATGTGATATATAAGTATTTTCTTGCCTTACAAAGGCTGCTGTTTAAGGGTATAATGTAAATAACTATTGCCACTTTGGGGCCGCATATCTAAGTTATACGGTTGGCAAGTGGTTAAATAATTCCAGTGAATAAAATTTTTTTGTATCATTGAACATTTAGATTTCATTAGGCATTTGGTCAGTGCTGAAAACACAGGGTTAGTTAAAGTAAACATGTAGTTCAGAAACAAATATGCAAAAGTCACTTCTATTTTGAAATCACCATGATGTGGCAAATCCTCTTTACAGACTGAAGTCATTTTTCACAGGGGATTCTTAGAGCCTCAAGAGATCCTAAGCAATTATTGACTTTCTGAAAGTCAGTATTTTCCAAAGTATATACATATCCCTTTTAAGTAGCCATAACATTGCCCAGAGTTGATGATTGGCTGTTCTGTCATCAAGTAATCACCTACAGCACACATGAAACACATTGACTTTTAAGATATTGTAGGCCTGCCCTCTTCCAGCCCTCAATGCAGTGCTTGGTAGTTAAGTGATGTATCACCAGTCCTGAGCACTGTAACACGGGCAGTAATGAGCAGGTCTAAGCCTATATAAATATTGACTTTTTAGAAAGTCAGTATTTGCACAGGATCTCAGGAGGCTCCAATGGTGCTTTAAGCACCATTACTGTAACTTTATAGTTATGTTTTGTTACCTAATTATGAATTTTACTCAGTATCAACTTCAGTTTTTTTGCACTTTGGGCATACTTTAAAAGGATAAATCTTGGTAATGTTGGATCGCCAAAGTTAGGGTCTACTAGGATGTGTCGTCTGCTTCAGTAGGAGAGTGACATGATTTCCATGCTTGGTTTTATGCAGAAAGTTTGGAATTTGACTGATTTACTTTCTTGGCTAACTTGGGTTAGCCTCTCATAAGCCTGAGAAAGGGACCTAAAAAATTCTGAAAGCTTGCATCTTTAATAACCTAAGTGAATAAACTACTTAAACAATAAACACCAAACTTTCTGCATTATTTGATGGCTAACATGCTACAATACTATACTGCTGCTATTCTTGGGTTTTCACATGGTGGGACAATTCATTTCTGCTGTTAGCAGTCTAAATAGTGCTGGATGTTTTTTATGCAGAAACCACACAGATGGGACACCATGTAACTGCATTTTACATCCTGTCATTTGATGCTAGATCAAATATTTGATGACTTTAAAATTAGGGTCGACTCATATGAGGGCAATATATCAGCAGAAAAGGTCCAAAAATGTTTCTTATGTTCATTGTAACTACAACCTAAGAAGCACTACATCTATTAGCAAAATATTATTTTTGAACATACATATAAAATACACATGCTCATCCAGCAACCCTTCAGCATCCCATGAACTCCATTAGAACTGCTCAGCTGCACCAAGGGCAGGATAGGATTACAAGAATATAGTAAATGTGTTTCAGTTCTGAACACAGTTGGTGCAAAACTCTGTATACCATTTCAGCCTGCGTATCTTATCCCTTTCATTCTTCTTTTGTGTTCCACGCAAGGATCTAAGGAGTGAGAAAATCTATGCTTCTTTTTTTTTTCTCCTCTCCAACCCGCATCAAAGTTGGGACTTTGTTAGGGATTCCTGCTATAGGCATCTGCTAGCCTATTTCACAGGGGGCTCAAGAGGAGGAGGATGCTGGGTGGCTGAAAAAGACTCTCATTCACTTTGGAACTGCCAGTCTTTGCTTCGCTGTCACACTGTCAAGCTCAATCAGAAGGCAATGAAAGTGATATAGAAGGAAAGGCTTTGCAAGTCTAGCCTTAGAACAAAGAGAGTCTCGGAGACTGGTACAGATTTCACATTCAATTTAACTCTTTGGAAAAGGATTTCAGGAGATATATAGTCAAGAGTTGAAAAAATAAGAGTTAGAACTACTATAAAGGCTAAAAGTATTATCCTGGCTTAGATAAGCCACAAAGATAGGTTGATACTATTTTCTACCATAAACCACATTAGCCGGTATTACACGTTGAGCTTTCTTTCCTCGTTAAGTTGCAAGGAGATTTGAGAGGAGTTTAACAGCTACATGAAATGACTCTTTCATGATTTTAGCTTCAACAGTCATTTTAGTTGTACAAGGTGCATGAATAGCAAAGACCCAAATCATGTTGTTCAACAAATCTGGAATTAGAGGGTTAGTCTCAGTTTACTTATTAAGAATTTAGTTGAGTAAAGGATTTTACGACTCAGCCCTTTGTGTAGGTGACAATGAAATGCATCAACACTAGAATTTTTCCTTTCGAATTCAAAAAGGCTAGCATGTGTTTTAATAACAGCATCGAGCTAAGGGCATATTGTTTCACATAACATTTTTCATGAGCTCATCTAATATATGATAGAACTTGTCATACTGTCAATGCGTATACATGATGTGTACATCTTTGAAAGATATTCCTAGTAGTAAGTGATGTAACATTTTAGCCAATAAGATAACCAACCTACAACTAAATGTGTAACATTATAAACATTCATTGGTATATATTTTACATAAAATATTATACTTTTTGGGTAGTTAAGTTAAATATATAGCAGATGATTGAGGACATGTCTTCAACAAATTATAACTTTTATAATATATTAAATAAAGCCCAGTTGCATCCAAAAGAGTGCAACATTTCTGACAAAATATGATCTTAAGAAATTAGTCTTAAAGTACAGACATGGATTTAGCTCCAAGAACACATGGGATATGGATACAGCCTTCATATCATGGGAAAGTTTTGTACTTTATTGAAAGTTTTATAACATTTGGAACATGGGATTGGTGGATGGTGGGGGTGTGGGGGGCAGATTGGAACATAGAAAAAGATGGGTTTGGATGGAGGTGGGGGTTTCGGTGGGAAGAAAGATGGGTGCAGGTATCCTATTCCACTATCTTCTCTACTATTTCTAGAAAAAACAAGGAGTCCAGGTTTGCCAGTGTTTATCTTCCTGGCCATAGTAAGATTCTCTGTCTGTTATATCTCTATGATCCTGGCCAACTGTTTTTGTAGATAAAGAGGACTGTTTCCACATAGCTAGAGTACAGGCCTTAGCAGCACTAAGGAGGTGTTTAAGCAATGAACTTTTATATTTTTTGTTAGACATCATGCAGTACATTTTCTGCTGAGTTTCTTTCCGGAGACACACATTTAGGGATCTCAACTGTTTGGTTAAAGGAGTCCCAAAATTCCCAAGAGTCCAGGGCATTTTTAAAAAATGTGCAAAGGTCCCATCTGTCCATATGCACCTTCAACATTGGTTAGGAACCTGTGGGAAAGCAAGGCGGTGTGTGATATAGGTTACGTGGCTGCTCCATCCCTACATTAGCACAAGCAAAAAAAAGGTATCTCCCATGGGATTTTATTGCAGCAAATTAATCAAAAAACAACAACATTTAAAAAAAAATAGAAAAAGGTTTTATTTGACACAAAGGTGCAACCACATATACATTTTAAAATGTACGACCTGATCTAAACAGTCCAATTCCTGGTATTTTGCGCAATGAGACACTATAAATATAATGAGTTACTGTATATAGTCACCAAAGTACCCAAAGTAGTTTGTGGTTTCAGGTGTTAACAGAACAGTTAGACACAGGTAGCAAAAAATTAAATAAAAACTGGCAGATGTTCTAACTACTTCCCCTCTCACTACATTATTGGGGTTTTATTGCTTTCTTGTACCTGCCAGACAGATTTACCATCACCTTCTGTACTTGGCTCATCCTGTTACGGAACAAAAAATGAGGGTTAATCTCCCTAACATGGACACAGATAACAATACAAACCTGATGAATATTCTAATTATTGACCTCTCTAAAAAAAAAAAAAAAAAACAACGTAAGAAACAGCTGCAATTGAGCTTTTAAAAAAGGGAAAGAAACCTTGAAGCCTTAAGTACTGCTATGTAACTAATTGTTTTATAGTTTACTTTAGTGTTCCAATTTTGAGCAACAAAGTAGATATTAGAAGGTATCTCAGACTTCATTAACAGTAATATAGAAGTTACCCAAGTTCTTGAGTATCATGGATAGAAGATATTATGTCACAGATCCATATTTAATAATTTGAGCAGCAAACAGTATACAATTGTAGTTTGAGTAGGTATATTGATATGTTACATCATTTTAAATTTGAGTAGCAAGATATCTATTATTAGTTACATAGTATTATTAACATTTTAATGGTAGTATGGATAATAATCGGACATTATATCAGTTATTTGTTCAAAGTGAAACCACTATAAATGATAAGCGCAAACACATGGTTGATTACCTATAATATATATTTGTTTATTTATTGGAAACTATTCACTTTATACTTTTTTCGTTGACATTGTTTGTATTTTTATATTCTTTGTTGGCGCTGTCTGTAGACATCATCACGTTCATGCCACTGTAAGGCTACTTTCACACTGAGATGCTTTACAGGTGCTACAGCGCTAAAAGTGCCTGTGAAGTGCCCCTCCTGTGTCGAGTGCTTTCACACTGGAGCGGTGCACTTGCAGGGGACGATAAAAAAAGTCCTGCAAGCAGCATCTTTGCAACACTGTAGGAGAACTGTATACACTGCTCCTAAAGTGCCCCTGCCCATTGAAATCATTGGGGCAGCGCAACCAAACTGCCGGCAAAGTGCTTTGCGGGCGGTTCTAACACTTTTTTGGCCCCTAGCGGGGGTTAAAAGTGCCCTGCTAGCAGGCGAATAGCGTTGATAAAACAACAGTAAAGCGCCGTTAAAAATAGCGGAGCTCTACTGCCGACGCCCGCCCGCCCCAGTGTGAAAGTATGCTATGGGTAAATATTGTTACTTTAGAGTGCTACAGTTTTTGTATTGAAGCTCACACATGGATTCCACTGATTTCCTACTTACCGTAGTCACGTCCTCCTTCCTGAGTGCTATGTGAGTGAGCCTTCCTACTATCATCACATGATCGGTCCCAGAGCTGAAATGGGAGAAAAACTGAAACAACAGTTAGCCAAGCACATGAATCTACTACGTTGAAGATCTATTACATTTTTTCCAGTTTTATAAATCCATAACTGGCTGCAGATCAAATTAAAAAATATATCTTTATTGACACCAATTTATAAAAGGCTTATGTAGCAGCAATATATGTTATATCATTGTTTTTAAACAAAAGAGGCGCACAAGTAATTTGAATGTTAGAAGTTCACAAAGTTCTATAGTTGAGTAATAATGTGTAGAACGTTGTAGAACGTTGTCTCCAATTTTTTGGATCACAGTTCCCAGTTTGTTTAACAATGTAAAGGGTGTATTTATTATATAACCTTATTATTCTCATAACCTTTACCCAGGATTCACACAGCATTCCACTTAAATCCAATTAGAAAAAATGTGGTTGGTGTTCATAAAAGTAGTAAATCTAGGGAAGGCATTCTTAACCAGGCATTTCTAACCATTCTAACCAGGTGTCTCCATAACCCTTATGGTTAGGGAACCTAAGTGATGAGGGTATAGGACTGAATCTCTAAATAATTTGAAAAAAACTAACATGACTCTCTGCATTGTTGAATCTGAAATCAAAGTGGAGAAACTGACTTATCAAAAATAAATCATAAAATACCCATGGGACTTTATCGAATTACATAAAACATAAACAGAAATTGTCTAAAGCAAGTTATTTATTTTAAATAGAATCTTTTTTACTCTTATAAATGAAAATATTAAAAGAAAAAAAAGCTGATGAACTGTTGTCAATCTCATTAGCATGATCAAGACATAGTCATGATTTCATTTCTTGCTTTGGTACTCATGTCAAAGTTTCACAAAATTACAAATAAAACAAGAAAATAGAATGCATGACAAATCTCAACACGTTTCCTGAATATTCATTCACTTCCTCAGAAGTGGATGCTGTTGACAGGGAATCTACAATCTGAAAAAATGTACCTCCGTAAACCTTCATGGTTTTTTTCTGATTTGGTTGATTGTACTATCAGGGATGGAGGTGCATCATTTCATGTACCAGATCACAAAAAAATAGAGTAACTGACATGTCTGATAACATTTGAGAAACATCTGACTGAGAAACACCTCACTATTTAGCAAAGGATCTACCTTGTCTAAATATGATTTTGTCAGGGCTGGGCTCAGCCCTTCCTTCTCAAAAATCTCTCCACAGTGACTCACCTGTTGATGATATCCTGCTCGTCAGTCCTGCCTACTTAAGCCGTCCAATCCAGATGATCTCTGCCTTTGCCTTGGTCACATCTCTAGAGATGCTCTCCTGTGTTCCTGTTTAAGAGTTGCTTGGCTGACATTCCTTCTGGCTCCAGATCCTGCTTGCTGTTCTACTGCATTAATCTCTGGCTTGCTGACATTTTGGCTTGTCTGACTATCCGTTCTGGTTCCTGAACTCTGGCTGGTTGACTACGTTTATTCTGTTTACCTTTTTCTATTATTATTAAACAAGTGTGATTTAACTGACTTCTGTCTCAGTCTGATTCATGGTTTCTGACAGATTTACCATTTTATACCAATGAATATATAAAAATCTTTATGGTTTTCTTTCAGCTTCTGTTTATAGCAATCCATATGTAAAGCAAACATAACTTTTTGAAACCGCTCTGGTCCGGTTCCACGCTGAGCTGTCAGCGGCGTCTTTGCTGTAGAGGAGGGTCCAGAGGAGGCATTGGACAACGGATGCCCCATAGTATCCCAATGGGTGACTTAATTTCCTGGGCATTTCCCAGCCTTTGTCAGCTGTCTCCTCTGCGGAGCTTCTGTCACTGGAGTCCAGACCAGTGCAGCTTCAAAAAAGGTATGTATAGCAATTTCTTCTTTACAGGGCTGGATAGGTTAGTCCTAGACCATGGATACCTGTAGATTTAGATAGTTTAGCTATTTTAGTGTTAGGGTGCACTTATACTTTAATAACATAGCAAAATTGACCACAATTTACAAGACACTTGACTAAATATTGTACTGAGAAAGGATCAGAGATAAAATATGCCACTATTGCTGTTCATCAGGGTTTATTATTCGCAGCCAGGGCTCAATAGAAATAACAAAATAGCGAACTCACTATCTACCATCAAGTGAAAAAACTGACTAGGGCAGTGCCTAGGGTATCAGAATCCCAAGAGGCAGTCAGCTGCCTGTGTTTTATAATTTTTTTCACACATGAGAGCAACATGTTAGTAGATAAAATTTGATTACATATAGAAATCTCTTTTTCATGTATTTTCAAAATTCAAAATGTGGGATTTCATGATAAAGACATAGTCAGCACAGAATTGAACAAATTTTCGCTAGTTGCATGGAGCTGTTCAAAGCCGGGTAGGTATACAATGGTTCCATGCTAAGTGCCCCAGTTATGGCCACTGTTTTTTTCCCATGCCCCCATGCCACTGCTTTTTCCCAGATATTTGTAACATGCTACTGAACATATAAATATACACACAGTAGATATATATACTAAAAGAAGCAACCATTCTATACAAGAGAAAAAGTTGTTTGATTTGGTACCATCTACAATCTTTTGAAATCTATAGGTTTTAGGAGGTCGTCTATACTGATTGGCAGACGTGCTACTTGTTAGCTTCTAAGATTGACACTGCAGCTAGACTATTTTTCAGATATGAAAAACACACCTTTAAGCCTGTGTGTATTTGCATATGGCTTTGTGTGTACATAGGATTAGTGAAATATATTAAATGGATCCATCCACAAAAACTAAGAGCATGCAAGAAAAAAAAAAAAAAAAACAAGGAACGGAAACACATGCTAGCCTAAATTCCACATAAAAAATAAATGTAAAATGAGAACAACATTAAACTGATTTGGTAAATAGGAACACAACACAATGAAACACTAATTCCCTGTGCTAATTATTTGTCCCATTTTTTTCTGTTAAAACAAATGAAATGTTTTTCTTGGTTAATGACAAGTTTGATCAAACAGTTCATAAACTGATGGATTGTCTTTGAAATGAATTCAGAAAACAACACACACACACGGAAAAAAAATGACATGATATAAAGTTGGCAGATCGCCGTCTCTAGTGGGAACAGATGCCCAACAAATTTGGCGAGTAGTTTTGTTCTCCTTCTATCTGTTGCCGTTCACAATCCTAATGAATGTAATGTTTAAATAACATGAATAAAGATAGAGGGGGGAAAATGAATTCAACTTCAGTTTGAGCAGTAGAATAAAAATGAGCAAACTGTATTATCTACTGCCACCTAATCTGGGTTGGATTTCCTCTGTATCGTTTATTGTTTGTGGAAGAAACCCTTTCTTCGTTCCTCTTGGCCATTGACAAGGTCTTTTGAGATGAATATGAAAAGATAGATTTAAAGGTTATAGTCAGGGTCAGATGGTTGCAGATGTTTTGTGAGAGATTGTTTGGTTCTCGTCCTGACTTGAGCGTACCAAGCGAATTGCCACATGGGCAGCAAATGTCCATGCTTTTCTTTTCTTTTTTTTTTTTTTTGTATTTACTTCTCTATTGATCCTGGCAAACACAAACAAATAGAAAACTTGCAAGTCTCATTCCTGCCTGATTTGCTCATTTGCCTCTGCAAACAGGTATATAAACCTAATACCTATCTATATGCACGGACTGTCCACAAGAAGAAAAGCCTCATGTAGGCGCGTCCAAACATGGTTTGCAAGGACAAGCTGTAGATGTGTAATAATTTTAATTACGAAACGTAATTCTACATCAATCACCATATTTTTATATTTATTTGTTTATTTTTCGTCTCCATGCTTACAATTCCATGAACAGTAGCAGTAGAGTGGAGCTTTTGGACAACTGTTTTCTACCATCTGTGCCTGGAAATTCTCATCTGCTGGCATGCCGTTTGGTCGGATCAGATCTAAACACAGACAAGTCCTGAAGTGCTCATATGAACAAATAAAAAAGTATTGAGGGAAATTCAAATGATGCAACAGCAGAGTTTTTTGTAGTGTAAGATTACCCTGTCATGTGTTCCATCAAATTGGAATCTTTGCACCATTGTTCAAAGCAAATATACATTGAAAAAGTATTTATGCCCCTTGACATTTTTCACATGTTCTCATGTTACAACCAAAAACGTAGATGTATTTTATTGGGATTTTATGTGATAGACCAGTTCAAAGTTGGAAAATTTCAAGGGGTACGAATACTTTTTCAAGGCATTGTATGTTAAGCATGTTTTGCTTTTGTTTTTAATTTCATTTGCATGAAAGAGATCAGAAAATCATGGTATGCTGTGTCTGTTAAATGAGAATATAAATGCTATATTATTGTCTACAATGGTATTCCAAGGAACATTGAGACACTTTTTGTTTTGGGTCCATTCATACTTTTCTGTGCAATGTTTTGCTGTAATGTGCGTATTGCTACCACTCACGTTAATGCATACACTAGTGTGTTAGCAGTGCTGTGCCATTCTAGGCTTTAGAAACTAGTGCTAGTAATGGGATCATTATTTTTTTGAAAGATTCATTACCAGTTCTTCAACTTTTGGACAGACTGCTTATTTTCTCATCAATCACATATTGATATAATGTATGTAGCACTAACCCCCGAAGGAGCTGCTGGTTAGATTTGGGCTTATCGTTACCTTCTGTTCTCCTCGTTGTACGTCTAGGGGTTCCAGCGGTAGATGGCCCAGTAACTTGAAAGACCGATAACAGATCCACGTTAATGGATTTTATTTTGGAAAACGTAGACAATGAACAGTCTCTTAAATTGGGATCAGAGGGTTGGAAAGGAAAGGAAAAAAGTTAAAGAACTTGCTTACTTTGACTACATCCAGACAATAGCCATTCGCAACTGGATGATCACTCAGGTTGGACAGTCCCTCTCTCACAAGGCCTAGCAGCCAACAAGGTGCTTTACTCAAGAACAAGTCTCTGCCACAGACATTGTTGTAGAACGTACAAGATAATGTCTCTGCCACAGACGTTGTTGTAGAACACATAGGGAAACTTTAGCTTGAAAGCACTTGTAGGATACCTGGATCTTTCAGCCAGCTTGGCGATATCCACAAGACCGGATTCTCTCGGTTACTTCAGCCCTTCCAGGCTCTTACTAAGAAACCAACCCGTACATGTTCTTCTTCTGAAGAGTCCTCCCCTGGAATGCTTGAAGTCACTGGGTCTCTCCCTAACCGGAGACAGCACCCAACCACCTCAGAATCCTTCTTTTAGTTTCCTTGCCTCGGGCTAGCAAGCCTCGAGACATCAAAGTCGGGTGGATCCGCACCCCAGGCCATAGCCTTCCTGGAGGCTGGTCAGGAGGACCAGGACCATGAAGTCAGTACATCATTCTGGACCGGAACCCCTAACCATGTGATGTCTGCATCTTAAGTACCCTCTCCCAGAAAGCACAGCAAGAGCGCCCTTCCCACTGGGCTGGCTCTGAGAGAGAGTAACTTAAGCACCTAACCAGACCATAGTTCCATGCCCGCCAAAAGAGACAGTGCCCCCTGTGGCCAGGCTGAACATCTCACAGTCCAGTCAGACTGATACTGAAGTCTAATTTAGATAATTGTACCCAAACCAAACTGCAGTTTAGGCAATTTTAACTTTTGAAAAAAACGCATAGCGCGTGCTCTTCAGGACATGTAGAATCCATAGTGGCCCGGTAACTGCAAGCTGCCCAGGCCCCAAACCATACCAATTCCACCAATATGTTTCACATTTTGTATAAGGTTCTTCTCCTAAAATACTATCTTTAGTTTGCACCAAATATGTCCATGGTTACTTGGGCGAAACAACTCTGCCTTTAAATCGTTGTTCTAGAAGGCCTGGTCTTAGCCTATATGTTCAGTGGAAAAGCATAGTCTTGCTTTAATGTTGTTTTGAAAAGCAAAAGCTTTATATGACACACATCCCGTGCAGTTTAAATTGGCACAAGCTCTTTCTGAATGTAGATTTATGCACTTTGATACTAACTGTTGCAAGAACTACCTGCAGATCCCCCAATTAAATTTTGGGTTTTTGGAGACTTCTTTTAGCTTCAAAGTGGTTAGCTCTTGGGCTGACTGTTTGCTGGGCCAGTCGTTCTAGACAAATAAATGGTTGTATCAAATTTACAGAACTTGTAGTTTTTTTTCCTTCCTGTGGAATTATTGATTTCAAATCCTTTGTCCATCATTTTAAAACCCTTGCCAGATTCATAGACATTTACGACCTTATTTCTGAGGTTCTTAGAAAGCTTAGGGACATAAGCTCATAAGGACACCACACACAACAATAGCAAATAGAACAAAATACCTAAATATCTGAGGTTCTTCCTTCATGCTCCCAAGGAGGGTATCACGTGTCTTGTGGCAGAGCCTGGCCTGTAAAGGGGGACCTCTCGTACAGCCCAGGCTCAAGAACAACTGATGTTGCAACAGTGGCAGCAGGGAGCACGGTGAGTTAAGAGTGCCTGTAAGATCTTCCATTGGTTGCAGAGACCCAGACTGGGTAGGTAGCAGCTGATAGTAGATGCAGGAAGGCTGACAGAACACAGCAGATGGAGGACCAGTGTCAACAGGCACAATGCAGAGCAGACGGATGACTGGATGAAGGGTCAGACAAGCCAGGTCAGCAAGGGACAATCAGGTATAAGAATAAAAGGCAGGCAGAGAATGGTCAGGATGCAGGCAGACGTTGGCAACAGGATATCAGGCAGATGAGCAGAGATAAACAAAGTCTAAGGCGTTCACATCTGCCTTTGCCTTGGATCTTCAACTGGGCTATGGCCAGCACATCCCTGACAGAGTTTCTGATTATTTACTGTATACCTATTCTGAAACACCTGCTTCTAATTTCATGGATTTGAAGTGGTGATAAATGTGTGGGTGTACTTATTTTTTTCCACATGAAAAACTGCATTTTGGTTCATTTAGATGAAACTGATGTCCCTGTCAATGGTATGTGCCATTTGTTCATGTATATAACCTTTATCTGTAGGCAACATCTAAATGAAGATCAAATGTTTGTACAAATATGTTAAAACATTTTCATGGGGTGTAATTACTTTTTCACATGTTTGTATGTATTTTAACTGTATGTGTTCTGCTTGCAACTCCAATTAAAGTCACGGAAATAGATATTCAGCCAGATAGACTATGAAGTTTAAGGAATCACACTTTTTCTTTCTTGTCCTAGTAGTTGCACAGTGTGCCAAAACGTGAATATGCAGTCTAATCTGTAATCTAATTCCAAGTGCAAATAAGTTAAAAGTCCTAGAACAGGAGAGAACACAGAGAAAAATAGGTGTCTTTAACGTCTGATATAACACTTAAAACAGGGGAAATGCACATATTATTGTAATTGTACATTTACATTGCAAGAGCCCTTGGCTGCCATAATGAAGCTATCTTCCATATTTAAAGTCTTAACAAAAATAACATTTCATTTATGTGCCAAACTAGCTTCTATTCTATCTTAGTTATGATTAGGGATGAGCTCGGTGTTCGAACTCAAACGCATGTTTGTCTCGAACATCGGCCGTTCATCTGTTCGGGGAATTCAGAACTTTGTGGACCGTTCGCACCAAATTCATATGGTACGAACAGCCCACAATGCACTACGCCAATGCAGTGCATTGCTGGCTCATGATTGGCCAAGCATGCACTGTGACCCTGCATGCTTGGCCAATCACAGCACCGGCAGCGAGGAGAGCCATGATTGGCCACAGGCAGGATGCCTGTGGCCAATTATAGCTCAGGGGGTTTAGTACACGCCCCACAATATATAAGGCTGCCAGTGGCCTTGTGTAGTGTGTTCCGGTGTGCAGGGAAAGAGCAAGATAGGCAGGGACAGTGTGTTCTTTTCTCAGCCATCTTCAGGAGTTAAAGTGGTGTTGTGTGCCTCCAGCACAGTATACACCTGTATCTACCCTTTTTTGCTGGTGTTCTCTAATACAGGCATCTGCAGGAGTTAGTGGGTGTTGTGTGCCTCCAGCACAGTATACACCTGTATCTACCCTTTTATGCTGGTGTTCTCTAATACAGGCATCTGCAGGAGTTAGTGGGTGTTGTGTACCTCCAGCACAGCACAGTATACACCTGTATCTACCTTTTATTGCTGGTGTTCGCTAATACAGGCATCTGCAGGAGTTAAAGTGGGTGTTGTGTGCCTCCAGCACAGTATATACCTGAAGATACCCCTTATTGCTGGTGCAACAGACAGTTGCATATCTTGCATATTAACCTTTAAAATTAGCACTTTTGATTTTGAACGATTCAGTCCCATAGACTTTTATAGGGTTCTAAAGTTCGTACTTAGGGTTCGGCTGATCCCTAGTTAAGATCCGTCCAACTTTATCTCAGTGTTGCAGTTGGTGTAAACTAACTGCATCTCCAAGGTATACAGTGGGTATAGAAATTAATCACCCCCTTTAAAATAATCATATGCTGTTGCTTTGCAGCCTAAAATGAAGACAGACACAGTTTTTGTTTTATTGAGCTGTATTTGCAACCTTATAACATCCAATTGAAAGCCATAACACAAACTAGTCAGAAAAAAAAAAAAATTAAAAACAGAATCACTGAGTTGGAAAAAAGGATCACCCCCTTGTGTCAGTATTTTGTTGAACCACCACTTGCTTTAATTAAAGCCTTTAGTCTGTTGGGATGCCTCTACTAACTTTGCATATCCAGACTTTGCAATATTTGCCCCCTCTTCTTTGCAGAACTGCTCAAGTTCAGTTAAATTTGAAGGTGACTGTTTGTGGATTGCAGTCTTCAAGTCATTCCACAGATATTGGTGGCTTAAGTCTGGGCTTTGACTAGGCCATGTAAGGACCATCACGTTTTTCTCCTTTGACCACTGTGTGGTAATTTTTGCTGTGTGCTTTCGGTCATTGTCATCTTGGAAGGTAAAAATATAGAAAAATATAGAATAACCAATATCAATAATGAAATTGATGTGAAAAATATTGACATATACAAAAACACATTGAGACATATATTCAATAAAGAACAGTGTCTATAAATAAATATAAGGGACCACAAGAAGGTCCTAGTGTGTTCCAAGGTGTGTAATCCAAAAGTGAATGACAGTAACAAAAATTGTGAATGAGCATCAAAAAGTGATAAGAGTGACATAGAAAATCCACCACCAGAAGCACCAGTTGCTTACCGGAGAGATTGAACCCATACAGGTATACACCTGATCAATCGAGCATTATGAGATGATCAGAAGGTTCAGGTTCACTGTGTGGACACAACCTCCAGATGGACGTTCCAAGGCGGTGGATACAGCAGGTTAATAGTACACGGGAAAATTAGCCCAACCAAGAGATAAAAAAGAAGAAGGGGCGCATAGCGTAATTTCGTGAGGAATATTTATTGTATAAACATAAGAATTAGACTTACATTTCCAAGGTAAAAAACAAGTGCTTCAAATAGGACAGTAATAATGGGATCCAACGAGGTTCACTGTAACAGGCATAATCTGGGGTGCTGATCATAATGATTACCGTCTATATATAGATATAAAGCCCCCCATAATGAGCAACAGCTCTGGCATTCGTTCTAAGCATTTCCGAGGTTACTTCCGGTTTTGGGCAAGGTGGTGCTGCCACGTGCATCTCAAGCCTCGTTATGGAAAGCCGGAAGTGTAACCAAGTAGTTCACAGGAGACTTTGGGTTATAGGCAAGAAGGCATCGCCGCATGTGTCTCAAGCCTCATTATGAGATACCGGAACAGGAAGAGACCTAATATCATGCCGCACGGCCTGAAAGTAAACAAAACAATACCACTAACGCTGATAGAGACACAGAACTAAAAAAGACTGTGTTAATTAACAGTGTGAATATAGATATATGATAATCTCAATGCCAAACTATATTAATACGGACATTGACCGGAATGTAGAATTCAATAAAAACTACAATATAATAATAACCAAAAAAAAACAAAAAAATGGCGTCCGGAGACATATATCTCAACATACAAGTTTAAAGTGACACCGTATGAAAATAAATAAAAATGTATTAAATATTATTTTATAGTATTGTATAATAATAATTCTGGTGAAAAATTATGATATTATATGAGATATTTTTCTCTGTTTATTTCTACACTGCTGTGCTGGCTGCTTGCATTTAGACAGCGTGCTATAGTTGTTTACATCTTGGAAGGTAAACCTACCCATTGATAACTCTCTGGCAGAGGGCAACAGAATTTCCTCAAGAATTTGACTTATTTTGCCCCATCTATTTTTTTGTTGACATACCAGAACCAGAGGGCCTCGTAATGGACTGTGGGGGAATCCCATGCCGTTTTTCAAAGACTTTTATGTGTATTTCCGGGACCGACAATTCATTATGGTCACGAGTACTTTTAAATTACTTTTTTTCCTTTAGAAATTTCATTTTGCTCTCGGACTGTTTTAAACATGGGAAACATGCGCCACTTTACAGGCATACTATTGACAACCCACAGGTACAAAATTTAAAGAAATATTTAACTTTTATTGTTTCACTTTAAGCATTATTAAAATCACTGCTCCCGAAAAAACGTCGGTTTAAAACTTTTTTTGCATTGATATATGTCCCCTGGGGCAAGACGCAGGTCCCCAAACACTTTTTATGATAATAACTTGCATATAAGCCTTTAAAATTAGCACTTTTGATTATTCAAATTCGTGTCTCGTAGACTTTAACGGTGTTCAAACACATTTTTTGCCTGTTCCCTTGTTCTGCTGCGAACCAAACCGGGGTGGGGGGGGGGGGTGTTCGGGCTCATCCCTAATTACAGCAGAGGAGAATAAAAAAGGCGATCACTGGCTCACCTTAAAGGGACATCGGTCCCGAAAAGGAAGAGGCAATTATGCCTCATTTATGCCACCTATCAATGCCCACAAGTGCCACCTATCAATGCCCACAAGTGCTACCTATCAGTGTAACCAAACAGTGCCCATCACTGCCACCCATCAGTGCCCATCACTGTCACCTATCAGTGCCCATCAGTGCCACCTCATCAGCGTATATCAATGATGGACAAAAATTACCCATTTTAAAATGTTATAACAAAATGAAAAAAGAAAAAACATTTTTTTAATTCATTTTTTTTACATTTAAAAAAAAAAAAAATCGCACAGGTGATCAAATACCACCAAAAACAAGCTCTATTTGGGGGACAAAAATTATAAAATTTTTATTTGGGTACAGTGTTGTATGACCGCGCAATTTTCATTCAAAGTGCATCAGCGCTGAAAGCTGAAACTTGGTCTAGATAGGACGGGGGTTTAAGTGCCCTGTAAGCAAGTGGTTAAATAGAAAAACTATTTTTAGATACTTTAAATCCCAGTTGGCATCTAACCCATCAGAGACCTTCTTTCTGGTTAGAAATAGTTTCTCCTACAAAAATGGGTTGGTTCTAATCTATACCCGACCTCGATCAACCCTGGATAGAGCGGAATTCAGATCACAAAACATGAATCTGATGATATTTAAGTCTTACTAATATACTCTTGTAATTTTCATACATATTGTGAATCCAAATCCAATGTTATATTGTTATATTTAATTTTTTTATGTTTACTATGTATAACTTAGAGCATGAGCTCCTAAGCATCTGTGTATACTATATTCTTTGTACTTACTTTCCAAATTTTAATAAAAATATCAAGAATCTAAAAGAGAAGTATAGGGTTTTGGGTTTTTGCAGATTTATACTTACCTAGGTGGATGCGGTATTGGTTCGAGGCTGCGTGTCAGGTCACCTTGAGGCGAGGTGACAGGTGCACACCGTAGGGCTCAGGAGTGCACCGCAAGGTTGTGGACCCTATGGCTGACTGCTGCAGATGGGGGACAGATCCCACTGGGGTTAGAGCGTAAGATTCCCTGGGGCGAGGAGTCTAAGGCCGCGTACACACGCGGGGACTGTTCGCTCAACTTTGTCCGCTGAACAGTGTTTCGGCGGACAGTCCGCTCGTGTGTGGGCTTTCAGCGGACAGTTTCAGCGGACAGTCTGCTGAACAAAGTTTTTCGGAAATTCCGAAAAACTGTCCGCTGAAACTTTGTTTCAGCGAACAGTCCCCTCGTGTGTAGGCTTGTTCGTCAAACTAAGTTCCGCGCATGCTCAGAAAGGATTTACACGCCGAAGTTTGCATTGCAGTGTATAGGACGTCGTTTTCTAGTCCCGTCGTACGTGCCGTTCACGTCATCGCGCACGGTTTCAGCGGACTGTTCGTTCGTCGTGTGTGGGCAAGTCCGTCCATGCTAATTTTGAGCGGACTGTCCGCTGAAACTGTTTGACGGACAAAGTTGAGCGAACAGTCCCCGCATGTGTACGCGGCCTAAGAGCCAGCAGGTGTTCACAAGCGCCTCTGGTGGTGAGGATGGACTTGGCTGCAACTGGCTCCAGGTCGCGACCCCCAGGGTCCCCCAGCTCACACCCATAGTAGGCAACAGGAGGATAGGGATGGTGAGGGACAAAGCCAAGGTCGGGGCCACAAGCAGACAAGAATAGTCGGGTACACGCTAAAAGGTCAGGATCACAGGCAAACAAGGATAGTCAAGACACGCCAAAGTCGGTAACGGAAAACAGTAGCAGAGCACACGGCAGGAAACAGGAAGCTAACACGCAAAGGAATACACAATGGTTGATCAGCACTGATGGCCTGCAGTGTACAGGTTAATATAGGGCTCCCCGATAGGGCCTGGGGTGGAGCCATGCTTAGAGGAGAGGTTATAAAAACCACTAGGTGGAAGTGGCTGGCCTCTTAGACTGAGCACATGAGGGGAGGTAAGCAAACACAGGAAGATCACTGCATAACCATGACAGTACCCTCCCTCTTACGAGACCTCCCCCTCCCCCGCCTGGGTCCAGGCTTAAAGGGAAACTCCAGATGGAACCTCCTTAACAGACAGGGAGCAAAGACCTCAGATGCAGTGATCCAAGACCTCTCCTCAGGACCCAACCCTTTCCAAAGTACGAGGTACTGAAGAATGCCTTTACGGAGCCGGGAATCCAAAACTTGACTAACCTTGTATCTTAGGTTATCCTCAGAGACCGAAACAGAGGTAGGGAGAGGACGAGAGGGCTTGAGGACTAAAGGCTTTTTAGGAATGGGTAAGGGCATGAGAAGATCAGGAGTCTGAGCAGGGTCCCCCACACCCTTAAAGATGAGCTGGGCATCCATAACAGGACCACCAGACTGGGCAGAGGTCAGTGGATCCCTGAGGTCAGGTTGGTTAGAAAGTGACATGTCACAAGAGTCAAGCTGGATAGCTGCAACCCAAGCAGAATGCAGAGAACCCTGAGAAAAAGATTGAAAACCCCTCCTGGCCGAATAAGGTATTCTATCCAAAGGATGGATTGAGCCTCCTAAACAGGTTTGAACGGACATAGTAGCAGTAGGGTGAGGCCAGGTCACCGAAGGTGCTGAACAAGAAGCAGGAAGCTCATTGGGCATGGGCTGGACTGGCATAACTGGTGCAGAGGTTGACTGAATAGTATTGTCAGGTGTAGCGACCATCTCAATCGCATCAGAGGGCATAGCAACTGTGGAATTTGCAGACAAGTTAGCCTGGCTGTGCGTCCAAGGGAGATTAGGGACAGACAAAGGTAAATGGTTATGCGAACTGGAGTGAATGATCGAATCAGGTTCATAGGTGGACCCCTCATTCAGAGTACCACATGACCTAGATACTGGGATGGTGGTAACAGGAAGTTTCTCCTTTGGGGTACCCTTGAGTAGGCAGGAAGGAACCCCAAGCCAGGATCTGTCCAGCAGACCAGTCAACGTGTGGAGAATGCAGCCGTAACCAAGGAAGACCTAATATGATAGGAGATGAAGCCTTAGGTAAGACAAGGAAGGATATCCACTCCTGGTGGAGTTTCCCTACTGACATCTTAACAGGAAGAGTCTGAAAGTGGATAGGGCCCCCTGGGAGAACCGTGCCATCAATCGTCAAGACCACCAATGGCGTTGTAAGAGGCAAAAGGGTAAGTCTCATGGAGGATGCAGTTTCCCAATCCATGAAATTGGCAGCGGCTCCGGAATCCAGATGTGCTGAGACCGAACGAGAGGAAGCACCGACATGAAGCAACACAGAAAGGAGAAGACGAGAAGGTGAAGGTCATATTTCAGGGTCTAATACTCCACCTTCCAGATGTATTAGCCCTGAGCGTTTTTCCGGACGAAGAGAACAAGTGTCAAGGAAATGACCTGTGGCCCCACAATAGAGGCATAGGCCCAGAGTTCTGCGCCTAGCACGTTCTTCGGGAGATAATTTAGTCCAGCCCAACTGCATAGGTTCCTCAGTAGGCAGGGAGTGTTCCTCAGATCAAAGAGAAGGGACTGGGGGCTCAGGCTGCCTAAAGAACGGGGAGTGCTGGCGTCTTTCCAGGGCCCTCTCCTGAAAGCAAATATCGATCTGGTTACACAAGGTGATGACACTGGCCAGATCAGCAGGAAGGGATTTTCCTGCTAATTCATCCTTCACTCTATCAGAGAGGCCATGTAAAAAGGTTGCAACTAGGGCCTCATTATTCCAGCTCAATTCAGCTGTGAGGATACGGAACTGAAGAGCATACTGTCCCACAGACGCAGACTGTTGACGGAGACGTAAAAGAGCGCTAGCTGCTGAGGAGACACGACTCGATTCCTCGAAGATATTCCAAAAAAGTTTCAAGAAATCAGACAGGCTAGAAATCACTGGACCATTCAGTTCCCACAGAGGGGCGGCCCAAGCTAACGCCTCGCCGGACAGGAGGGATATGATATATGCGACTTTTGCCCAATCGGACAGGAAGTTTTGGGGCTGAAGTTCAAAATGAATTGTGCACTGGCTAAGGAACCCCCTGCAAGCCTTGGAGTCCCCAGAGAAATGGACCGGAGCTGGTAGTTGTAATGAATGTGTGGCTGCGACTGGTGCGATAGGTGCAGCAGCAGATAGCGGTTGCTGTTGTTGAACTGGGAGTCCTAATGAGGCCTGAGCCTGTTCAAAACGGGATGCCAAATCCTTAAGGAATTGCATCATCTGGGTCTGATGCGATTCTTGGGTCTCAAGTCTGCGAACTAAGCCCTGCAACGGATCGACTGCAGGAAGCGACATGTCAGCCGGGTCCATGGCTGATCAAACTGTCAGGTCACCTTGAGGCGAGGTGACAGGTGCACACATGAGGGGAGGTAAGCAAACACAGGAAGATTACTGCATAACCATGACACTGCGTCTATCTCCTGCAGGCTCCCACACTGAGAACCGAGAGATCTTACATTGCAGATCACTCGGTTCTCACAGCTCCCCAAGCAGAGAGCTGGTGACTGTCAGTGGAGTGCTGGGCTGTGGAGGGGGCGGGAGTGGCCAATCCATGCATGATGGTCCAGGCATGTGAGTGGATCCCGACTCCAGTGTTGCCATCCTGCCTGAGCCTGGACCGGCTCTGTGACGTCAGCCAACAGCGGATATGAGTCTTCTGTCTGCTGAAATTGGGTCACAGGAGTGCAAAACAAGCTGCACCCCTGTGACCCAGAGGAGACGTACAGCGAAACGAGGTTTAGCTGTACTTCCCCTTTAGGTTTGTTTTCACAGATGCTGGGAATAGGATAGGACATAAAAAACGGCTAGCAGCAAAAGGAAGCATTTTTTTTTTCAGAAGATTCTTTTCACTTATCGTCATGCAGTTTTTTTTACATTTGGATTTTAGTTTCACTTTTTTTATTATTTATTTTTTATGTAAACTTTAATGATTTTTACTGAGTTTCTGACATAGGGCCATTCTGCTAGTGTTATTTGCCAGCATGTTTAGCTGCCTCTATTTAGGTAAACTAATTTTATTAATTGTCTCTGTCTGTTTATTTAGCATTTAACAAATTTGCATTAGAAATGGAATTAGTTTTGACTCTCAGAAAACACATTGAAGATCGAGTATCCCACAAAGTAAAGTTCAATAGTTAGGATGCTCAAATGCTCGCTTTGAAACAAAATTTATAAATAAAAGAAAGTAAAGCACGCTGTCTACTGTACATATTTTGTTCCTCCTTATCCATTAACGAAAGAATATGTGCATTGTGTAGAAGCTTTTGCTGCTTTTAGAAAAAAATTATAAAAACAACAAAACAAAAATGTAAAAGATGCCCATGTACACATACCCTTAAAAGAAGAACTTCCGCCAAAAATAACAAGAGGAAAATTATTAGCCTATTATAAGGTAAAATGAGAAAACTTAGTTTTAAAAGATGCCTGGTGCTGACCACTAAATATTCAGGAAAATCTGCCACAAGACTAAACCTGCGAGGGTGGTTAAATAAGCATGCGCATCCTTATGGAAGAATATTACTAATAGAGGTTTCTTAACATGTCTAATTGATTGTTTCTCCAAACATTTTTAAAATCGCAGATTCCTGCCAATTGGCATTTTATAAAAAAAATTATAAAAATTACGATAATTCATGTTCCACAATTCCTTGAATATGACCAACAGATTTTAAAGTGGTTCTAAAGGCTAGATATGTTTTACCTTAATGCATTCCCTACAGGTTAAAAAAATGTCCCAGTATTTGTTTTTTCCCCCTCACCCTCCTGCATACTTACCTGAGCCCGCTCTTAATCCAGTGCTGTGCCCATATGCAGCGGCTCTCTCTATCTCTATAGCTGCTGTCAATCAAATCCTGTGAGCAGAGAGCAGGGGGTGGGGCTGAGCAATGCTGTGTTTGCCAATAGACGCACACAGTCTGGCTCGGGATCGAGCTTGCAGATGTGCCCCCATAGCAGGTGAAAGAAGAAGAGGAGAAGGCCATTAGAAGCCAAGAACGTTGGCAGTCAAGAACATTGCCAGAATAGAAGGTTTGGGGCTGATTTGTGCATAAGCCATTGCACAGAGCAGGTAAGTATAACATTTGTTAGTTTAGCAAAAAAATACTGCTTTAAAAATCCAACTTCAGTTGAGTTGGGGTTCAGAATAACATTCAAAACTTCAGTACAGTTTGGCATATCGCCTGCAAATCAAACCCAGGTAAGTTTGGCTCATCCTTAGTTCTGCTCCAAACAAACACATAGAAAGGTAATATATTTTTTCATTTTTTTTTTCTTAAATGGGATTTTCTCAAATGTGAGCACGAAAATAAGAATACACTGTAAAAGAGAAGTATGGCCAAAGCTGTATTACCACTGGTCCTAAAAAACGAAATAGAGCCAGTGGAGAACAAGAAACATTGAAAGTCAAAGGAAAAGAAACAGAAGAAAGAAAAAAAACAAACCCCGCGGCAAGGAGAGCAAGCACTAACCAAAACTAGCCAGAGCCTGATATAAATGCGGTGCGAGTGTGTGGCAAGGGCTATCATATTATCAATAATTATATGGGGGTTACAGTTAGTCTGCTAGGATCTTTGAGGAATAACACATCCAGCCTGACCAGATAAGTTTAAATTTGTCATATTGGTCTCTAATGCCGCGTACACACGACCGGACTTTTCGAGGGACTAGGTCCGACAGACTTTCGACGGAGTTCTGACGGAGTTCTGACAGAGTTCTGACGGACTTTCCGAATGAACGGACTTGGCCACACACAATCACACCAAAGTCCGACGGATTCGAACGTGATGACGTACGACCGGACTAGAATAAGGAAGTTCATAGCCAGTAGCCAATAGCTGCCCTCGCGTCGGTTTTTGCCCGTCAGACTAGCATACACACGAGCGGATTTCTCAGTAGGAACTGGGTCCGGCGGAGTTCTTTCGGAAAAATTTGAAACATGTTCCATTTCTAAAGTCTGTCAGACTTTTGCAAATCAAAAGTCCGCTGCAGCCCACACACGATCGAATGGTCTGCTGGAATCATTCCGTCGGACTTTTGATGTTGAAAAGTCCGGTCGTGTGTACGCGGCATTACAGTATATATCCAACGGTCCGCTTCCATAGTAGTATCCACCTCCTTCTTCCAGTCTACAATAGAAGGACAGGTGGCTTGTTTCCAAAACCCGGGAATCAGGGATTTGGCAGGGTTGAGTAAGTGGGGAGTAACAATCCTTTTATATAGCCTTAAGGAGAACGGCACCCCATGGAAAAGAAAGTGTAGAGGGGCTCTCTATGGCTCGGAGTGTCATCTTTTTGAGCCAGGGGGTGATGGCCTCCCAAACTGTCCTAATCTTGGGACAAGATCACCACAAATGGAAGAAGGATGGGGTCTACTTTTAATTGGTTTTATTATGATACTTATGGCCATCGCCATTTTACACCATTGGCTTTCATACAGAAATGTATAGCACACTTTAAAACTATACAGTCTCCTTCTTTTGTAAGCACATGCACATTGTTGAAATATGTCCAACTATAACAAAACCAATAACATAAAAAAAATCTGCACAACATGGTTAATTCCCAGTATGAGAAAATAGCTCTTGCTTGATATTATTTTGACTTCAGTCCATCCTTCTACTTTGTCATTATTTGTGGTAATCAGAACAATTACAACACAGGATTACTGTAACCGAGAGGAGGATATGAAATGTATTATCAATAGACTTATTATTTGACTTTATCATCATTAAGGAAATTATTCAGAGTGTCTAGAGGTTGAAGAGAGCATGAGAGTGTTTCCATTTAAATATGACAGCTCTGCTCAGGTTATTTCAGCTTATAACAATGGCTTGCTCTGAGCTTTATCTTCAGAAGGAAGCTGCCTTGAGCTTGCAATCAGAAGTGAATGGAGGTGTCATGACACAGGATTAGCAGTAACCAGATACTAAATCAAATGTTCGAGATGGAAGAAAAAAAAAAAGAAATAAGGAATGTGACAAGCATCCTTATTGTGATCCAGCAGCATTTTTCTAACTATCAGTAGGAAGTCATATGTGGAACCCCTATTGATGGGATTAATGACGATTATGACTTGAATTTGACCAGTGATCCTGGGTTATCAACAGAACCTTCACCAATATGGACTTTCCCTCATTTCATAAAGATAAAGAAGTCAGGGTCACCAGGTTGCAAATGGGGATTACCAAATCTATATTCTCACTGTATGATGGGCTTCTTTCATCACTGGAAGCTGGCCTTTTTGGTTTAACACTCAACAAACAGTATCATTGAATATCTGGTGCAAATAGGGAAGCACATTCTGTGAATTCAAGAAACATGGTTGTATGTAAAGAGTCTCTAGTTTATGGAGGAGAAAGGTTGGCAATGGTTATTAAAATTACGTGTGTGAGTGTACTTCTTTTTTCCACCAGCATTGCACTGGAGCACAGCCTATTTCATGTCAGGGACTATTTAGCATCAATCTTGATATGAATAAGGACTAATAAGTTAAGAAGGACTAATTTCATCAAAGAGGTTTTTTATAGAGTGTTGTTTATTTGTTCATTTAGTATAGTGATTTTAGTACAGAAACTAGAAGTGTTAACAGCGGATATCACAGCAAGTAGTTTGATATAGATGGCAGCCAAGCCAAGCTGCAGATCTGTGTTTCCATTTAGACACGGAGCTGCCAATGGCCCTGCCCCCTCTCTCTCTCCCGATTGGCTAAACTGACTTTTATAGACAGCCTCAGGAGCCAATTGCGCCGCTGCTTTGTCTCAGCCAATCAGAGCGGAGAGTCAGGGGCGGCCGAGGGACTCGTGGACATCGCTGGACAGAGAGGGGCTCAGGTAAGTATTAGGGGGGGGGGCTGAGGGGGGCTGCTACACACAGAAGGTTTTTTTATCTTAATGCATAGAATGCATTAAGATAAAAAAAAACTTCTGCCTTTACAACTCTTTTAAAGTGTTACTAAACCCACAACAGTCAAATCAGTCTGTATATGCAGTAAAGCATGCTTGTTATACTCACTTTGGAATTGATCCTGCGCAGTGTGTAAAAAGGCTGTTTGAGCCTGTCTTCTCTGATCCTTCCCTTCTTCCACAGTCCCTACACCATCTCCTGATAAAACAGATGCTAGGGGACAAGCCGCACATGTTTAGTTTGGTGCATATAGCTAGAGTTTTTTTTTTCTTGGGATCAGCACTGTCCAGTCAGAGGGTCAGGGGACCTGCAGCCTGATAGGACAGTCACAGCAGAATGAAAACTCCTCCTACAAGCTTTAACCAGAAACTGATAGAAGTCACAATACTCTGGTCCAGTCGCACCTGGAGTATTCCATCCAGTTCTGGAAATCAGTCCTCGGGAAGAATGTACTGGAACTAGAGAGAGTACAGAGAAGGGCAACAAAGCTAAAGATGAAGAGACTGGAAGACCTTAGTTATGAGGAAAGGTTACGAGCATTGCACTTATTCTCTCTGGAGATAAAATTCTTAGGGATAAAACTTTTCTGTGAAAGGGAAGTTTAAAAGACATGCGGCCATTAAAATTAGAAGAGAAGCAGTTTAATCTTAAACTGTGTAGAGGGTTCTTTACTATAAGAGTGGTAAGAATATGAAATTCGCTTCCACAAGCAGTGGTTTCAGCAGGGAGCAAACTATTACGCCTTGTACACACGGTCGGAAATTCAGACGGAAAAGGTTCGATTGGATTATATTGTCGGAAAATCCGATCGTGTGTGGGCTCTATCAGGCTCTGTTAGACTAGCAGGATCTCAAATTTTCCGACAAAAAAATCCAATTGGACTTTTTCTGATCGTTTGTAGAGAATTCCAATCGGACAAATTGCCACGCATGCTCAGGTGAAATTACGAGACCAAAGCTATTGGCTACTATTGGCTACTAGCCTCAACATAGTCCCATCGTAATGAATGAACGTCATCACGTTCCGAACGATCGGATTTTCCGTCAACTTTGTCCGACCGTGTGTAGGCAACACCACTTTAAGACAAAAACCGTCTAAAAAAATCCAAATGATTTTGTGGTCAAAATGTCCGACCGTGTGTACGAGGCATTATAGATAGGCAGTAATGACCTTAACATACAGGGATATACAATGTAATACTGACATAAAAGCACATGGTGCTTAGCGTTAGTACCACTAAACTGCTACTTTTTAAAAGGACCCCTTAGTTTGCTGAACACTGTGTATCATAAACAATTACCTATTTTTTATTTTTTTTTACAAGATCCTGTTTTTACCTTTTTAAATCTCTGCTGCTTCCCTTCAGCCTTTTTTATGTGCCAGCACCGTAGTCTGTATAGTGAGTGCACGTGACAGATAGTAATGAGCCAAATGTGCCTGGGTTTAGTTTTCGGGGGACAGTCATTGAATAGTAGGGATGAGCCCGATGTTCGAGTCGAACATAAATTCGACTCGAACATCAGGTGTTTGCCTGTTTGCCAAATAGCGAACAAATAGCAAACAACATCCCTACGGTGTTCGCGGCAAATTCGAAAGCAGCGGAACACCCTTTAAAAGTCTATGGGAGAAATCAAAAGTGCTAATTTTAAAGGCTTATATGCATGGTATTGTCATTAAAAGTGTTTGGGGATCTGGGTCCTGCCCCAGGGGACATGTATCAATGCAAAAAAAAGTTTTAAAAACTGACTTTTTTTTGGGAGCAGTGATTTTAATAATGCTTAAAGTGAGTGAAACAATAAAAGGGAAATATTCCTTTAAGTTTTGTACCTGGGGGGTGTCTATAGTATGCCTTTAAAGTGGGGCATGTTTCCCATGTTTACAACAGTCCCTGCACAAAATGACATTTCTTAAGGAAAAAAAGTACTTGCGGCTATAATGGATTTTTGGTCCCGGCAATACACATACAAGTAATTGAAAAAAATGGCATGGGATTCTCCCACAGTCCATTACCAGGCCCTTCAGGTCTGATATGGATTTTAAGGGGAACCCGCACCAAAATTAAGAAAAAAAGGCATGGGGGTCCCCCCCAAAAATCCATACCAGACCCTTATATGAGCACGCAACCTGGCAGGCCGCAGGAAAAGAGGTGGGACGAGAGCGCGGCCCCCCTCCTGAACCGTACCAGGCCACATGCCCTCAACATGTGGAGGGTGCTTTGGGGTAGCCCCCCAAAGCACCGTATCCCCATGTTGATGGGGACAAGGGCCTCATCCCCACAACTCTTGCCGGTAGTTGTGGGGGTCTGTGGGCAGGGGGCTTATCAGGATCTGGGGGTCCCCTTGTTAATGTGTCCCATGTGTACCCCATGTGTGAAATGGTAACAGGTACAAATGTACCTCTACCATTTCACAAAAAAAGTGTGAAAATGGTAAAAATTTCATGTCCCAAATTCCTTTATTAAAAAATAAAAATGTCCCACGAAATCCATTCATCTTCTTCTCTCGCTCCAAAGACAGGAAAAAAAAAGTTGCACGCCGACACCGATCCGCCTCCATGGGAGGCACCCACCATAACGACCGTCCTCTCAGGTGACAGTTCTTTTATAACTGAGGGTTGGGCCACACCCTGCCCCCCCTCTGATGCATGGGGACATCCCTATGGAGTTACATGGTTACATGCAGTTACATGGTTACTGAAGAAATAACACTTTGTGTTAGGGAGCTACAGTTCATTGAGGGAACCATGAATGCCAACATGTACTGTGACATAGAAAAAGTATAAACCGCGCTAGGAGAAACAATGTGAAATTAACAAACTAACAAAATAGGCAGCAGCAATAAATGCGATATAGCACCCAACAGCAACAAAATATATGTAAGGCTGCGCCAATCCCTCTAACATAAGATAAAATACTAAATAAAATTAAATATATGAACAATAATACAATTGAGCAATAAAACCTCAAATGCTGTGTAAAGTGACAAAAAGAAAAAGAGTCCAATCTAAGAAAAGTTCATAGGTGAATCCAAATAACGGACGTAGATGTCCTCAGATGACAACACCCCAGTGGTTCAACACTTTCCAAAGCGCGTGAAGTGCCCGTCACCAAATGTTGAATGCGCTTACCAGAAAATATATGAAATGAAGCATATATAAATGGTCAGTGGACAACATCCAGGTCAGCCTTCCTCAGCTGGGTCAGCACTCCATCCCTTAGCGATCTTTCAGGATAATGATCTGTTCAGTGGTCTCGATATAAGGCACTCAAAGACCCACAGAAAAGAGAGGGACTTTGTGACACACTGTACACATGGGACGTTTCTTTGGGGCCCAAAGTCCCTCTCTTTTCTGTGGGTCTTTGAGTGCCTTATATCGAGACCACTGAACAGATCATTATCCTGAAAGATCGCTAAGGGATGGAGTGCTGACCCAGCTGAGGAAGGCTGACCTGGATGTTGTCCACTGACCATTTATATATGCTTCATTTCATATATTTTCTGGTAAGCGCATTCAACATTTGGTGACGGGCACTTCACGCGCTTTGGAAAGTGTTGAACCACTGGGGTGTTGTCATCTGAGGACATCTACATCCGTTATTTGGATTCACCTATGAACTTTTCTTAGATTGGACTCTTTTCCTTTTTGTCACTTTACACAGCATTTGAGGTTTTATTGCTCAATTGTATTATTGTTCATATATTTAATTTTAATTAGTATTTTATCTTATGTTAGAGGGATTGGCGCAGCCTTACATATATTATGTACTGTGACATATTGAAGCAGAGCATGATCCCCTCCCTTTGGAGACTGAGCCACAGGGTAGTATTCCAACATGATAACGACCCCAAACACACCTCAAAGACGACCACTGCCTTGCTAAGGAAGCTGAGGGTAAAGGTGATGGACTGGCCAAGCATGTCTCCAGACCTAAACCCATTGAGAATCTGTGGGGCATCCTCAAAGGGAAGATGGAGGAGCGCAAAGTCTCTAACATCTACCAACTCTGTGATGTCATTCATCATGGAGGAGTGGAAGAGGACTCCAGTGGCAACCTGTAAAGCTCTGGTTAACTCCATGCCCAAGAGAGTTAAAGTGGTTGTAAACCCTCCCCCATAACTTTTGCATATCTAAATCATCATTCAAAGCACTGCTTGACGCTGTATGTAAATGTCACCTTACTTGCTCCGTTGGCGTGTAATCTGTATTATTCTTTATAGTGACGTCAGCCGCGCATGCGCATCTCTCTCCCTGATTCACGGCATGCTTCTTCCATTAAGAAGTGTGCCATTAGAACACCATGTCTGTCATATCAGCTCCGCATGGCACTGTGCCAAGATATCGCAAGACTACAGTCTCATTCATACTCTCCTCATACACCCCATGTCCATGCGCGAGATTGCAGCTGAAAGGGCGGAAGTATATTACACTAGAGACTCGGAAGACAACAGTTAAGATGGCCCTGTCTTTTCACAGGAAGCACAAAGTTTTAAAGAGCTGGAATAAAGTAAGAATATGCAATTGGGGCTGAAATATGATGCAGAAGGTATTAGAATACCTTTAGCTACTGACTTGTTTAACCACCTTCAGACCGGACCATTTTGCTGGTAAATGACCAGAGGTCTTTTTACAATTTGGCACTGCGCTGCTTTAACTGGTAATTGCGCGGTCATGCAATGTTGTACCCAAACAAAATTTGCGTCCTTTTCTTCCCACAAATAGAGCTTTCTTTTGATGGTATTTGATTGCCTCTGCGATTTTTATTTTTTGCGATATAAACGTAAAAAGACCGCAAATTTTGAAAAAAAATGATATTTTCTACTTTTTGTTATTAGAAAAATCCAATAAACTCAATTTTAGTCATACATTTAGGCCAAAATGTATTCAGCCACATGTCTTTGGTAAAAAAAAAGTCAATAATTGTATATTTATTGGTTTGCGCAAAAGTTGTCACATCTACAAACTAAGGTACGTTTTCTGGAATTTACGCAGCTTTTAGTTTACGACTGCCTATCTCATTTCTTGAGGTGCTAAAATGGCAGGGCAGTACAAAACCCCCCCAAATGACCCCATTTTGGAAAGTAGACACCCTAAGGAAATTGATAAGTGGCATGTTGAGCCCATTGAATATTTTATTTTTTTGCCTCAAGCGATTGAATAATGACAAAAAAAAAAAAAATTTATTTTTTTACACAAAGTTGTCACTAAATGATATATTGCTCACACATGCTATGGGCATATGTGAAATGACACCTCAAAATAAATTCTGCTGCTTCTCCTGAGTACGGGGATACCACATATGTGGGACTTTTTGGGAGCCTAGCCGCGTACGGGGCCCCGAAAACCAAGCACCGCCTTCAGGCTTTCTAAGGGCGTACATTTTTGATTTCACTTCTCACTACCTATTACAGTTTTGAAGGCCATAAAATGCCAAGATGGCACAAAACCCCCACAAATGACCCCATTTTAGAAAGTAGACACCCCAAGCTATTTGCTGAGAGGCATTTTGAGTCCATGGAATATTTTATATTTTGCCACAAGTTGCGGGAAAATTACAAACTTTAATTTTTTTTTATTTTTTTTTCACAAAGTTGTCACTAAATGATATATTGCTCACACATTCTATGGGCATATGTGAAATGACACCCCAAAATAAATTCTGCTGCTTCTCCTGAGTACGGGGATACCACATATGTGGGACTTTTTGGGAGCCTAGCCGCGTACGGGGCCCCGAAAGCCAAGAACCGCCTTCAGGTTTTCTAAGGGCGTAAATATTTGACTTCACTCCTCACTACCTATTACAGTTTTGAAGGCCATAAAATGCCAAGATGGCACAAAACCCCCACAAATGACCCCATTTTAGAAAGTAGACACCCCAAGCTATTTGCTGAGAGGCATGTTGAGTCCATGGAATATTTTATATTTTGCCACAAGTTGCGGGAAAATTACAAACTTTTTTTTTTTTTTTCACAAAGTTGTCACTAAATGATATATTGCTCACGCATGCCATGGGCATATGTGAAATGACACCCCAAAATAAATTCTGCTGCTTCTCCTGAGTACGGGGATACCACATATGTGGGACTTTTTGGGAGCCTAGCCGCGTACGGGGCCCCGAAAACCAAGCACCGCCTTCAGGCTTTCTAAGGGCGTTACAGTTTTGAAGGCCATAAAATGCCAAGATGGCACAAACCCCCCCCAAATGACCCCATTTTGGAAAGTAGACACCCCTAAATTTAGGGGTACACTAGTGAGACTAGGTAATAAATGGCGGGTGCCCTGAAACTATAAAAAAAAAAACTAACCAACCAGCGTCACCTGTAACAGTTATATGGTGATCACTGGTGAAAGGGTTAACTAGGGGGCAATCAGGGGGCTTTATGCGGTAGTATATGGGGGTCCCTGGCGCTATAAAAAGCTGCGGCGAACCTAAATACCTACCTGCCTAACAAGCGTCACCTGTGACACTAATACAGTGATCAGAAAAACGATCGCTTATTAGGCTGGGTTCACACTGGAGCGAAGCGGGAACGCCACGAATCCGCGGCGGGTTCCCGCATCACATGCCTCCCGGCGGCAGTTCACACTGCCCTATGCGAACTGCTGGGAGTGTCAGTGAAATGTTAATGACACCCCCAGATCAGTTCGCATATCGCAGTGCGATCTGCAAACTCGGATCGCATGGTGTGAACACCCATGCGATCCGATTCTGCTGCGGACCAAAAAAAGGGTCCCGTGCGAGTTTGCGGCGGGTGCGGCGGGTGCGACACGAATTCAGCCATACTATCTGTATGGCTGAACTCGAATCGCACAGAGATCGGATGTGATTTGCACTGCAGTGCGGTGCGAATCACATCCGTTCTCATAAACCGCTGCAATGTGAACCCAGCCTTAGTGACACTGGCGACGGGGGGTGATCACGGGGTTAAACCTTTATTGGGGGGGTTAGGGGGGTACCTTAGAACTAAAGGGGGCTAACCCTAACTGCCCTAACAGTTATTACAGTCACAAATGACACCCGCCGGGTGATCAGGGGGTTAAACCTTTATTAGGTAATAAATGGCGGGTGCCCTGAAACTATAAAAAAATAACTAACCAACCAGCGTCACCTGTAACAGTTATATGGTGATCACTGGTGAAAGGGTTAACTAGGGGGCAATCAGGGGGCTTTATGCGGTAGTATATGGGGGTCCCTGTCGCTATAAAAAGCTGCGGCGAACCTAAATACCTACCTGCCTAACAAGCGTCACCTGTGACACTAATACAGCGATCAGAAAAACTATCGCTTATTAGGCTGGGTTCACACTGGAGCGATGCGGGAACGCCATGAATCCGCGGCGGGTTCCCGCATCGCATGCCTCCCGGCGGCAGTTCACACTGCCCTATGCGAACTGCTGGGAGTGTCAGTGAAATGTTAATGACACCCCCAGATCAGTTCGCATATCGCAGTGCGATCTGCAAACTCGGATCGCATGGTGTGAACACCCATGCGATCCGATTCTGCTGCGGGCCAAAAAAAGGGTCCCGTGCGAATTTGCGGCGGGTGCGGCGGGTGCGGCGGGTGCGACACGAATTCAGCCATACTATCTGTATGGCTGAACTCGAATCGCACAGAGATCGGATGTGATTTGCACTGCAGTGCGGTGCGAATCACATTCGTTCTCATAAACCGCTGCAATGTGAACCCAGCCTTAGTGACACTGGCGACGGGGGGTGATCACGGGGTTAAACCTTTATTGGGGGGGTTAGGGGGGCACATTAGAACTAAAGGGGGCTAACCCTAACTGCCCTAACAGTTACTACAGTCACAAATGACACCAATGCATAAAAAAAGCAATTGGTGTCACTGTGACTGGGGGGGCAGGGGTAATTGGGGGGTGATCGGGGGTAAAGGGGGGGTGTGAGTGTGCCTGGCATGTTCTACTGTATGTGGGGTGTGTTGGTGCAACTCACCGAACCTCTCTCCTCGGTGCCGGAACGAAAACTACCGACACGGAGGAGAGAATACATCACTTCCTCTCCTGTGTTTACATTACAGGAGAGGAAGTGATGTCACCGGACATTTTCATTCGCCGGGAGCGATCGAGAGGGGGTGGCCATGAATGAATGGCCGTCCCCTCGTCCGGGATCGCTCCCGAACAAATACCGACCGCCGCAGGCACCGGGCGGGGGCCCGATCGGGCCCCCGACCGGCGGGCAGGCAAGGACGTACATGTAAGCCCTTATGCCTGCCTGTGCCATTCTGCCGACGTACATCGGCGTGCGGCGGTCGGCAAGTGGTTAAAAAGCAGCATTGGAGGGGGAGAGTTTATCTCTTTAAAGCAATGCTGGAAAATAATGGTGGCCACGCAAAATATTGACACTTTGGGCCCAATTTGGACATTTTCACTTAGGGGTGTACTCACTTTTGTTGCCAGTGGTTTAGACATTAGTGGACAGCATATATACACTGTTATACAAGCTGTACACTCACTACTTTACATTGTAGCAAAGTGTCATTTCTTCAGTGTTGTTACAAGATATAACAAAATATTTACAAAAATGTAAGGGATGTACTCTCTTTTGTGAGATACCGTATCTTCTAAACGGTGCACGTTTAGGAGATATTTACTGTACCTATAGGTTAGCCTTACTACAGGCTTACCTATAGGTAAAAATCATTTTGGGGAGTTTACTCCCACTTTGCCTAGGAATGTATTGTGCGTGAAAATGCATATACGCACATAAATACATGCAAATACGTGCAAATGCCAAAAATTACATCCAGAAATACCGAGCTCAAACATCAGTATGGCGTTCAAGAGGCCTTATGGTGAGCCATTGCAAAAAAACAACAAAAAATTATGTCTGTCTACAATCCTCTCCCACCATTCCTCTCACTGCAAATGACAGCAAAGCGTCAATGCTGTCATTCACGCTGGAGTAATGGTTGATGCCAGTGGTTGGTGGCATTGGTTGCTAGCAACCACAGCCCTAAGATGGCAGCTGTCATTCATAGTGGTGGTAGTAATACAACCACTAATGAATGACTTCCTGCACAAGCGGAGGTCCATTGCCACAAGCTGGTGATCCAGTAAATTAGTTTGATTGTTCACCAAAGCTCGAACAGCTAAGAGTTAATGAAAGCTAGACTTAACAGAAACTGCAGATTTAAAGATGGAAAATATATTTTTTTCCCAGTTTGAAATAGTATACAAAGCAATGCAAGCTCTATTGAGAAATATTAAATTATATTATGTTACTAAAAAATGAAAGCGACCATTTAAAGCAAAGTTCATCCTGATATCCTACACTCCCAAGCAGGTAAACTCGTGGATTCATATAAACAGAAGAAAAAACAGCGCCAATCTAAGTGCAGTATTGTTGAATCAAAGACATTTAATTTGTGAAGTTATGCACTCACACTCTACCAGAAGGTTTCAGGCACATCATGTATCTAGAGGGCATCGCAGGGCTCTCGAGGAGAAGCGGTAACTCGTTCGGCTGTATCTCTCGTCCGGTGGCGCCGGTGGTTCCCAGCGTCGCACGGCTTGGTGTAACAGCGTCAGGGAGGTCCGTTTGTCCGTTCGTTGTTATGTTGAGGGGCGCACTGCGATGACGTTTCGTTGTGGTTTACGTTGCACGCGTTCGGAGCATGCGTGCTCCTTCATCAGGCATCTGGGTTACTATGTTTGGAGTGGTTTAAATAGGGAAAGAGGGCAGTTCTAATTAGTCGTTTAGGTTCCACCTTATGGGGCGGAGCTGTTCCGACCAAAGCATGGTGTTGATTGCTCATGTGTTGCAGGCTGGTTGTATGTGATTATTGTGTGTGTGTCCATCAATGTATGTGGATACAAGTTGGATAGTGTGGACAAGATGTGGGAAAAAGTGATAAGAGTTGGAACTTTTTTATTTATTTAATTGTTTTAAAAATTGTTTTAAAAAATTATGAAAATACTTGTTAAAGGTATAAAATAGAAGTGGATTTTGCAAGAATTAAAAGAAGGTTGTTAAAAATTGAAAAAATACATAGAAAATACATATAAAGAATATATATATATATATATATAAAAAAGAAATTTTTTATATATAAAAAATATATAAAGAATCAATAAAAATAGAGGTAAAATAAGGATAAAATTACAATAGGAATAAAAATAACAATAAAAAAACAATAAAAATAAAAATAAAAATAAAGATAAAAATAAAAATAAAAATAGAACTAGGAATAAAAATAAAATTAAAATGAAAAAGGGGCAAAAAATTGTTAATTAAATTGCTGAAGGTATATTTCTATGGTGGGTATTATGACATAACATGGTGAGAGACATGTATATTGATAGGATTTGATATTGTGAGAATTTGGTACTATAAAATACAATAAAATGGTGTTAAAATGAGACGTGGATGTTAGAGCAGAACATACACATACATATATATATATATATATATATATATATATATATATACATACACATACACACACATACATACATATATATATATATATATATATATATATATATATATATATATATATATATATATATATACATACACATACATACATACGCATGCACACGCACTCGTACGTGTGTGAACCCACTTATAGTGGGATCAGAAAAAGGCGCGTAGATACTGATTTGTGGAGGTGAGGGCGGGGGGGGCGGGGGGGGGGGCAGGGGCGGCTAAGCAATTTTAAGTCTCATTAAAAAATCTCATGGAAAAAGTGTGATGGGTAAAAATTAGACAACTGAGTTGATTTCTATGTCCTCGTTGAGGCCTCCAGGCGTGAGGGTGTCTAACGTATATATCCAAAAAGTTTCCCTCTCGCAGAGACGTTTGAAACGTTCTGCGAGGGGGAAGGATCCAGGTATCTGTTCAAGGGCCCATACTTGCATGCCCTCTGTGGACCCTTGATGGTGTTCTTTAAAGTGTCGTGGGATAGTGAGATTGGAGTCCCCTTCTACTGATCGGCGATGTTCGCCAAACCTTTTTCTTAGGGTACGAATGGTACGCCCTATATAAAGTAGATTGCAAGGGCAGCGGATTGCATATATTACAAACTCAGAGGAGCAGTTGTAGAACTCTTTTAGTTGGTATGTGTTGCCCTTTGTCGTAAAAGATTTTTGGCGGTGTTGGACAAATTTACAGGTGAGACATTTTTGTTTCTTGCATTGGTACATGCCCTTCAGGGTGAGGAATGTCCTGAGTGGCTTTGGTTTGTTATCGGTTTTTAATTTGCTCGGGGCGATAAAACTTTTTATGTTGCGTGCTCTACGATATGTTATCTTGGGGGTATCTGTTATGGAGGTTTTTAACAGAGGGTCTTCTAGAAGGATACTCCAATGGTTTTTGAAGATTTTTTCCATTTTTTTGTGTTGGGAGTGATATTGAGTAATGAATCTGGTGCTGTGAGTTTGGGAATGGACAGTCGGTTTGTTCGGTGTGGTTTCATGTGGTTGGGGTGTGACCGGGTGTGTTACTGGCTGGGTGTCCAGGAATTTGGTGAAGGCTTCATCTACTAGGGTGGGGGGATAGCCTTTGTCTTCAAATTTTCTTTTAAACAGAGTGCCCTGTTCGATATAATCTGAGTTGTGAGTACAATTTCGTTTTAAACGATTAAATTGACTCTTTGGGATATTGGTGATCCACCTTGGGTGGTGGCAACTTTGGAAGTGTAAATATGAATTTCCTGCAGTGGGTTTTATGTGGTTTCTTGCGAAGATGGTTTTATTGATATGACAGAGTTCAAGATCTAAAAAGGGTAAGGTACCTGGACTGGATTCAAAAGTGAAAGATAGGCCTAGATCATTAGCGTTACAGTGTGAGACGAAGTGGTCTATGGGTGGTCCGGTGTTGTCCCATATGATGATAATATCATCTATATAGCGACCTATGTATATAATATGCTCTGTATATGGATTGTTGTTCCAAATGTAAAGAGTTTCCCAGAAGCCCATTGTCAGGTTTGCATAGCTAGGTGCAAAATTGGCACCCATGGCTGTCCCTTGGGTTTGTAAGTAGAATTTTTTATTGAAGGAGAAGTAGTTGTGGGTGAGGCAGAACTTTGTGGAATCTAAGATAAACTCTGCTTGTGCAGTTTTTAGGGATGGGTCTAGGGCTAAGAAGTGTTTTACTGCCTGAAGGCCAACAGCATGGGGAATTGAAGTATAGAGGGAATTGACATCTAAGGACACCCATTGGTAGGTGGGCTCCCAGGAGTAGGTTTTTAGGATCTCTAGTAGGTGTGTACCATCTCGTATGTAAGTTTGGAGATTCTGTGCCAGTGGTTGCAGGAAATGGTCAATGTAGATAGAAAAGGGGCTGGTTATACTTTCCATTGCGGCAACAATTGGTCTCCCCGGGGGATTCTCTGAATTTTTATGTATTTTGGGAAGGTGATAGAAATAGGGAGTGTTATAATATGTTTTGGATAGAAAGGAAGCTTCTGCTTTTGTAATAATATTATCTCCAAGGGCTAGTTTTATGAGTGCTTCAGCTTCTATAGAGAAGAGGGGGAGCGGGTCACTTTTTAAGGGCTTGTATGTGTTGTTATCGGAGAGTAGTCTGTTGGCCTCATTTAGATAGTCTTCCGAATTCTGGATTACTATGCCACCTCCTTTGTCTGCTGTTTTGATGACAATAGAGTTATTTTTTGCTAGACTTTGGAGAGCCCAGGCTTCTTGTGGGGTGAGGTTGTTCCTGTGGTGATGCAGGGGGGAGGGGGGTGGCCTTAATTTACAAAGTCGTTTGATATCTGCATACACAACCTGGTAGAAACTTTGTATGTAAGGGCCTTTTGCCTGGCTGGGGTTGAAGATGGATTTTGGCCTAAGAGAAATGTGTTTTATTGGGGGGGAATCTGGTTGATAATAAATGCAAGAAGTGTCTGAGAGACTAATGGTGGTGACGGCGGGGTCTTCATTCATATTGTATAATTCTTCCAAAATGGCTAGGCAGGGATCATCTTGGTATATATTTTTTGTACATAAAGGAGAGGTATTGTACATACTGGGTATTGTGGTATTGTTGGGATTTTCCTTATTGGATTTGATATTGAAAAAGCGTTTCACTGTGAGATTACGTATAAATTTGTTTAGATCCACAAATAAAGTGAAAGGGTTGGGCTGGCTGGTGGGTGCGAAGTTGAGTCCTTTATTAAGTAGAGAGATTTCATCTGGGACCAGGGTATGTGAAGAAAGGTTGTAGATTTTTATAGTTTGGCAAACTTTTCTTTGGGTTTTGTTTCTTCTCCCCCCTCTTCTGCCTCTTCTAGTTTTCTTTTTTGTGCAGGTTGAGGGGTTAGGACTAAAAAAGACTGGTCGTCTGTCTGTGTGGGAAACTCGAGAGGGCAATTTTGGACTATTTGTGAATAGGTTTTATATTGACCCATTGGAATGTTAGTATCATGTGTGCTTTGGAGAGACTGTTTTACAGGAACATCCGGAGTGGTTGTATTGGAGGTAGCCTGATTACTCTTTTTTGTGTGTCCTGGAGGGGTATTATCACCTCTATTGGTATTATTTTTATTACTATTTTTGTGTTGGTTGGGGGTGTTTGTTGGTTTGTTATTAATTGCACTGTCAATAGGAGTAGTGGTATATTTTCTATTTTGTAGGGTTTCTATATTTCTTTTTGGTTTTCTATACCGTTTAGGTTTTGGTTGTGAGGTGTGGGGGCTGTTCTCCCTTATGGGTTCTGGATTGTAGGACGATATGTGTTGTGTTGGTTGGTTGGTGTGTTTTGAGTATGGATGTTGGGAGGGATATTTGGAGGGAAGTATAGGAGGGTGGTGGGTTTTGAAGGGCCGAAAGGACGGTGGAAATTGGATCTGCATTAGAGGCACTGGAGCAGAGTTATTGGTTTTCCATTGGAAGACCCTTTTGTTGTTGTAGTCATCCACATCTCGTCTCATTTTTTGGAGTTTTGCCTTAATTAGTTTATCTTCATCTAATTTTGTTTTTTTCTTTAGTAGATCTAGCCATGTGCTGGGAAGGTTTGGTGTCTCCTTAGTGAGGTTTAGTATCTGATTTTTTAGTTTTTCTGAAAGAGACGTGCTTTTGAGGTCACGCTGTTTCAAAATGATGTTTATCCATTTTTGGGAACAAAATTCAGAGATATGTTCCCATTCGGTTTGGAGATCGGGTGAGAGGAAGGCACATCTAGTTTTTATTCTGAGGCCCCTCGGGGTAATTTTGGAGGAAAGGTAGTTTTCAAGAAAAAACTTGTCCCATTTTTGGTGATTAAGTGTTATGATTGAATCCTCAATTTTTCTAAATAGTGTGCATAATTTCATATATACATTCTCTCCTATTTTGAAATGTACCTTGAAAAAGTCTTTTGGGAATTGCGAAAATAATTCATCTAAAAAAACGTATTTGGAATGCTCTACTGATTGAAGCATGTCCATTGTAGAAAAAAAAAAAAAAAAAGGGAGGGAAAACTGGAAAAATTGGAAAGAATAATAATGAGAAGTATAAAAAATATATATAAAAAAATATATATACAAAATAATAATAATAGTGGATAAAAGATAAAAGAGATATATAAAAAAATATAAAAGATATATATATATAATAAAAACAACAAATTGATTGATTGTTAGGGGAGGGGGATGTGGATGTGTGTATGTGGTATTGTTATGGGAGTATCTGGGCAGGTCGATGCGCTTGTGTAACTCTTCTGATGTGAGTGGTATGTGTATACACACGTGGGCGCATGTGTGTATGTTTTTTTGTCCATAAAGCAGAGCTGCAAGCACAAACTTCTAGTGAAAGTACAGAGTAAGAAAAAATTGTTTTTTTGTGCGTGCGCTGCTGGATTATATATGTCCTGGATGGGGGGAGTGAGGAAGGAAAAAAGAGGGGTTTTTTTATGGGGGAGGGGAAAAAGGTTTGGGGGAAAAAAAACGCTGAAGTTCATAAATTGGTGTGGCGGATTTAGGGATGTCAAGTCTGCTTATCACAGAGTTTTGCAATCCTTGCTGTGTATGTCAGTAAATGCAGCAGAAGTAATGGATAGCTGGCAGGATCACAAATTATAGTCCACAGTTACTGGTTGTGGAAAATAGTCATAGAAAGGGGATGATTTCTTTAGCACAGGCAGGTAGGCAGCATGTTCAAGGATAGAAGGTACCTTGTAAAAGACATATAAACAGAAGAAAAAACAGCGCCAATCTAAGTGCAGTATTGTTGAATCAAAGACATTTAATTTGTGAAGTTATGCACTCACACTCTACCAGAAGGTTTCAGGCACATCATGTATCTAGAGGGCATCGCAGGGCTCTCGAGGAGAAGCGGTAACTCGTTCGGCTGTATCTCTCGTCCGGTGGCGCCGGTGGTTCCCAGCGTCGCACGGCTTGGTGTAACAGCGTCAGGGAGGTCCGTTTGTCCGTTCGTTGTTATGTTGAGGGGCGCACTGCGATGACGTTCCGTTGTGGTTTACGTTGCACGCGTTCGGAGCATGCGTGCTCCTTCATCAGGCATCTGGGTTACTATGTTTGGAGTGGTTTAAATAGGGAAAGGGGGCAGTTCTAATTAGTCGTTTAGGTTCCACCTTATGGGGCGGAGCTGTTCCGACCAAAGCATGGTGTTGATTGCTCATGTGTTGCAGGCTGGTTGTATGTGATTATTGTGTGTGTGTCCATCAATGTATGTGGATACAAGTTGGATAGTGTGGACAAGATGTGGGAAAAAGTGATAAGAGTTGGAACTTTTTTATTTATTTAATTGTTTTAAAAATTGTTTTAAAAAATTATGAAAATACTTGTTAAAGGTATAAAATAGAAGTGGATTTTGCAAGAATTAAAAGAAGGTTGTTAAAAATTGAAAAAATACATAGAAAATACATATAAAGAATATATATATATATATAAAAACACTCCCTTACCACCTCCCTTCTGAAGGAGGCCACCCTCGGTAAGATCCAGTGTTAGAACCTCTATCAGTGCCATTAATATGTAAATACTGTGCAGACCTGGCTACTTTGCTAGAGTACAGTCACAGGGGTGAGGTCACATCTACATTCATACCCAGAATGCTATTGGTGGGATTTCGGATGTAATTTCTCATTACACCAAATAGGCAATGTGACAATGTATCATTAACAAATGCACTATATTACCAAAAGTATTAGGACACCTGCCTTTACTCACACATGAACTTTAATGGCATCTCAGTCTTTGTCCGTAGGGTTCCCTTTGCAGCTATAGCAGCCTCAACTCTTCTGGGAAGGCTGTCCACAAGGTTTAGGAGTGTGTCTGTGGAAATGTTTGACCATTCTTCCAGAAGCGCATTTGTGAGGTCAGGCACTGATGTTCGACGAGAAGACCGGACTCACAGTCTCTGCTCGAATTCATTCCAAAGGTGTTTTATCGGATTGAGTTGTGCAGGCCAGTCATATTCCTCCACCCCAAACTTGCTCATCCACAATATATTGCCAAAAGTATTGGACCACCCCTCCAAATAATAATAATTTGGTGGAGGGGGATTATGGACTGGGGTTGGTTTTCATGAGTTGGGCTTGGCCCCTTAGTTCCAGTGAAGCAAATTCTTAAGGCATCAGCATAAAAAGACATTTTGGACAATTTCATGTTCCCAACTTTGTGGGAACAGTTTGGGGATGGCCCTCTCCTGTTTCAACATGACTGCGCACCAGTGCACAAAGCAAAGTCCTGTTATGGATGAGCGAGTTTGGGGTGGAGGAACTTGGCCTGCACAGCGTCCTGACCTCAACCTGATAGAACACCTTTGGGATTAAATGGAATGGAGACTCCAAGTCAGGCCTTCTCATCCAACATTGATACCTGACCTCACAAATGAGCTTCTGGAAGAATGATCAAACATACCATTTAACCGCTTCAATACAGGGCACTTATGCACCTTCCTGCCCAGACCAATTTTCAGCTTTCAGAGCTGTCGCATTTTGAATGACAATTGCACGGTCATGCTATACTGTACCCAAACTAAATTTGTATAATTTTGTTCCCACAAATAGAGCTTTCTTTTGGTGGTATTTGATCACCTCTGTGGTTTTTATTTTTTGCTAAACGCATAAAAAAAAGGCCGAAAATTTTGAAAAAATGTTTTTGTTTCTGTTTCTGTTACAAAACTTTGTAAATAAGTAAGTTTTCTCCTTCACTGATGGGCACTGATGGGGCTGCACTGAGGGGCACTGATAAAGCAACACTGATGGGCACCAATGAGGTGGTACCAATGAGGTGGCACTGATGGGCACTGATGATGGACACTAATATGCAGCACTGATGGGGCACTGATAGGCGGCACTGATGGACACTGATAGGTGACACTGATAGTTACACATATGTGGCGCTGATGGGCACGCTTGGGCGGCACGGATGGTCACTGATAGGCAGCACGAATGGGCACTGATAGGTGGCATGGATGGGCATGGATGTGCACTTATAGCTGGCACTGATTACATTAGCAGATGGTACTGATGGATGCCAATCAGTGCCAAACAATAATGCTTGCCAATCAGTGATGCCCATTGTGGGCACTGATTGGCATCCATTGTGGGCACTGATTGGCATTCTTGGTGGCCATGGGTGGCATACCTGGTGGTGACTAGTGGTGGCATCCCTGGTGGTCCTTGTGGTCCAGTGTGGGCATCCTCCAGGGGGGCTGAGCTGATAATTAATCGTCTGACAGGTGCAAGTGAGGAAAAGCCGACCAATAGCTCTTCCTGTTTACATCGCGATCAGCCGTGATTGGACACGGCTGATCACGTGGTAAAGAGTCTCTGTCAGAGGCTCTTTACTGAGATTGTAGTTGCGGTGGGTCAGGCTGACACGCCGCAACAACGATCGCCGCGATGCATGCCCCACGGGGGCGAGTTGTGGCTTGATATCCTGGCAACATCATATAACATCCAGTCAGGATATTTCAACCACTTTGTTGACGTCATATTGTTATGTGGTGAGCGACAAGTGGTTAAAGTTCATGTGTGTGTAAAGGCAAGCGTCCCAATACTTTTGGTAACATAGCGTATCACTCACACAAAGTAGAGCCAAACAGAAAGAAAATCACACAACAGTCCTTTCATTTGCTAAACCAGTATATTTTTATTTAGTCTGCAGTGTATAGAATGGAACAATGTATCACTAAATTCATTGTATACATTGAGACTGTGAATAAGTATTTGCATTATTAAGAGTGAGGTTAAGACTTTTCAAGATTATGCAGCTTTCTTGTTATAGAATTGGAGAGTGAAGCCCAACTGAAGCATCAGACTTTTTATCTCTTTATAGTTCTATCTTGCTATATGTTATAATTTTTTATAGATTTTTGCTTGAAAATGATTAAGACCTTTGCACTAGCGCCTCCCAGCCCTTTAAGGGGTTTCAGATGACTGGAGGCGAGGTGGAGTTTCTGATCACGTGACCACTGTGATTGGCTGTCACAGCAGTCACATGATCGGAAAGCTCCCAATTGCAAGTAGAGATTGGGAGCTTTCTGTTAGTCACCAGCAACTGTGTCGGGAGCATGCAGGACGCTCTGTTTCTCTTGAGGTGCACAATATGCGGCCTGTTGGCATTAAGACCCAACCTCCAAGATGCTACATATATGTGTGCGGTTAGCGGGAAGGAGTTAAACTAAGTATTTTTTTTTGGTACAAATGCTGCTTCCTATCCTCACTCTGCAATTCTCTATGCTGGCATAGCTGAGTAACAGTCACACCTCTCAGTACAAGTGTATAACACCAACCTGTATTGTAAAGAAAGAGATGTAGCCTGTCTGATCAATTCTACAAGTGGGCGCTGATCACTGTGTGCACTAGGTCTAATTCTGTTGTGTACTGTCATATTTAGAAACCCTGCACAACTTTTGTAGTAGGAGTGTGGAGTCTGACTGCATAGCTATGTCTGTGATACACTTAGTTTTAAGCAGTGGCTGCTGGTGGCCCTTTTTTTTGGGGGGGGTGGCTTCTCCTTTTTGGGCCAATTGGGTAAAAATTGGGTAAAAACCCGTGCTTCGTGATTGGCGGAGAGGTGATTCAGTGTTATTGTATAATATTATATATTATATTGTTATATTATATTATTGTATAATATTCATTTGTTATTCTAACACAGCTGGGTGGGCTCCAAGCGCAATGCTCTGAATACAGAGCCCACCCTATTTTGAAGCCTGGCTGTAATCAGCTGCCAAAAAAAAAAACACAGCTGTAATTCACACATTCAGCATCCTGAAAGGGACCGGATGCATGAATAGGTGGTAGCAGCGACGATGCTTATAAACTGGGCTGTGTACGTCTATAGACACACACAACACAGATTAGCCATGCTCCCCACCCCTTCTCACAGGAATTGACTGATAGAAGGAGGATACTAGGACCCCACTCCTCAAAATTACTTGTGAGACCAGGAAGAGAAAGAGTGGCACTGCAATCAGGACAATAATGGAGTGTGAACGTACCGGTACTCAGGAAAGTGTTTAGGAATTGAGGGGACAGGTAATGGATGCTTTTTTACCTCAATGGAGGGAATGCGTTAGGGTAAAAAATCTTTAGAATAACTTTTAGCCTGCCTAAAGCTAGCTGAATACCCCTCAGACTATCGTAGTGTTAAATACTAAAGTGGTTCTAAGGCCTTAAGGCTTTTCACCTTAATCATTCTATGCAATAGGGTGAAAAAAACTTTCTGTGCTGTATCTCCCTCCTAGACCCCCTTTTTTTTTACCTGAGCCCAATCCAGCAATGTGCGCATGTACAGCGGCTCCAGCCACTGTCCTCATTGGACAGATTGATAGCAGCAGGTGTCATTAACTTTTGCTGCTTGACACAGGAGTGTGGGGGCAGGGCCGAGTCCCACTATCTGTGTTAATGTATACAGCAGCGGGACTTGGAAGTGAACCTGCACGGGTGCCTCCAGGAAAATTGGCTTTCCGTGGGGGCACTCAATGAAGAGAAGGGGTCTGGAGTGCTGGCTTGGACCTGAGAAGAGGAGGATCGGGGCTGCTCTGTGCAAAACCACTGCACAGAGCAGATAAGTATAGGCATGTTTGTTATTTGTTTTTTGTTTTTTTAAATCAAACGTTTACAAACACTTTAAAAAGCTGAAGCCTATGTGAACTAATCTTAAGTTGTTGCAGAACCAGTGATATTTACTGAGCAACTTGAAATTTATAAGGAATGCATGATTTCAGTGCTGTTTCAACCCGCTGTACTGTAGTCCTCCTTTAGATGTGACTCTAAAATCCATACGTGACTTTCTATCCAAACTGTATCCAAACTTCCAGCAAATTCATTTCAGGCAACCAAAGTAATTAGGGATTGAAACATTCATATAGGTTCCCAAATAAAAAAAAAAAAAAAAAAACATTGTGTTAGATAACACATACAGAATTATGAATGGCTAATTATATTTTGCATACTTTCAGCAAAGACAATTAGCAAATAGCTTTTATATGCAAAATAATTGAAAAAGTAATTAAGATTCACTAACCAGTGCAGCAATATCAAGTCTGTTGTCTTGTGATTCGTCCCTCACAAACATAATAATTATGCATTAATTGTCATATAATTAAAACAGCTCTGTCCTTTAGGAAACTGTTGACGGTAACCTGACAAGAGGCAAAAGTTCCTTGTATTTGTAAATGGGATAATTACAAATATTCATCCAGGAAATACTGACTTGTTTTGATTGCAAATATTTTTTTTTCCCCTCCTGCTTTAGTAAGGTTTTAATTGCCGCGGCGATCAAATACTGCCGCGTTTTACATAAAATTGCAAGGACCAAATTCATTTGTGATTCCATCATTAGTTTGGGCTGATGTTGCAATCTGCCACATCTGTTCTTTGCAAGCAGAACTTGTAATGTAACTCAGATACAGAATGAATAAGATGGGAACAATCTAACATGGTCCTCTATAATATCTATTTAAATAGCAGGTCCTCCTTGGGCATTAACAAAGGGGTTCAACATCATTAAATAATATTCTTTTTTATCTTATGCTTATTTTTTTGCTTTTTAAATTACCAGTAGTTTAAATGAAAACATTAATGGGAGAAACATGCTGTGCTGTTATGCCAACCTTCATGCTTCAATAGAAGCAAAATGATACCCCAGCTCCACTGCCAATATAATGATCTCTGAACTGTGAACTGGTGCTCTAGCCAGGACGTTCAGACCCCCAAAATGCAGTACTTGAATCAGAAAAGGGCTGGGGACTCGGATGCTCTTGAATAAAATTCCTTTATTTGGTTACATGGTTACACGTTTCGGCTAAGAAGCCTTCATCAAAGCATGATAAAGCATTTGATGAAGGCTTCTTAGACGAAATGCATCAGCGTAGCCTGTACCCATGTAACCAAATAAAGGACTTTTTTTCAAGAGCAGCGAGTCGCCAGCCCCTTCTGCTTCAAGTTCATGTTTCAATGCTTTGAACCAATGACCCCAAAAAGGCATGAAGATAAGGACACCCGAAATTTCTCTACTAACCTCCAAAAATATTTTCAGGTCAATGGTGGTGAAAGTTCTGAAGGCAGTGGGTCAGCATATGTGCCAGGCAACTTGGAACTTCAACAGTGACAACCTTTGTATTTCTTGGCAGGGATACTTTAAAGCTGGTCTTACATTGATCAATATTCTTCCAGTTCTGCAGTGATCCTATGTCAGAATGCAACATCGCAGTGGAAGGATTCCTCCATCCATCTTGATTGTGTGAATGGAGGAATCTGGCCTCTGGCTGAACAAAGTACATGAGCTATACACACCTGCGTTTCTACCCCCTTATGAAATGCTAGCTATTTAGCTGTTGTGCTGATCTTGCCAGGCACCCTGTTTTCACCAAATGTATACTTGTCTCAGTTAGGAAATTTGGTAAGAAATAGTAAAGCTGAGGAACAAGAATGACAACCATAGCACCTTCAGAAGGTGGTTGGGAATGGCAGACAGAGATTTTTTGTAATTGGTTGTCTTTAACCACTAGAGATCCGCGCTATAGCCGAATGACGGCTACAACATGGACCTGCTTTGCCGGGACTACATCTATTGACGTTGTCCCGTGCACGAGCAGTCTGCGCGCCCCCTGAGGGGCCCACACTCTGTGATCAGCGACTCTATGAGACTCGCCTGATCACAGATTGGAGTAAGGGGTCGATCCCGACCCTTACGACGTGATCAGCTGTCAGCCAATGACAGCTGATCATGTGATGACAACAGAGCCGGTAATAGGCTATTTTTCCTCCTCGCACTGACAGCTCGAGGAGAAAAAAAAAGCTGATCACCAGCGGCCGTGAGAGGGACTTCAGTACCGATAACGGCAAGCTGGCGCCAGCGTATCAGTGCCCACCTGCCCCCTGCCAGTGCCACCTAAGTATTGGCAAAAGTGCCACCCATGAGTACCACCCATTAGTGCCCATAGTGCCACCCATCAGTGTCCACAGTGCCACCCATCAGTGCCCACAGCGCCACTTTTCAGTGCCCACAATCTGCCTCAACAACAGTGCTGCACCTCAGTGCCACATATCCGTGCCCATCAGTGTCATCTACCAGTGCCCATCAGTGCCGCCCATCAGTGCCCAGCAGTGCCACCTATCAGTGCTACCTATCAGTGCCCATCAGTCCCATCTATCAGTGCCTTTAGTGCCACCCATCCGTGCCACCCATCAGTGCCATCTTATCTGTGTCCATCTTTGCCCATTAGTGCCTCTTTATCTGTGCCCATCAGTACTGCCTTATCTGTGCCTATTGGTGCCACCTTATCTGTGCCTATTAGTGCCGCCTTAACTGTGCCTATCAGTGCCCACCAGTGCAGCCTATCAGTACCCACCAGTGCAGCCTATCAGTGCCCACCAGTGCCGCCTCTTCAGCGCATTTCAAGGAAGGAGAAAAATGACCTGTTTGCTAAATTTTCTTTCAATAGTTTTTTATTTTTAGTAACAGGTGTTAAACAGCAACATCAGCCAGTAGGTGTAAGCAAAATTCAAAATGCAGAATGTCATCTTTACAACATATAACAAGCAACATGGAAAGTACATGAGGGAATGTAGCAAGTCTGGATGAATGTGTCAGGCGGAGCTAACCACGAAGCCTATGAATATGACAACCAGATAGAAAATGGACCTGGCCCTAGCGTGCCTACTCAAGTGTGTCACCATATAAGGAAAAAAGAGGGCAGGCCATGCACCATCAGCTGGAGAACGAGTGGGGAGACGAGAGCGAGACCCCCCCTCCGCCCCTGCAGGGATCTTGCTGCGGAGGGGAAGGCCCCTACTCCCCCCCCCCCCACGCGCCATCAGCCGCCTAAAAAAGAGGAGGCCAGGAAGCCAATGCTAGCCTAAATGTATCTTACAAACAAGAGGGAGAATAAGGGAAGAAGACTGGTTGCAAACTTAAAAAGGGTCCCCCAGCACTTATGAACCTTGAAATATTCGTCCACCTTCAGGTAATTGGGAGGACGTGACGTATATACTAGAAGAGCTAATAAAATACGAAACAAACTGAAATGGACAAACTCTGCCCTAATCAGGTACCTCGGTTCTCAGAGGTAGAGGATCTCCAAAAAACAGAGAATGAAAGAAGCGAAGACAAGTGAAAGGTAGAAAGGAAAAAGAAAAGGGAAAAGAGATAAAGGACAGAGTGTGGGGCGAAAGGGGAAGCAGCAGGAGGAAATATCCAGGACCTCCGGATTGGGAGATCAGGTCGGGGGAACTCCCGGGACCAGGGAGATGTGGCAATATTTCGCCCAGGGTTCCCAGATGCATTCGAAGGTTCGGGTTTTGTCTAAGGTGATGCTGACCATCTTTTCTTGAGCCATGATCCAGGATATTTTGTGCCTCACCGCTGCGAATGGAACACTGGGCTTCTTCCAGTGGGCCGCGATAGTAATCTTGGTCCCTAATAGGATAAAGAAAATCAAAGCTTGGGTGTGTTTGTCTATCTTGTCTATTTTGAGGTTGAGAATCGCTATCTCTGGAGTCTGCGGGACCTGGACTGATGTTACCTTACGGATCAGATGGAAGACCCTGTTCCACAGACCCCGGATTTTCGGGCAAGACCACCATATATGAAGCATGGAGCCCCAATGATCACATTTCCTAAAGCACAGCGGTGAGGCATTAGGACAGTACCTGGCAAGGCTGACAGGGACTCTATACCACCTGGTCAAGACCTTAAGGTTCGCTTCTATCAGGGAGACATTGCAGATCCGTTTAAAGGAACGCTGAAAGTTCGCAAACCACACTTTCTGATCCCAGGAAATATCCAAGTCAGCCTCCCAGGCCAAAGCATAGGAGGGCTTGGAGGACGCAGTAGCCAAGGAGGCATATATGATTGAAATCCCTCCCCTCTGGTCCGCAGCCTTAGAACACCAGGCTTCGTAAGGGGTAGCTCGGGGGGGAATGGTCTTCTTGGGCCAGAGTGAGTGGAGAAAGTGTAACAGTTGTGAGAGTCTATATCGTTCAGACGGTGGCATTTGGAGTTTACTGGTGCAGTATGCTGCTGTAATGGGGCCCGCCGGGGTAAAGAAGTCGCCAATCCTAAAAAGGCCTTTGTTGAGCCACTAGCTGAATGCTAGAATATTCATTCCCGGGGGAAAGGAGGGGTTGTGGAACATGTGTGTGAGAGGGCGGAGGGCAGAGACAAGAGCCGGTTGTTTATGTAGTTGGTCACATAGGGCAATAGAGTGTGATAGTGTAGGGGATAGGATTGGGGGTCGGAGTTTGGGCGAGGACCAAATGATGTAATCGATAGTATGGCGTGGGATAGCCTGACGTTCAATTCCAACCCAATCAGGTTTCGGGCCTTTAGAGTAAACTGTTGCTAATTGTGCGAGTTGCGCCGATTGATAGTACCACCAGAGGTTCGGTAGGGCCAGACCTCCTTGGGATCTCGATCGGTATAAAATGTGTTTCGAGCAGCGCCTGCCCTTCGGATACCATACGAACTGGAGAATTCTGGTTTGCAGAGGTTGTAATTGGGCTTTTCTTAATGGAATAGGGAGAGATCTGAACAGGTAAAGGAGTCGTGGAAGAAGGGTCATCTTAATTGCATTAATACGGCCCAACCAGGATATGTGTAGCTTTTCCCAGCTCAGGAGGTCTGATGTGATCCTCTTGAAGACTGCAGGGTAGTTGTGGGCGTATAGGGAGTCTATTGAGGGGGAGATGTTCACCCCAAGATATGGGAGAGAAGACTGGCACCAAGCAAAAGGAAAATGGTTCTGCAAGCTTTCGAGGCGTTCTGCGGGGACTGTAACGTTAAGTGCTAGAGACTTCGCTGGATTAACGCATAGACCCGAGACCTTGCCAAAAGTGTCTAGTACAGAGAAGACGTTAGGAGTGGAGATCAGAGGGGAGGTAACATATAATAATAAATCGTCTGCAAATAGCGCACATTTGTGTTCTTGGCCTCCACATCTAACTCCTGTAATATCAGGGTGATTCCTAATGGTTATGGCTAAGGTTTCGATCGCTATAACAAATAGGAGAGGAGATAGGGGGCAACCTTGTCTAGTACCTTTCTCTATTACGAGGGGGTCCGAATAGCATCCTTGAAGCCTGACTTGAGCAGACAGGGCCGAATATAGAGATCGCAGTGAATGTAAAAAATGTGGACCAAAGCCCCATCTCTGCAGTACATTGAATAAGTAGGACCACGAGATGGTATCAAAGGCTTTTTGTAGATCTACTGATAGTAGGAATCCCTCTTGGCTGGGACCCCCATCCCAGCGCGAGTTAAGAAGCGATATTATATCCACTGTTCTCCTAACTTGGTCTGGTCCTTGTCTCCCCGGGACAAAGCCCACCTGGTCTTTGTTGATATATTGGGCAATAAAGGACGAAAGTCTGTTAGAAAGAATTTTCGTAAAGATCTTGATGTCGTTATTGATTAGAGAGATAGGACGAAAATTTGATACTACTGTGGAGTCTTTGCCCGGTTTTGGAATAACGGAAATGTAAGCCAGGTTCAGGGCTTTGTCCAGGGGAGACCCAGACCTGAGCGAATTGTAGAATTTGGCCATGAAAGGTGCGAGTGTTGTCGCAAATTTTTTGTAATACCCCACTGAAAAGCCATCCGGGCCAGGGGCCGAGTTCAGTTTTAGGTGTGATATGACTCCCAGAACTTCCGCTTCAGAAATTGGATCTTCTAGGAGATCCGAATGTTCCGAAGAGAGCCTCGGTAGAGGGACTGAGTCCAAATATTCATCTAACTGGGGAGAGGTGTCAGGGCTAATCTCCTTATATAGGGAACTATAAAATTTGTGAAATGTTTCCATGATACTGAGAGGGTTGTTGGATAGATCACCCGAGAGAACACGAATTTTGGGGAAAGCGTGGAGACGCGGTCTCGGGGTTAACTTTAATGCCAGTTTGGGTCCTATTTTGTCTGTTTGGGAGTAGAAGGGAAGGTTAGTATCCCCTCCCATGACAACCCTCCCTTCCAGCATAGGGCTAAGAGTGGACAACATGGAGGAAAAGAAACCCGCCTGGTTTTTATTTGGAGCATAATATGAAATAAAGGAATACACCGAGCCCTCAATAGTGCCCTTGACCAAGATGTACCTGCCCTCTTTATCACTGAATGTGGAAGCGTGAGAAAAGCCTACATTTTTGCCAAAACAGATAGCAACACCCTTCGTCTTATTACTAGCCTTAGAAAGGAAAAATTGGGGGAAATGCCCGGATAAAAAAGAAGGGTTGAAAGATGTTGGGAAGTGAGTTTCCTGTAATAGCAAGACATCTAAGCGTTGGGAATGGTAAAGGTTAAAAGCTTTCCTGCGTTTGACCGGCGAGTTTAGGCCCTGTACATTGTGTGTAACAATCTTCAGATTGTTGAGTGGTTTGGGATCAGAGGCCACGGACCAGAGTTGGAAAGAACTGCTTTGTGTGGACGGATCTTACCCTGAATCCCCGAGGGGAGAAGCTGAGGGTGGGCGACTCAACCAATTGATTCCGGGAACAAAATGACGGGGGGGGATCCTGGTGTCTGGAAGACCTGTAGGGGGGGTGAAAAGCGGGGACAGAGAAAGGAAGAAGAGAAGAAATCGAGGCACCTGAGAAGAGAATATAAAACATTATAACCACCAATTGCAATTTGTAACATAACATATTACAGAAACAAAGCACATTGCAAAAATGCAACCTAATCAAGACCGAAGTCTTCCGACTGGGTGGGGAGGCTGCACCCCAGCCCATGTCACATACACAGAGCATCATCAGATAATAATAAAAAAATAGGGGTGGGGAGAAAAAATAAAAAGGGGAGAAAAAAACAAAATAGAGGAAGAGAAACCCCAAAAAAAGGGGTCCTCTCAAAATAGGTCTCAGAGAGGGGAAAAAAGCCACTCTAAGAGAGAGGGGAGGCGCGGAGCAGCCGCTCCGACCCATCCGCCAATAAAATGAAAAACCCCTGAGCTATGTGGAGGATTGACTGGTTTGGAGGGGTAAGTAAACCCAACTACTAAAAACGAAAAAGAAAAGCCAAATACAAGTAGCCAAGAAAAAAAGAAAAACCCCAAGTAGCAAATAACCCATCAGAATTATACTTCAAGGTGAGCCACTATTCATTAATAGCTCAGGAAAGGATTGTCTTTGGGGCTGTCATATCGCTCCCAGCTCCGAAAGGGCCCCGGAATCCCCCTCCGCCCCCCCAGAACAGGGGGGGGCGGAGAGGGGTCCCAAGGAACACGCCCCACAGAAGCCGGGAACTTAAATAACAAACAATAAGCTGCATTGCCTGTAAAGTAAAGGGTAAGTCAGATATGAGGTCTCAGACCGGGTATATGTTGTCACCCAGTATGCGGCACTACCCAGCAAGTAGGAAAAAGCGACAAAAAGGGCAGGCAGGCCGTAAAAAATTGAAAAGGACCTGAGGATGGAATGTTCTCAGGGAGGGTGTCCATCTTTCGAGCGTTTTGCCTGTTGTTTCTGCCAGAGAGGTTTGGGAGGGCTCGTAAGTGGAGGTCTCTTCGTGGAAAGCGGGAGTTTCGGATCCAACGGGAGGACAGGGGAGGTAGAAATGAGGCCCAGGCGCAGCAAGACGCGTTCGCCGTCAACAAAGGAAGTGAAACTGTAAGATTTATTCTGGTATGAGAAAGAGAGTCGAAATGGGAAGGCCCATTTGTATGGAATGGATTTCTGGGACAGGACCTGTAGGAGAGGCTTCAAGGATCTCCTCCTCTGGATGGTGTAGGGCGAGAGGTCAGCGAACACTTGTACTGGATGTCCTTGAAAGGAAAGTGTGTCGGATTCCCTGGCCTTGCGCATTACATCTTCTTTGACTTTGAAAAAATGTGGTTTAGCAACAATGTCTCTAGGCAGACCATCTTGTCGGGGGGGGTTGCAGTGCCCTGTGAGCACGGTCAAGCTCCAGTCTGTGCTCCTGGATATCAGGGAGGAGGCTCTTAATAAATGACTTAATCACTGAGTCTGTGTCTTTAAATGATTCAGGAATTCCTCTGAGCCTAAAATTATATCTGCGATTCCTGTTTTCCAGGTCATCAATTTTAGAGTACGCTGTCTCGAGTTGGTCATGCAGGTCCTGTATTCTGTCGGTATTTTGTTGGGCCATGGCGATCGTTTGGTCAGTTTTTAGCTCAATCGCTTCTATTCTGGAGCCCAAGTGCTGCAGGTCAGCCTGTATTATGGATGTAATTTGTGAGGCGTTTTGGGCAAGGCCTCTGGAGAGCATGGAAGAGAATGTTTCCATTAGAGATGCAAAGTCTGAGGGGACCCCTGGCTTAAGGTGGGCCCTAGAAGGATCTGGGGATGCAGAGATATCCTCCATTGGAGTGAGTGGGGAGCCATTGAGAGTCCTGCCCAATAAAGATTCCGTTGAGGAGGGAGACAATATGGGCGGATCCAAGGTACTCACAGTCTGTAGATGGTACACCTCTCGTTGTGGAGTTGTGGAGGGCGGATCGGCGATGGATTCGTCCGGATCCTGCTGAAGGCCTCGTGCTGCTCGGGCGGTCGCCATCTTAGGGTAGGCCGCAGGCTGTGGATCGGAGGCCAGTTGGTTCGACAGACAGCGTCTGGCTGTGTTCCCGTTCATGCGGGTCGATCGGTCGGAGCCTCGGGATGCCGCGGGGGTGATCGGCGGTGTCAATCTCCGGCTATTGTTAGCTGTGGCGGAGTCGGCGGGTCGGAGCGGAGCGGAGCTCTCAGGACATGCGACCGTCCATGGAGCCGCCGCGCATGCGCCTCTCTAAATTTTATAACAAACTATTAAACATGATTTTTATTTATTTTTTTTGCATCTTTTTTTGTTTGTTTAGCAAAAAATAAAACTCCCAGCTGTAATTAAATACCACCATAAGAAAGCTCTATTTGTGGGGGGGAAAATGATAAAAATGTAATTTGGGTACAGTGTTGTATGCCCGCGCAATTGTCATTTAAATCGCATCAGTGCTGAAAGCTGAAAATTGGTCTGGGCAGGAGGGGGGTTTAAGTGCCCAGTAAGCAAGTGGTTAAAGAGATTTTGTCAATGGGTAGTTAGGGAAAATTGACAAATTCTCTTACTATCCACCCCATGGCCCACCTATACTTACCTTTTCCATGCCCCCCCACCACTCCATTGCTCTGTCAAATCTGCTATGAAATGTTAAGTGCTTAAGTGTATTGAGGCGCTTGTGACCTCTTCCCATTATGGAATGCTTGGGTTTAGTGACTAATTTCCAGGCTCAAACACTGTTACGTTTGGATGATAACGTCATCAACTTGGTATAAGTCTTTAACCTTACAGAGTTACTGAGTCTCTTTAAATTAGGTCAATAAAGGGGTTGTAAACCTCAGTCATGAAATCTGAGCAAATCTGCAATGTTTGCTTGTCTCTCTCCAAAGCTCGAAGTGTCATTTCTCTCTGGTGCCTCATTCCTCTGTCATCAGCATGAAGTCACTTCTGATAAGCTTTCCCATCACATGAGATAAATTTGTGTTGGGGGAGGAGAGATCAGAACGAAGCTTGTCTATTCACAAAACAGTTCTTCTGTGTGAAGGGGGTGTGCTCCTTTCCTCGAATCAGCTCTCACACACTGTAACTGAACTCAGCCATCTCATCTGTGCTGCTGACAAATGAACACAACCTACACTTTTAAAAGGGTAGAGAGGAGAAGACTGCAGATAAACAGGTAAAAGCTATGTAGAAGAATTTGTTTAATCTCTGTGTATCATCTGGGGCTGTTCACTTCATTGGATATGTGAGGGGTTTACATGTACTTTAAGCACTGGGGCCTGCAGAGCCTTGTATTGTGTTTCCTAATTTAGTGAATAAAATGTGTTAAAGTAGAACTATAGGCAAAACTTATTTTTTTTATTTTGGACAGAGTAAGGGATTGTTATAAACCCTGTAAGATATTGCCATCTGTGTCCCATTGTGGAGATTTCCCTTCATTCCCTGTCCCATAGCCAAACAGGAAGTGAGAGGAAATCCCTGCAAATTAAGGGAATTTCTTGGGGACCCCCAGGTCACCAGAACCAGTGTCCCCATTGGAAGAGTTCCTCTCTGAGAATCTGAAAAAAATATTTGTTGCTCTACATAAAGATCAGCTATATCCTGTGATATGGTCCTGCACATGTCCATACAGAGTGTGATTTTTATGGCTCATTAAGGCTAGGTTCACACTATAGCGATGCGGGAACGCCGCGAATCCGCGGCGTTTTCCCGCATCGCATGACTCCCGCCGGCAGTTCACACTGCCCTATGCGAACGGCTGGGAGTGTCAATGAAATGTTAATGACACCCCCAGATCCGTCCGCATATTGCAGTGCGATCTACACACTCGCACAGGAATCGGATCACATGGTGTGAACATCCATGCGATCCGATTCTGCTGCGGACCAAAAAAAGGGTCCCGTGCGAGTTTGCTGCGGGAGCGATGCGAATTCAGCCATACTATCTGTATGGCTGAACTCGCATCGCTACGGAGATCGGATGTGATTTGCACTGCAGTGCGGTGCGAATCACATCCGGATCTCCCCCCGCAGCAGTGTGAACCCGGCCTTAGAGTGATCTTTTGTGAGTACCCACTTTTTATGGATTTAATCATTCATTAAATTGTCATTGTCAATGCACTAGGTGTGTGCGCCTTCCATTTTTTTTCTTTTTTGTAGTCTCCATCAGATTACCTCACCTGAGAAATGCAGCATCCACACAGTGTTGGGATACCTATGTCCCTGTTGCCTTTCACTTTAGAATACCCCAGTGCTGGAAGTGACTGTGTTTTACGTGTTTCTACACAAAGATGGCCTAGGCCAGTGATGGCAAACCTTGGCACTCCAGATGTTTTGGAACTACATTTCCCATGATGCTTATGCACTCTGCAGTGTAGTTGAGCATCATGGGAAATGTAGTTCCAAAACATCTGGAGTGCCAAGGTTTGCCATCACTGGCCTAGGCTATAAGAAAATTGCCAAGACCCTGAAACTGAGCTGCAGCATGGTGGCCAAGACCATACAGCAGTTTAACAGGACAGGTTTCACTCAGAACAGGCCTCACTATGGTCGACCAAAGAAGTTGAGTGCACGTGCTCAGTATCATATCCAGAGGTTGTCTTTGGGAAATAGGCGCATGAGTGCTGCCAGCATTGCTGCAAAGGTTGAAGGGGTAGGGGGGGTCAGTCTATCAGTGCTTAGACCATATGCCGCACACTGTATCAGATTGGTCTGCATGGCTGTCATCCCAGAAGGAAGATGATGCACAAGAAAGCCAAAGCCTGCTAACAGTTTGCTGAAGACAAGCAGACTAAGGACATGGATTACTGGAACCATGTCCTGTGGTCTGATGAGACCAAGATAAACTTACTTGGTTCAGATGATGTCAAGCGTGTGTGGCGGCAACCAGCTGAGGAGTACAAAGAGAAGTGTGTCTTACCTACAGTCAAGCATGGTGGTGGGAGTGTCATGGTCTGGGGCTGCATGACTGCTGCCGGAACTGGGGAGCTACAGTTCATTGAGGGAACCATGAATGCCAACATGTACTGTGACATACTGAAGCAGAGCATGACCCCCTCCCTTCGGAGACTGGACCGCAAAGCAGTAGTCCAACATGATAACGACCCCAAACACACCTCCAAGATGACTACTGCCTTGCTAAAGATGCTGAGAGTAAAGATGATGGACTGGCCAAGCATGTCTCCAGACCTAAACCCTATTGAGCATCTGTGAGGCATCCTCAAATGGTAGGTGGAAGAGTGCAAGATCTCTAACATCCACCAGCTCCGTGATGTCTTTATGGAGGAGTGGAAGAGGATTCCAGTGGCAACCTGTGAAGCTCTGGTGAACTCCATGCCCAAGAGGGTTAAGGCAGTGCTGGAAAATGATGGTGGCCACACAAAATATTGACACTTTGGGCCCAATTTGGACATTTTCACTTAGGGGTGTACTCACTTTTGTTGCCAGTGGTTTAGACATCAATGGCTGTTTGTTATTATTATTATAATACACGATGCATATAGCGCTAACAGTTTACGCAGTGCTTTACAATGGGGGGGGGCAGTGCAGAAGGGACAGGAGGGCCCTGCTTGTAGGGCTTACATTCTAAGGGGAGAGGGTGGTGGTACAAAAGGTAATAGATGCGGGGAATGATTTGATGATTTGATGGGGGTGACTCGGGAACAGTTGTTAGGTAGGTGTGGGATAGGCTTCCTTGAATAAGTGAGTTTTCAGGGATCTCCTAAAGGTGGACAGGTTAGGGGCTGATCAGACATACCGCGGCAGGGATTCCAGAGGATGGGAGAGGCTTTGGAGAAGTCCTGAAGGCGAGCATGGGAGGAGGTAACAAGGGAGCTAGAGAGTAGTAGATCATGAGAGGAGCAGAGGGGCCGATTTTTGCGATATCTGCAGATGAGGTTGGTGATGTAGCTGGGGGCGATGTTGTGGATGGCCTTGTATGTTGCTGTTAGCATTTTGAATTTTATATGGTGGGGTAGGGGAAGCCAGTGAAGGGATTGGCAGAGGAACAGCAGTCACGGATCGGTTAGTGAGGTGTATTAGTTTAGCAGCAGCATTGATAATAGACTGAAGGGGGGATAGTCTGCGTAAGTGTAGGCCATTAACCACATGCTGACCAGCGCACGACGATATACGTGAGCACAATGGCACGACTGGGCAAATGGGCGTACAGGTACGTCCCCTTTAAGATGCGGCATCGCGGCGGCGCACACACGCGCCTGCTGTGTGCTCCATGACCATGGGTCCCGCGGACTCTATGTCCACCGGGTGCCTGTGATCGTGTCACAGAGCGGAAGGACGGGGAGATGCATATGTAAGCAAGGCTTTTCTCCGTTCTGCCTAGTGACATGACAGAGATCACTGCTCCCTGTCATCGAGAGCAGTGATCACTGTCATATGAGTAGTAGCCCATCCCTCCCACAGTTAGAATCACTCCCTAGGACATACTTAACCCCTTGATCGCCCTCTAGTGTTTAACCCCTTCCCTGCCATTGTCATTTACACAGTAATCAGTGCATTTTTATATATTTTTTTATATTTTTTTGGGTCCCAAAAAAGTGTCAAAAGTGTGTACACTATAATGTTGCAGTCATGATAAAAATTGCAGATTGCCACCATTAATAATAAAGAAAAATTAATAATAAAAATGGCATAAAACTATTCCCTATTTTGTAGACGCTATAACTTTTGCGCAAACCAATCAATATACGTTTATTGTGATTTTTTTTACCAAAAATATGTAGAAGAATACATATCGGCTTAAACTGAGGGAAAAAAAAAATTATATATATTTTTGGGGGATATTTATTATAGCAAAAAGTAAAAAATATTGCTTTTTTTTTTTCAAAATTTACGCTCTATTTTTGTTGATAGTGCAAAAAATAAAAACCACAGAGGTGATCAAATACCACCAAAAGAAAGCTCTATTTGTGGGAAAAAAGGGACGTAGTTTTTGTTTGGGTGCATGACAAGAGTCATGGTCAATGAGCTTGGAGGCAAATGGGAGCAGGGAGATGGGTCTTAAGTTATTCAAACAGATGGGGTCTAGTGAGGGTTTTTTAAGTATGGGGGTAACCAGTGCATGTTTGAGCGGGGAAGGAAAGGTGTCAGAGGAGAGGGAGAGGTTGAAGATGTGAGTTAGGAAGTTTAGGATAGATCGAAAAGGTGGTAGCAGTAATTGTGAGGGACAAGGTCCAGGGGACAGGTGGTGAGGTGGGCCATGGAGAGTTTATCAACTTCGTCTGTGGTAACTGGCCAGAAGGAGGAGAGTATTGAGTGTGGTGTTGGACCTTATGTGTTGGTTAGGGGAGGAAGTTGAATGCTGGATATCTGCTTGCAAATTCTGTAGATTTTGCTTTTGAAATGATTGGAAATCTGTTGAGCAGTAAGCAAGTTGGTGGGTGGGGGCTGTGGGGGGTGAAGTAAGGAATTAAGGGTAGAAAAGAGTTGATGAGGTTTGGATGAGAGGGTTTTGATGAGAGTGTTGTAGTAGGTTTGTTTAGCTGTGTAGGCAGGAGATGTATTTGAGAAGGGCAGATTTGTAGAGCGTAAAGTCTTGCAGGGATTTAGATTCACGCCATGCTCACTCAAGAGTGCGGCTGTGTCTCTTGAGACTTCTGGTGTCGTCTGTTTTCCAGGGTTGTGGCAGATCGGGCCTGGTTCTGCGTGTAGAAAGAGGAGCACATACGTCCAGGGAGGATGACAGCGTGTTGTTGTAGATGGAAGTGGTAAGTTCTGTGCAGGACAGGGGTGTGATTTTGTCGTAAAGGCCATCAGTAGCAGAAAGAAGAGAAGGGTTGAGGTTGCAAAGGCTTCTGTGGGTAGTGGTTTGTGGGTTGGCAGCATGGGAGGTAGGAGACAAGGAGAATGTGAAAAGGATAAGGTTGTGATCAGAGAGGGGAAAGGGGGTGTTAGAGAGGTTGCAGGGAGTGCAGCAATGGGAGAATACGAGGTCAAGAGTATTGCCGGTGGAGTGAGTGGTGGTTTGTGTCCATTGTGCTAGATTAAAAGAGGAGGTTAGGTTGAGTAGTTGAGAAGTGGTTGCAGTATTAAAATTTATTGGAATGTTAAAGTCACCTAGGATGATGGCAGGTACTTCAGAGGAGAGAAAGTAGGGTAGCCATGCAGAGAATTCATTCAGAAAGCACGACACCATTTCAGGAGACCGATAAATGACTGCGACCCTCAGACAAGCTAGAGAGAAAAGACGAATGCAGGCCACTTCAAAAGATCAGGGGAAAGAAGAGGGAGGTGTGGGCAGGACCTGTAAGGTGCATTGTGAGGAGAGAAGTCCGACGCCACCTCCTTTTCATCCACTGGGTCTGGTGGAGTGAGTCCAAAGGAGGCCACTGTGGAACAGGGCAGCTGGAGAGGTAGTGTCGAATTCCTCGAGCCAGGTTTCGATAATAGCAAATAGATTAAGGGATTTGCAGAGGAAAAGGTCATTGACAGAAGCTAGTTTGTTGAAGTGTGAGCGGTCATTCTAGAGAGTACATGAAAGAGGGGGGGCTGACTTGTGGAATCAGGGGAATTGGGATGAGAAGGTGGGAGTTACGACAACTGTTGGAGGAGGTAGACAGCCAATTTTGGGCGTGGGAATTGGGTATGGGAGGGCCGAGGTTTGGTGCAATGTCCCCAGACATTAGGAGTAGTAGGAGGGTGAGGGTGGTATGGCGGGAGTGGGATTTATAGGATGGCAGATGCTGTATTGGAGTGGAAGTGGTGATACTGTGTGGGTTTAGAATGAGCAGGAGGTGATATGTGCAGTAATATTGTGTGGGCAGAAGAGAGGGAGATATGTATAGGTTGCGGGCTGGAGAGGGGGGTAAAGAAATTAGAGTTTGAGGAGAGAGGACGTTATAGCAAAGATTAGTGTGAGCATATTGGAGGGTGGGGAGAGGGGACTAGAAGGAAGGCTGAGGAAAGTTAGAGGATGAAAGGGAACTTTCTGTAAAATAGGTGTGGAACACTAATGTCTGTACTTGCTTTTTTGTAGCAGTGCCTTAGTCAAAGTGCCAAACACTTGTCGCCAAAGTGAAACTTTGCGCAAGGAGTGGACAGGAGTTTGTTGATTTTGAGGGGACAGCAAATTTTGCTGTTAGACAAGCTGTACACTCACTACTTTACATAAATGTGAGGGATGTACTTACTTTTGTGAGATACTGTATATATACAGTATATTAGTTAAACCCACACGTGCATTTTATATACCACTCGATCAGACCAAACCAAGGGACAATTGAGGAGTAAAGAACAACAGAAGGACTTTGTTCCAAATCAGGGACAGTCCCTCGAAATCAGGGACATTTGGAAGCTATGTTCAATGTTCCCATTCATCAGCTGCCAGTGCACTGCAATGCATATTTGAATGAACATGCAGAATTATAAACAAAACAGAAATATAATTGCGCAACCAAGGTGACGCCCTCTGAAGACGTTAACACGAAACGCGCCAGGGCGTGGTCACGCGAGCAGAGAAGGGGAGTGAGAGCCGACAAGGACCCGGGTCTCTACACGGGGACTGCGACGGACGAGAGCTGCAGCCCACTGGTGAGGCGCTTGTATGGCACAACTGACACCCCAAATTTTACAGGCTTCTTTTAAATGGTTATAATGTAAGCATATTATGTAAGGGGGCAGGGTAATCTGATTATTAATAAAAGATACTACACTATATCAGACCCCTTGAATCTTTTTCATGTCCGCAACTAATGAGTGAGAAACCAACGGAGTACACAGAACCATACAGAGGGATTCCGCACAGCGGAGATAGGCTCAAAAGAGACTAGTGTCTGGTAAGCGGCCATCTGAGTGCATATTCACGGAGGTGAAAAGTTTGGTGAAGGTGTAGGACTGAATCCACGCACATCCAGGCACATTGGAAGATAGAGCGCAGATTACACATGCTAATGATATTGTGAAGGACTCTATTTTGTGGTGCTGGACTGATTAACGTGGAACAGTGTTCACATCACTTATACATAATCTGTTTCTGTGTTAGTGGTTATAAGCTCTTGTATAATGTATTGGATCTAAAGGTACTACATGATTTGAACAGGTGATTGATGGTTTCACTGATATGTACTATAAGCGCTGTTAGTGGTCGGTTTTGGATTTCCAGGTTGATCACATTCTGATGTATATAAAGAGATGTTACATCTGCAGTAACCAATAAGTAATCATGTTGGTAATCAATACTTTCCAATAGACGTATAGTATCGCCTGAATCCTTCAAATACGAAGGAATAGCACGAATCAATGGCTGTAAATGGAAATCTATACAGATACCTATCCGTGAGGTGACGTAATCTATTCCACGAACAATCGGTCTCCCCGGGGGATTAGTCGCATTTTTGTGGACCTTAGGGAGATAGTACATGATGGGTATACAGGGGGCCACTGGAACTAGAAAATCTTTCTCTTTCCTATTAAGGATTCCTAATTCAAAAACCCTTATTCACCAACTCTATTAACCGGTTCCTTAAAACATTGGTGGGGTCACAAGATAGTGCTACATATGTATCCGTATCTGCAAGGATCCGACACATTTCAGCATGGTAATCAACTCTATCGAGAACTACCAATCCACCACCAATCCACCACCCTTATCGACGGGCTTAATAATTAAATCCTTATGTTCACAGAGAGATTTCAAACCATCCCTCAAATCGGGGTGGTCGTAGATTCGTTTGTTAGGTAATGCATCTAAATCCCTCAACACCAAATCCATAAAGACCTTAATTGAAGGTTCTGTGTGCAGAATTATTCAGAGTGTAGAGAACCTCAGTGGACAGATGATTAAGTAGAACACCAATGCATTGTTCTGCATTGCCTAGCTGCATTAGAAAGCCAAAATTAATGGCACAGCAACTTCATGCGTTGCAAAGCATTGCAGTTATACACAGTAAAGTGCATGCTTTATAACACATTACCAACGCATATTCCATTTGGAGAGGACCCATATAGTAAGTAAAATGGTGTGTTGGAGAGGGTCCAAAGGTAGGTCACTAATTTAATTTAAAAAATGAAATGTCTCACAATAATGGCCCCTTCACACCAATGCAGTTTTTCTATATGTAGGAAACCATTTACAAAAGTCGGTCACCATTTTAAATAGTGCTAGATCACATCTCTGCAATGAATTGACACGCATTGTCTATTTTTGATGCAATAGGGTCTGTTAATGACACTGGCAGCATATGAAAACATTTGTTAATAATGTATGTGAAAAGGATCCCAGAAAGGTGTGAATCTAAAAGGTTTGAAAAAATTAAGTATCTTTGGAATAAAAGATCTATCAGAGACAAATAATATCAATATGTTTAAATAACAACAATAAAAACAGGTTTTGCTGCCATATTCACCTCCGATCCAGAAATTTCCCTAACAACACTTTATTTTTCCACTAGATGTCCTTAGTATGATGATCAATAATGTTACAATATATGTAAAATAGTAAATTACATTTTTCATCAGTCCACTTCTTTTCAGCTCAGATCTTTCTGGACCCATCCAGCGAATGAACAGTGAAAGGAGAAGCAGCAGAGTGATGATCTCATCTCTCTGTCAATCTACTTTCTCCTTCTATCTGCGTGCTTACTGTCAGCAAATTAACTGACTGGCTCCTTGTACTGCTACTTCTGCACACACTCCTGGCCTGCTGCACAGGGACTGCGATAGTATCAGGGGTGGGCTACTTTTTTTTATATACAGTGCCTTGCGAAAGTATTCACCCCCCTTGAACTTTTCAACCTTTTGCCACATTTCAGGCTTCAAACATAAAGATATAAAATTTTTATTTTTTGTGAAGAATCACCAACAAGTGGGACACAATTGTGAACTATCTACCTTATAGCGCGCATGGTGATGCCTACTTTTTCAGTCTTTCTGATTGCCATTATTCCTGTGGAACTGAGAACTTTTGTTTTTTAATCCGATGTTTGATGGAATATTCTTTTTACTTAATAAATGATCTTTATAGCTACACTTAGATCGTTTTTTTATTTTTATTTTTTGTCGGGGGCTCTCCTGTCGGAGTGATTTATTGGCATTTGCTGTCCTGATCGGAGTGATACCACTGGATTAATATATGAAAGTTTACCCCATGAGCATTATTAGTGTATCAGAGTGATTTACCGGATTCTATGCTGCTGGAGGAATTTTACTGGATCCGCTCATCCTGTATATGGGATTAAGCCTATTTGACCATTTGAGAATTCAGTGGTCCACCAGACTTGGTAAGAGTACCTTATATAGATGGTGGAAGGATCTGTCACTTTGAATTGTGGCTTATCAACAGAAGATTCCTCTTTTTACGTGGTGGCTTCATCTCTCCTTTCTGCCTATTTGATTATACAGCATATGGACTCAATTTGTGCTGCACCATTGATTTTATTTTATGTCTGTTTGAAGTGTTGTGATTTGCTCCTTTTAGATGTTCAGCTTGCAATTACTTGTCCATTGTTTGTGTGTGCGCTGATTGCTTTATATTTTCTAACATGAGATAACATGAGCTGAAAATTTGTGTAGGGGAGGGAGCTTAGAGGGAGATAAGCAGGAAGCTTGTCTATTCAGACTACAGCTCTGTATGTTCCTTCATTCCTCTGCCTATGTGGAGGAGGGGTGTGTCCCTATCCTCCAATCAGTCCACACACATTGTAAACCCAGTTTCCACACCCACCCCTATATAGTAGCATAGTTGCATAGTAGTTGAGGTTGAAACAAGTCCATCAAGTTCAACCTATGTGTGTGATTTTAAGTGAGTAGTACATTGTATATCCTTGTAGGTTGTGGTCAATCAGGTGCTTATCTAATCGTTTTTTTTAAATTATCGATGTTCGCCGTCAAAACCACTGCCTGTGGAAGGGAATTCCACATCCTAACCACTCTTACAGTAAAGAACCCTCTATGCAGTTTAAGGTTAAGCTTCTTTTCTTCTAATTTTAGTGAATAGCCACGTGTCTTATTAAATTCCCTTATGCGGAAAAGTTATATCCCTATTGCGGGGTCACCAGTACGGTATTTGTACATTGAAATCATATCCTCTCTCAATTGTCTCTTCTCCAGAGAGAACAAGTTCAGTGCTCATAACCTTTCCTCATAACTGATGTCCTCCAGACCGTTTATTAGTTATGATGCCCTTCTCTGGACTCTCTACAGTTCCAGCACATCCTTAATGAGGACTGGTGCCCAGAACTGGACAGCATACTCCAGGTGCGACCGGACCAGGGTCTTCTAGAGTGGGAGAATTATCATTTTATCTCTGTAGTTGATCCCTTTTTTAATGCATGCCAATATTCTGTTTACTTTGCTTGCAGCAGCTTGGCATTGCATGCCATTGCTGAGCCTGTCATCTACTAGGACCCCCAGGTCCTTTTCCATTCTAGATTCTCCCCAGAAGTTCACCCCCCAGTGAGTGGATTTCATTCATATTTTTGCCTTCCAAATGCATTATTTTAACTTTTTCCACATTAAACCTCATTTGCCATGTTGCAAGGTTCCTACATCCTGCAGAGAAGTTACTGCCCTGCTTAGCTTAATATCGTCCACAAATACAGAGATTGAACTGTTTATCACATCCTCCAGGTCGTTTATGAATACATTAAATAGGATTGGTCCCAGGACAGAAGCCCATTCTGAGTACTCCCGATTTATCACTACACTCTGAACTCACCCCTGTAGCCAGTTTTCAATCCATGTACTCACCCTATGGTCCAAGCCAACTGACCTAACTTTGTACAGTAAACGTTTATGGGGAACTGTAGCAAATGATTTTGCAATGCTATGTACTGCTGAAAGAGGAAGAGAGAATTTTAACACAATCTACACTTTCTTAAGAGTGTAGAAAGCTGAAAGCAGCAGATATACATGTAAAACCTATGTAGGAAGATTTGTTTAATCCATGTATCATCTGAGGCTTTTCACTTCACAAATTTTTCCACAGTTTTGGTCAATATGTTTTTCATCTACATATTTTTGATTAAAAAAATCGCAATAAGCGTATATTGATTGGTTTATGCAGAAGTTATAGCGTCTACAAAATGGGATAAATTGATGGCATTTTTATTATTATTTTGTTTACTAGTAACGGCGGCGATCAGCGATTTTTATTGGGACTGCAATATTGTGGCGGACAAATTGGACCCTTTTGACACATTTTTGGGACCAGTGACATTTATACAGCGATTAGTGCTATAAAAATGCACTGATTACTGTATAAATGTCACTGGCAGGAAAGGAGTTAACACTAGGGGGCGATTAAGGGGTTAACTGTGTTCCCTATGTGTGTCCTAACTGTGGGGGGGAGATGGGACTGACTAGGGGAGGAGACCGATCATTGTTCCTACTTAGTAGGAACACACAATCTGTCTCCTCTCCCCTGACAGAACCGGAATTTGTGTGTTTATACACACAGATCCCGCTTCTCACTCTGTCACGAGCTATCACGTTTGTCCAGCAGTCATGCCTGCCCGGGCACTCGCATCGGCTCTGGGGACATGCTGCGGGCGCGTGCACGCGCCTCCTACAGCGTCTTACAGCTACAACGACTCGCCCAGGGGAGGGCTTTGCACAGCATTTCTGATCAAGACTACCACCCTTGCTCATATGATTTACAACCCCCCATTATCAAAACTATAGGGGACTTAACTAGAAAAATGGGAACACACTGGTCTGAAAAGTCAAAAGTAGTCAGAGGGCACCAGACCAAAATACAAGAGGTCTAATTTTATTAATTGGCATTGTGCTAAACAATGTTTTTCAGGGGTTGGCCTTGGCCTCTTAGTTCCAGTGAAGTGAGCGCTTAACGCCTCAGCATACCAAGAAATTCTGCACAATTTCATGCTCCCAACTTTGTGGGAACAGTTTGGGGATGGCCCCTTCCTGTTCCAACATGACTGTGCACCAGTGCACAAAGCAAAGTCCATAAAGACACGGATGAGTGAGTTTGGGGTGGAGGAACTTGACTGGCCTGCAAAGAGTCCTGAGCTCAACCTGTTAGAACACCTTTGGGAGATATTAGAGCAAAGACTGCAAGCCAGACTTTCTTGTCCAACATCAGTGCCTGACCTCACAAATGCACTTCTGGAAGAATGGTCAAACATTCCCAAAGACACACTCCTAAACCTTGTGGATAGCCTTCCCATAAGAGTTGTAGCTGTAAACAGTGGGCCAACTCAATATTGGACCCTATAGACGAAGATTGGGATGCCAGCCTAGCCTGAGTCAATGGGCTCTTCAAATGTTTTTACCCTGTCACTACTACATATAAACGTATATTGAAGTCCCAGCAGCTCTTGGATGTCTTTTTAAAAAAAAAAAAATTTTCATTTGAGTGTGCAAGTAGTCAGCGGGCTTAGATCATAAACTATAGATATTTTCAACCACTGGGATTCAGCAAGTGGGAAAACCAGTAGCACAAGATCAATGTCACAATTAAAATTAGAGAAATTTAGTAGACTGTAACCCCTAGTTTAAAATAAACATAACACATAAACATTTGACTAAAATGGTATTTTAGAAAAATAATCTTTTTCTTTTCTTTCTGGAACAACTACCCTTCAGAGCCGCAGTACATAATGTATTATATTAATAGAATGACATATATTGGGTAATTAGTAATTCAGGTTGCTTACACATGAACAATGGTGTCCCTTTAAAGATGATTAAGACAGAACATAATGGAGACAGTAACAGCATCCTTTCATACCAGCAACAATATAGTGTGCAGATTGTCATAATGAAGGTTACTCGGTGTGCACATAATGTACAAGACACAGGATCAAATGAATGTCCATTGTACATAATGAATATTATATTATAATCAATATTCACCTGAGGCTTGCTGCCCTGCTTCAGTCCTAATGATAGACAGATGGGAAACAACACATTTACTTTTAATTGTCCTACCTGCCTTACCTTATGTTCATCTGTGTTAAGAGTTATGACTTGACAGTGATAAGAGAACACATAGAGTGATGAAAATAGTCTTTTAATTTAAAGTCTACATATTTTAATTCAAGAGGGTATATTGGTTATTTTTGTCTTGATTAGCCAGTAGTAGCAACAGTATCTATAAAATCATTCATAAAACATAGTTTAACCGCTTCAGCCCCGGAAGATTTTACCCCCTTCTTGACCAGAGCACTTTTTGCGATTCGGCGCTGCGTCACTTTGACCGACAATTACGTGGTCGTGCGACGTTGTACCCAAACAAAATTGATGTCCTTATTTTCCCATAAATAGTGCTTTCTTTTGGTGGTATTCGATCACCTCTGCTGTTTTTATTTTTTGCGCTATAAACAAAAAAAGAGCGTAAATTTAGAAAAAAAAAGTAATATTTTTTTACATTTTGCTATAATAAATATCCTCCAAAAAAATATATAAAAAAAAACTATTTTTTTCCTCACTTTAGGCCGATATGTATTCTTCTACATATTTTTGGTAAAAAAAAAAATCGCAATAAGCGTATATTGATTGGTTTGCGCAAAAGTTATAGGGTCTACAAAATACGGCATAGTTTTATGGCATTTTTATTATGAATTTTTTTTTTGTAGTAATGCCAGGGATCTGCGATTTTTATCACGACTGCGACATTATGACGGGCACGTCGGACACTTTCGACACTACTGTCATTTATACAGCAATCAGTGCTGTAAAAATGCACTGATTACTGTGTAAATGATAAGTGTGTTAGTGTGTTAATGTTAAGTGTGTCCTAGGGAGTGATTTTAAATGTGGGGTGGGTGGGCTACCATTGACATGACAGCAATCACTGCTCCCGATGACAGGCAGCAGTTGATCCCTGTCATGTCACTAGGCAGAATGGGGAAATGCCTTGTATATAGGCATCTCCCTCGTCTGCGGCTCTATGACACGATTGTGGGACACCGGCGGACATTGAGCTGGCAGGACCTGCGGAAACGGTCACGCTGCCATTGAGCCGACATATATCGGCGTGCAGCGGTCGGCAAATGGTTAAGGAAGGCTGCTCTGAGAGAAATATTGAAACTGATATTGCTACCCTCTCCTCGTGAAAATGCTACTCCACTGGCTTTTTCGATGATCGAGAAGATTTACATGCTTGTTTCATACCTGCAATTCAGAATGTTGTGAATTCAGAGACGGTATGCAAATTTGCATTTTCAGAGCCTCAGCAATGGCAGCCAATATTCCATTTTGTATGGGTGACACATTCTGGTCTTCATGAAAAGCACGATATTTTGTTCAAAATTAGCTATGTGGCAAATAAAAAAATGTCCCTGCTTCTATAGCAGCAGGGTTGTTTCTATGTCTAGCCCCTCCAGTATGCTGCTTGCCAGTAAAGCACCCAATACCAATAGAAATAATATAGCAATATTGAAAACCGAGAAGAATGAAGAATCTTTGACTTTGGGGAGGGGGGTGGGGAGTGGATTACAACCAAGTGGCCTTTCATGATAGATACAGAATCAGATCTTCCTGCTTCAGCTTCCATTTTCACTCTTGGCATTCGTTCACATACAAGTTTAGAAAGTAAATCTGTGCTCTTAACAAGGAGCAGATAATCCCTAGCATGTGCCACTGACTGGGAGCCACACTGCGACCAATTTCACATATGAAAGGTGAAGTATCACCAACCAGGGCCACCAGTGACTCCCCGCCAAGGCCCAGTCCTCCCCTAATCCCAAAGAATTGGGTGCCTTCCTACTAGTGGCAGTATCTCTTGCTATTATTAAAATCAATCCACAAAATTTAGCTTACACATGGCTGAAGGTTCCCTCCTCTATGTGACAGCATTTCACGTCTAAGCAGCCAATCACAAAGCACCGGAGCTGTCATGTGGAAAGAAGGTGAGGAGGGAATTCATATGTTTCCCCATATCTGGAAGTACATGTTACTTTTGTTCACTGCAGGCAAGCAAAGAAAATCAGTGGAAGATTGAATTGAGTATGTGCTGCTGGTGAGACCAACACTAAAGTGAACCTGTTGCTTTGCTCTGTATGGCTAAAGCACAGGTTTGCTGTAGGTTAATGTATCTATAGATCCTAAATGAATGTTGGCCAACCCTGTCTAAATTATGAGGATAGGGCATAATTACAAAAATTCTATTAGCATTTTCAGGGTTATTTAACAATAGTGCAAGGTGTAAACAGATCTTTGCAGTTTCCAAGCCATAATTCACTATTTTGAGAAATTTGTAGTTAATTTATTCAAGAATAATAGTAATGAATGAATGAAGTATTTATATAGCGCACAACGCGAACTGAATCGCCTCAAGGCGCTGTGAAGAGCTTGGTTGTCCAACATCTAGAAGAGGAGGGTTTTATGGGAAGAAAAAGGGTCCATACATGGAACACCATAACCATGATTTACCTTAATATCGCCCAGTAAAGTGACGGACTGTCTTGATACCAAATTATATAAAAATATAAATGTTTATTATTGAATATAAATATAAAAGATATTTTAAAGAAAAAGAAAATACATAAAGTTATACTAAATACATAATACAGTTATAACATAGACAAAACAGTGTGTTACGACGATATTTAGTGTCCAATTCGGTCTTTGTTTTCTACTAGTTTCGCGACTTTTCTGTCACTTCTTCAGGAGACCTTGTTTGTCTGGAATCAAACATACCATGTCAAAAAGTTATCGTAGCCAACTTTAACAAAGTTAACAAAATTAGCATAATTCAAAACATTTGGTGTATTGTTTTACAAAAAAGATTAAAGAATAGGCAGCTCACCACCATGGAAACATCAAATCGCAGAACACTTGGAGTTAGGGCAGTCCCTGCCAACCAGGCTTTGACCACCCTTTGGGGCGGACACGGGAGGTTATAAAAATCAGCTACAAAACAATAATCAGAAGTAAAGAAATATTTTACCAAAAAGTTAATTGTGGATACAGAAATATAACATTTGTGTCCTAGTACGAACAAAGAGTCCACATACCAGTACATCCTAGTGCTTTCAAACAATGCAACATAGGTGAAGATGCATCGGATTGGCGGAAGTAGGGACGGAATAAAAATAGTCAAATACAGAGGAAGATCTTGTCCTTCATCTGGTTTGCAATAGGTGCTATGTTGGTATCAAGTACGGTGGGGGATCCTGTCGTTCGCCCAGCTCACCACTGATATTATATTAGTGTCAGCAATATTGGTCCTGATAAGGATCTGTATAAATTAGTCGAATTAATATATTGTTAAATCTGGCACTCATTAAATGGCCAAAACAAAGGGATATATGGGAAAACGCTCCTTACCAATAGGCGGGATCCCTCTTCGTTCCGAATTGTTTATTTAAACGACGGTTCTGGCACAGAGACCGTCAGTCGTCCGTTCTGCCGCTACGAAGGGACGCCATAATGGCGCACCTTTAACCTCCAACCCGGCGGTGTCAAAAACTCTGCGTCAAAAACAGAAAAGTCGCGAAACTAGTAGAAAACAAAGACCGAATTGAACACTAAATATCGTCGTAACACACTGTTTTGTCTATGTTATAACTGTATTATGTATTTAGTATAACTTTATGTATTTTCTTTTTCTTTAAAAAATCTTTTATATTTATATTCAATAATAAACATTTACATTTTTATATAATTTGGTATCAAGACAGTCCGTCACTTTACTGGGCGATATTAAGGTAAATCATGGTTATGGTGTTCCATGTATGGACCCTTTTCTTCCCATAATTCGCTTTTTCTGTAGCTAATATATAAGGATGAGGATACCATATACCCTTTCGTAATTTAGGTACAACAATATAACTAGAAGAGGAGGGTCTTGATTTTTTCCTAAAGGCCAGGTGGTTTCCTTCCAGGCGGATGTTGGTTGGTAGAGTGTTCCATAACCGTACTAATAATAAAAATAATAATGTAATCATTGTTAAATGTATAAACATACATGATTTCAAGAATACACCAAATATGTTCTGGAAAAGTTGCTAATTGTAAACATTTTCATTGGTCACAAGCAAAAAGCTTGCTAATGCATGTTGATTTCTGATAATAGTCTATCATAAAGCGAAAATCCGTATTTCACAGAGTTTATGTCATCATTTCTTAAGAGTTTATAGGTCATCCCAAGCTCCAGCAATCAGATGGTTCCATTAGGACCAACCAATGGCTGTAGTCTGTGGGTACCATCCAGCTTGGATCATTACCATGGCTGCTCTCTTATTTGCTCTCTATACCTGTGAGTCTAATTATTTAGTAACAACCACCTCTCCTGGGATAATATTCCTCATTGGTTCCATAATCCTCACAGCTAAAAAAAGAACCCTGCCTAGTCATTCACAATACACAATGCACAGGACTTATCAGTCGAGGATAAAGAAGACAGCAATCTTAAAAGTTATTTTTCTTCTTATTTATTACTCATTATAAAAGAAGCATCTGAGTCATCCCATGAAAAAAATGACATAAAATGACTGTTTAAACAAGGTTTAGGCAAAAGAAAATATATAGAAATCAATAAATACCATCTCATTAACTTCATTGTGGAGCTGATTTTTTTTTGTGTTAGACCAACTAGCTACTGTCAATCAAATCCAATGACACAGCGCTGGGGGCGAGGGGCCGAGTCCTGCATTCCGTGTGAATGGACACAGATGCGGACTCAGGAGCACGCCCGCACGGGTGTCCACCAAGGAGAGCGCTTCTCCAACGTGGACAGTTGATTCAGGGAGGAGCCACCAGCGCCGCTGAGGGACCCCAGAAGAGGATGATCTGGCCCCTCTCTGCAAAACAAACTGCACAGTGGAGGTAAGTATAACATGTTTGTTTAAAAAATGTGCACTGATCATACTAGGATCTCTGTATAAACACAGTTAAACTTTTTACCTGCAAGTAAGGGCTGGTCCAAAACCCTTCTTGAAAATATTTCTACAAAATAGACTCAGCCATAAAAATCAGGCTAAAACAACAAAAAGAAAATGGTAGGGAATGGTCTCGTAATATAGTAAAAATATATAATTTATTTTTTCTCTTTCTTGTTTTTACTCAATTACCTTTGGATGTGATGCCACGCTCTGCAATATATGTCTCCAAACTTTTTTGCTTGATAGAAATCAGCTACTTCTAGTAACAGGAAAGACTGTTATTGTGAGGTGTTCTTTGATATGACCTTTGTACAAAGACTCAAAAACTGTGCCTGAAAATACCAGTAAATAGAAGTCTATGCTTACTACCATGGTTCCCGAAAATAAGCCCTACCCTGAATATAAGACCTAGCGTGATTACTGGAGAGCACTGCAATATAAGCCCTATCCCAAAAATAAGCCCTAGTAAAGTACATGAAAAACTGTGGTCCGTTTGTAAGATGATTGTACTGGTATCGGGTGCAGTATGTCTCCCATTGTGACTGTATTAGAAAATACATTATTCTCTCCTCTTGGCTGACATCTGTGGCCCCTCCCTCTTCAGTGCACAGAGCAGGCTGACATCAGTGGGCATCTCAGGTCTTCTCCCTTCTCTTCTCCTCCCGACTGACACCTGAGGCCCCTCCCTCTTCAGTGCACGGAGCAGGCAGACATCAGCGGAGATCTCAGGTTTTCTCCCTTCTCTTCTCCTCCCGACTGACATCTGCGGCCCCTCCCTCTTCAGTGCATGGAGCGGGTTGACATCAGCAGGGTTTTCAGGTCTTCTCCCTTCTCTTCTCCTCCCGACTGATGCCTGAGGCCCCTCCCTCTTCAGTGCACGGAGCAGGCAGACATCAGCGGTGATCTCAGGTCTTCTCCCTTCTCTTCTCCTCCCGACTGACGCCTGAGGCCCCTCCCTCTTCAGTGCACGGAGCGGTTTGACATCAGCAGGGTTTTCAGGTCTTCTCCCTTCTCTTCTCCTCCCGACTGATGCCTGAGGCCCCTCCCTCTTCAGTGCATGGAGCAGACAGACATCAGCAGAGATCTCAGGTTTTCTCCCTTCTCTTCTCCTCCCGACTGACATCTGCGGCCCCTCCCTCTTCAGTGCACGGAGCGGGCTGACATCAGCGGAGTTCTCAGGTCTTCTCCCTTCTCTTCTCCTCCCGACTGATGCCTGAGGCCCCTCCCTCTTCAGTGCACGGAGCAGGCTGACGTCAGCAGGGATCTCAGAGCGGAGAAGAGCAGATCAAGTGAGCTCCCAGGGGAGCTGTAAAAAGGTATTCTCCATGAGACATTTGCAATGGGAGCAGGGCCATCTTTAGTATAAATTGGACCCTGGGCAAAAATTTTCTTGGGGCCCCCCTATGCAATTTCCCTCTCCACCTACTCTGAGACATACAATAAATAGCAGCTAGACTTAGAATTAGTTTTCTGTATCAGATCAGGCAGCAATTGAGATTGGTTGCCAGCAGTTACAGCATATCATTATTGCTTACTGACTAGTTTCTAGAAGTTACAGCACACATTACGGCTCACTGATTAGTTGCTAGAGGTTACAGCACATCACCTCCTCACAGCAGGGGAGCATGATATACATAGGAATGCCGCCTTTATTTGCATACCAATGCCGCTGGCCGCAGCTATTTACTTAGTATTGTTGCCGCTATTTACATACGAATGCCGTTTTTTTACATGTAAACGCAGGATCTGCAGATGAGTCATCTGCACACAACAATAGGGCAGAGCTGGGCAGCATTAGTACCAGCACTTCACGCTGAGATATTGGGACACAGCACAGGAATAAAACTCCAAGGGAGAAGGGAATTTAAACCTGGATAGTTGGCAAGTATAAGGCAGCTGTTTTGGGCCCCACAACAATGTCAGGGCCCAGGGCAGCTGTCCCTTTTGCCCTGCCTTAAAGACGGCCCTGAATGGGAGACACGCTGCACCTTATACCAGTGTGATCTTTTTTTATAAAATGGATTACATAAATTATAAAAGGACTTTAACCAAGATGTTTTTAAAATGATGTCAACATATTGCCTCCTGACCTGATGGGGGGAGGGGAGAGAAGGCAGGGGACACAGAAACTTAAAAAAAAATGTTTTTTGTTTAATTCCAGGATTTTAAGAACCTCCCGTAGAGAGGGGTAATTAACACAAGCACTGTGCTTTAAGGGAACAGGACTTTTTTTAGGGTTACAACTACTTTAAGATCATCATTGTACATACCGTATATAACGTATATAAATAAGACATTCCCTGAAAATAAGCCCTAGTGTGTTTTTTGAAGACAAAATTAATATAAGACCCAGTCTTATGTTCGGGGAAACACAATATAACAGCCCTTCCAGCTCCACCAGGACATTTTGTTAAAATGTTCAGTAAAGCATATTTGCATGTATCCCACTAATTCTTCTGTTAGTGCTACTAGTGATACCATAATAAACCACATACAGGAACACAAATTCTAAGTCCTTACATTCAGCCTTACAGGAAGAGGTATGGGACACTATAACATTTTCTTCTCAAAAAAGCTTTGCTGATTTTTCAGACATAATATGGTGTTCAAATGTGTGCCAATTTTCTATGCCAATATTGGATTTCAATTTAATTAAGATTGTGTAGAACAGTAGTTCTCAACTCCTGTCCTCAGGACCCACTAACAGACCAGGTTTGCAAGATAACTGAAATACACCACAGGTGATATCATTTGCTGCTTAGTGATTGCAGTATTTTAGTCTGCATCTCCCCAAGGTAATACTTAAAATCTGGCCTGCTGGTGGGTCCTGAGGAAAGGAGTTGAGAACCAATGGTGTAGAGAGTAAAGTTCTAAATACAAAGTACATTTACCATAGAGCCCATTCAGAGTCCATTATAGTGTTTAGCAGTGATCATTTAAGGACAATGACATTAAAGTCCAAAACAATGCAAGATTTACAAATATATTTAAGGTGTCCATTAAAGAGGAAGTAAACCCACAGCGAAATAACAAAAAAAACAAAAAACCCTGCAAGAGAAAGGCATATTTATCTAGTATACATGGCATACTAGCTAATTATGTATCACTTACCTCAGATCGAAGCCCCCGCATCGGTCCACATCTCCCCCTCCGACAAGTTGTACCTGAGTGACTTCCGGGTATTGCGGCTGTGATTAGCCGGAGCCGTGATGATGTCACTCTTCCCAGGTGACGTCATTCCTCCACTATTTCCATGGAAGGATCCATGGTTGTCACCTTTGGCTGCTCACCTAATATGGACTACAAACATGTGTGTATCTCCTCATCTCTATTACATGGGAGGCAGGGGAATTGGTCGTTTACAGACGATATCTGGGAAGGAAGATATTCCTTGGTACTGTTCACAGGAAGTGACAAAGACACTGCAGTTCTTCCAAGATCAGCAAGCATTTTCGGCATCTGTTGAAAATGTAAAAAACTAAAACAAAAAACAAAGCCACCATATCTAAGGATCATAAGCTGCAATATTCTATATACTATAATTTAGTTCTTGGGGTTAGTTATCCATTAATCTATAAGTCCCACCATAGAAGGGAGGGTCATCGGCCTCTAAAGAGGGTCTTCTGAATTACAGCTGATTCCAGGGTTCTTAAGTACCTGTTTTTACTGCCAAAATTATCTTTCACCTGCCACTATGCTCTTGGCAGTACCTGAATTTCTATGGTTTTCTGCCTGGCACAGTATCCGCCATGTGAAGTCTCTCTGGCTCATATAGTACCTCCCACTTTGTGTTCTCCTGCCTTTGTATGGTCTGTGTTACTCACAGCCAGTATGTGTCAGCTGGTTTGTTGCGGTCAGTCCTCTGCAGTGTTCCCTGTTATGAAGCAGGAAGGATGAAATGTGGCGGAACGCACAGATACAGGGGGACTCCATGCTTCTGGTAATGCCATCCAGGTGCTGTATAGACAGGAATTGTGGTGGGGTGCACATTGTGTGTTTTAGCCGTGAACACCAAGAATGTTTTAGGAGTTCAGAGCAAGATCTTGGTGCCACAGGGCAGTCGTCCCTAAGGTAACAGCCTGATAGGAGAAAGCAGGTCTTTGGGCAGAGAGCCTCTTCGGAGCCACCGAAGAAGGCCTTGTTCCCCATCAAGGTACTATATGTGTCCATCTACATCTTCACATGGACGGCCTGCTGAAGGACACTGCTGTCACTATCTGAATGCTATAGTGCAGGACAAAACCCTGTGCAAAACATGCCTCATAGAATCCCCTAGAAAGAAAGAGGCGGATAACAGAGAGGAGTCTCTCTAATCAGAAAAATTATGCAAGAGATTTTAACGGAGTTCTCTACATCACCCTCCAAAAAACTTTCTGCAGTGCAACGATCAAAAGGAACTCGCAATCTTGCAGGGGTCTATTACACCAGCTCAACCAATGAAAAAGGAAAGAGCTTCACCAGACAGGTGGTCTGGAGAGAAGTCTAAGGAAAGAGGCCCTAAAGGCTTTGACTTAGTCTGTTTGTAACCATATGTCAAAGCTGTGAATGAATGAATGAATGAAATACTTATATAGCGCACAATGCGAACTGAATCGCCTCTAGGCAGGCTCTTCAGTGGGAAGAAACAGTTAAAGCTCCAGCTAAAAAAATTTACAAACTGCCCAAGAAGGAAACCATCACTCTCCAATTTTTCAAAAAGATTAAAGACCTGGTGTGGGAGGAGTGAAGCAAAGTGGATCGGAAGCAATCCTCTATTATCATCTATGCAAATTCTACCTATTAAAAAAATCTAAGGTGAAACACCTTGACTATGCTCCATTGTCCAATGCCTCACTTATGTGTCTTGCGAGACATGTGACGCTTCCTCTTGATGATACTGTATTATTCAAGTGATGTGCTGAACAGGCACATTCTTATAGAATTAAAGGAGATCTACCTAAATTCAGTTGGAGCCTGATGTCTGGCAAAACCCCAGACAGCAATGGCAAATATTTTCACATATGGGTTGAAAATGTGGAGACCGTAGTATGACCTAACCAAGACAAAAATGGGAAAATCTTAGAGCTGGAGTAATTAAAGCTCTGCTCCATCTACATTGGTGAGGCAGCAAAGGATGTAAGCAGGGCATCTGCCAGATCTATGCTACACTCAGTTATGGCAAAGAAGACTCTCAAACTTTTGCCCACTGGGTGGCCGACCCTTTCTGCAAACACGAGTGGTCCAGAATGTCATATGAAGGCCAGTCACTATTCAGTGACAAATTTGATAAGTGCCCAATGGGAAGTCACATACCTCAAGATTGGTGACTTTTCCAACAGAAAAGATTTAAACCACATCGGATGCTTCCAAAACACTCTAGAGAGGCAAAAATTTAGGAGAGAATTCAAAGAAATCTGATGTGGGATCTATGATAAATGCAGTGCAAAGTGCAGGGAAGTCTATTTGAGGCACGTCCATCAAGCCCTGGACAACAGGAGCATGGTTGTTACTTTTGTCAGGTCCGGGTGGAAACTTTTACAGATACATGGCTCCTGTAGACAGTAAGTCAGGGCCACAGTTGGTCATACTGACAAACCTAAAGGATTCCTTAATTTGCAAAAACATTCTAGAACAGGAAAACAAGAAAAACTGCTCCATTGTGACCATCTCACGGGTGGATCGATCATTTCATTCAGATTCGGACTTAACCATTAGCACATTTCAGCACTGTCAATGCTACCTTTTCCTATCAGGTAGAAAAGATATTGGTTGTCAAATCATGAGTGAAGGAGGCCCTATCAGCTCTTACACATTCTGCAACACAGTGGATTTTATTTATTAATAACAAATAGGCTTACATTTGTTAAACAAATTCACTTTGGAAAGAATATCCAATCATGTGCAAGGTAAAAAAACAAAACAAAAAAACTGTAATTTCGCTTGTACATGTTTAGATGATGGAAGTCTTTCACTAAGCTAATGGTGAATTCCCTTACAAATGGCAATTTCTCTTTCAAAATGAACAGCATAGTTTCCTTTAGTAAATCAACCCCAATGCCTTTGGTCTCATAGTTTCATAGTTTCATAGTTAGTTTGATTGAATAAAGACACCAGTCCATCCAGTTCAACCTGAGTGAGTGTCTACAATTGTCCCTATCCCTTGCACATTCACATCTGTCCCTACCCTCAAGGAGCCCACAATCCAAGGTCCCCATTCATATACTAGGGCCAGTTTTGGACAGAAGCCAATTAACCTAACTGCATGTCTTTGGATTGTGGGAGGAAACCGGAGTACCCGGAGGAAACCCACACAGGTACAGGGAGAACATGCAAACTCCAGGCAGGTAGTGTCGTGGTTGGGATTCAAACCAGCAACCCTTCTTGCTGCTAGGTGAGAGTGCTAACCACTACTCCACTGTGCCGTCCAAATTAACCCATCAGACCCCTCCAACAGTGGTCTAGCTTATCTTTGAAATAACAGATCTCCTTCTTGTTCTTCTACTTGCTCCATGAAGACCAGCATGTGGTGGTAGAAGGTAAACCTCACAAACTGCTACTCCATCTGCCCTATAAAGTTGATCATACTTAATACTAATGCAAGCCTGACCAGTTATGGGGCATACTGTAAAGGATTGATGACACAGGGTCAGTGGGACTTCACTCAGATTGTGTCAAATATACTGGAGCTTATGGAAAAAACCTGCACCCTTCAAACCTTCACTCAGGTGATCAAAGGTCAGGAGGTTTCTCAACAATAGGATGGTGTAGTAGCGTACATCAGGAAACAAGGAAGAACTTACAGTAAGACTTTATTGTGTAAAGTGACCCCAATCATGACATAGGCACAGTGCCACCTGAGTCAGATCTCCATGGTGTACAGTATGTACCATAGCCAGAAAACATATTAGCTGATATACTTTTGTGCTATGCTTTGGGAAACAATAAGTGCTTCTTACAGCCCCTGGTGTTCAACATTTTAGTACAGAATTAGAGGCAGACAGAAATGGACTTTGCAGAGATGGATTCTCCCCAGAATATAAACAGAAAAGTCAGTGCTACTACCCATACACCACATAGGTAGCAGAGCCCCATGTGCTTGATCCACAGTTGCTGGCTGAGTAGAGTAATGTAGAAAAAATGATCTGCACTCCAATTTCTTCATTTTATTGAATAGCCATAGTGAACAAACACAGATTAGGTCAGTTGATGCGTTTCAGCCTTTAAGGCCTTAGTCATAACCATATTGCAGACATAAAACTTTGAAATAAATAGTAGCTCTAAAGATCACAGGCTCCACCCATTGATTTTCTTAATTGACCTTAGGCAATTATCCAAAAAAGAGAATCAGCTGCAATACATATAGGGTGATGCATGTGTATGCCACTAATTTTCACACACCATGTAGTGATAATATGCACATGTATGTACACACACGCATGTACATACATGTGCATGCACTCATACACCTATGACATATGCATAGGAAAGCACACCATAAAATTAAAAAAACATTAAATAAAAAAGATGAAATAATAATCCAGGTATGTGGAAAAAAACTGAAAAGAGAAAGGAAAAGCGAAAGAGGAGGCTCTGAGGAGAGGCATTCTTAATGTAAGTGCAAGTCCATATCCCACCTCAGGTTTAACCCCTGAGGCGATCCAGTTTTTAATCTAAAAATCCACCATGGTTCTCTCCCCAGTAGCTTTCTCACCCTGTCACCTCCTCTGTGCGAGTGAGACAACCGTTATATTCCTCTGAAGCAAAATGATGAAAGATCACCCTGATGACATTCTCTAAAGTGACTCGTTGCATTCAAAATATTTCTAGCATTTGGATTATTTGTGTCACAGTAATGTTCCCCTATACGGGCTCCCAAAGGAGTGGTACAACCTACATATTGGAGGCTGCATGAAAAATAGGTGATCAGTTAAATTATATAGTTTGTGCCACAGTTGATGTATTGCTGTATAATGAACTCTTCATCTGTGGCTGTGGCAACAAACGTTTTACCCAAAAGACACAAATTACAGTACCTCGAGTTTTTGTATTACAAGAGTAACTTCCAGGATAGGAGAGCCATGTTGGTTGGCATTGTTTAGATGAGAAAAGACTAGGTGATAGTGCAGTCCCTAATGTGGGCGCATGTCGGCTAGAAAAATGGCAACCTGCTTGGTATCCTATTTAAATCTTTATCTGTATACGTTATTGGCAGAATATTTTTTATTATTCTGACTATTTGTTGATATTCTTGGGAAAATGTAGTTACAAACGTAATAGGTTTGCCCATTCTTCTATATCTAGAGTTGTAAGGTTTATAAGATTTATTCTTATTTTTATACTCTCTCTTGAGTTTAGGCTTATCTGACAGCAATTCTTCTCTTTCCATTATCAAAACCCTTTCCAGTCCTTGGTGTATAACAGATTCAATATAACCTCGGTCCAATAAGCGCTGATGAATGACCTTGTATTCCAGCTCGAAGGTTGAGTCGGTTGAACAGTTTTGTTTGGTTCAAATAAACTCCCCATAAGGGATGGCATTGATGGTGTGGGATCGATGATAACTGGTTGCAAAAAGTGTGGTGTTACCAGAGCATGGAACATCATGTTCAATTGAAAAATGCAAATTTAACTGATTGTCAGTAAGGCATTTCCACAATTCATGCAATCCTATTGTGTCAGAATCCCACACCATCACAAGGTCATCGATATAGCGACCATACCATACAATCTGCCTGGCAAAGAGGTTGCTGGAAGAGATATTATATTGTTCCTCCCACCAACCCATGTAGAGATTTGCCATGGACGGTGAGAATCTAGCACCCATCGACGCCTCACAGCGCTAGACATAATATAGGCCATCAAATAAAAAAAAAATTGTGCTTTATTAAGAGCTCAACGCTTAACAAAATAAACTCCCATAGCTCCTTAGAGTAGGAGCTATAAGGTTGAAGATGATATCAGATGGCCTGCAATCCAGAGCTGTGGGGGGTGCTAGATTCTCACCGTCCATGGCAAATCTCCACATTGGTTGGTGGGAGGAACAATTTTTGTTCTCTCCCAGCAACCTCTTTGCCAGGCAGATTGTATGGTATGGTCACTATATCGATGACCTTGTGATGGTGTGGGATGGTGATTGCATGAATTTTGGAATTCCCTAATGATAATCAATTAAATTTGCATTTTTCAATTGAGCATGATGTTTTCAGTAGTAACTTTTTAGACATCACTCTAATAGGTGATCCAACTACAGGTGATGTTTCAACATGCACCTATAGGAAACCATGCTCTGGTAAGAGTACATTTTTTGCAACCAGTTGTCTTCCATCCCACACCATCAATGCCATCCCTTATGGGGAGTTTATTTGAGCCAAACAAAACTGTTCAACAGACTTGAGCTGGAATACAAGGTCATTCATCAGCGCTTATTGGACCGAGGTTATAACAAATCTGTTATACACCAAGGACTGGAAAGGGTTTTGATAATGGACAGAGAGGAATTACTGTCAGATAAGCCTAAAACCAAGAGAGAGTATAAAAATAAGATTGAATCTTATAAACCTTACAACTCTAGAAATAGAAGAACAGGCAAACCTATTACGTTTCTAACTATATTTTCCCAAGAATATCATCATATAGTCAGAATAAAAAAATAATCTGCCAATACCGTATACAGATAAAGATTTAAATGGTATAATGCAAGAAGGTTGCCATTTTTCTAGCGGACATGCGCCCACATTAGGGACTGCACTATCACCTAGTGTTTTCTCATTTAAACAATGCCAACCCTCACTTTAGAGAATGTCATCAGGGCGATCTTTCCTCATTTCGTTTCAGAGGAATATAACGGTTGTCTCACTTTCCCCCAGAGGAGGTGACAGGGAGAGAAGGCTACAGGGGAGAGAAGCATGGTGATTTTAGATTAAAAACTGAATCGCCTCAGGGGTTAAAGTGGTTGTAAATCCTTACAAACCACTTTGACCTACAGATAAGCCTAGATTAAGGCTTACCTGTAGGTCCAAGAAATATCTCCTAAACCTATACGGTTTAGGAGATATTTACAAAAAGACAGCCACCGCTGTCTACGGCACATGCTCCGTAGACAGTGGCGCGCAGGCGCACTGGGCAGGCCGCAGATCGCGGCAATATGCCACGAGTGTCGGCTCCCATGTGCATGCACGGGAGTGACATCATTGCTGCTCCGGCAAATCACAGCGCTGCAGCAGTGAGACCCGGAAGTCACTCCGGGATCCATGGCAGAGGCAGATATGAAGACGGAGGACCGCTTCGGGGGCTTTGTTCTCAGGTAAGTTATTCATAATGAGCTAGTATGCTATGCATACTAGCTCATTATGCCTTTGCCTTGCAGGTTGCTTTTTTTTTTTTCCCCATGGGTTTACAACCACTTTAAACCTGAGGTGGGATCTGGATTTGCACTTACATTAAGAATGCCTCTCCGCAGAGCCTCTTCTCCCTCTCTTTTCCTTTCTCTATCCTGTTTTTTTTTTCACATACCTGGATTATTATTTCATCTTTTTTATTTCATGTTTTTTGAATTTTATGGTGTGCTTTCTTATGTATATGTCTATACGTGTATAAGTGTATGCATGATTATGTACAGGCTAATTGCCAGCTCCCATCTCTCTACACAGTTACCCAGCTGTTGATGATCCTGCTTGTCACTCCTGCCTACTTAAAGAGGAAGTAAACCCTGATGGGTTTACTTCCTCTTAATTCCCTGCAAAGGTAAAGCATAATGGGCTACTATGCATCACATAGTAGCCCATTATGTGTCACTTACCTGACACATTAGATAGCGATGTCACCGCTGTCCCCTCTTCCACAGAGTGTCCATCCTCTTTCTGGGTATCGTGGCTCCGGCGCTGTGATTTGGATGCACACGGGAGCACACAGGAGCCGCCACTAATGGCATATCACCGTTAGTGGCGACATGCTCAGTGCGCCTGCGAGCCGCTGTCTATGGCGCATGTGCAGTGACATGACAGCAGTGCCTGTCTTTTTGAAAATATCTCCTAAACCGTGTAGGTTTAGGAGATATTTCTTGGACCTACAGGTAAGCCTTAATCTAGGCTTACCTGTAGGTCAAAGTGGTCTGTAAGGGTTTACAACCACTTTAAGCCGTCCAATCCAGAGGAGCTCTGCCTGCACCTTGGTCACATCACAAGAAACTATCTCCTGCATTCCTGTTTAAAGACTGGCTTTGCTGACATCCCTTCTGGCTCCAGATCCTGCTTGCTGTTTCACTACTTTGATCCCTGACTTCTGCTTGGTTGACTATCTGTTCTGGTTACTGAACTTTGACTATGTTTTGACTTTGTTTGTTGTTTTTACTTTTACTATTAAACAAGTGTGATTTAACTGTACTTCTGTCTCGGTCTGATTTCATGGTTTCTGACACAAGGTGTGGGAAAATTAGTGGCATATACATGGATCACCCTATCTGTTTGCAGCTGATTCTCTTTTTTGGATAATTGCCTGCGGTCAATTAAGACAATCAATGGGTGAAGACTGTGATCTTTAGAGTTACTATATATTGAAAAGTTTTATGTCTGTAATATGGTTATGACTAAGGCCTTATAGGCTGAAATGCATCAACTGACTTAATCTGCGTTTGTTCACTGTGGCTTTTCAATGAAATGAAGACATTTTAAGCGCAACAACCGGAGCGCGGATCCTTTTTCTAAATTCTCCCCAGAATGCCAAGATTTCCCAGCACTTTTCAGTTCCTCAACAGGTTAGCCTAGGAGTCACTATGTCAGGGGATAAACCAGAGCCGATCCACCCTATATGCTCACTACACAAGCTGCATAGGGCCCCACCGCTGGGGGGGCCCCTAAGGGCGGATTGGCTCTGCTCCCGAAGCACCTCGTTCTGCCACTTCTGGCGGCTAGGGACAGACTGGCACAAAGCTGGAAATGGCTTTGTTCCAGTCTCCTGATTGTAAACACGGAAGCGACGTCACAAAGTCACAACGTCACTTCCTGTTTACTTGGCTGCCAATGGCTTGGTTTAAAAAAAATATACAGTATTCGGAATCGCCGAAAACAGCGATCTGAATACTTCAAAGTGCAAAGGAGGGATTGGGAGTCTTTAAGTCCCTCCATAAAGAGTACCTGTCACCACCTATTACTGTCACAAGGGATGCTTACATTCCTTGTGACAGCAATAAGAGTGATCAAAAAATATTTAAACACAATTTAATTATATAAAATAAATAAGAAAAAATCACCCCCTGTCCCTGTGAGCTTGTGCAGCAAAGATAACGCATACGAAAGTCACTCCTGCATATGTAAATAGTGTTCAAATCACACATGTGAGGTATCACCACGAACATCGGAGTGAGAGCAATAATTCTAGTACCAGACCTCCTCTGTAACTCTAACCTGGTAACTGTAATTTTTTTTTAAAGCATCGCCTATGGAGATTTTTAGGTACCGTAGTTTGTCGCCATTCCACGAGTGCGTGCAATTATAAAGTGTGACATCTTTCACATTATCCAAAAAAATTGGGCTAACTTTACTGTTTCGTTTTTTTTTTAAATTCATGAAAGCGTCCCTTTTCCCAAAAAGTTGTGTTTAAAACACTGCTGCACAAAAACTGTGTGACATAAAATATTTCAAGAATCGCCATTTTATTCTCTAAATTTTCTGCTAAAAAAAAAAAAATATATATATATATATATATATATATATATATATATATATATATATATATATATATATATATATATATATATATATATATATCATGTTTTGGGATTTTAGCAAAAAATACGGATTTTAACTTGTAAACACCAAATGTCAGAAATAGGCTTATGCCGTGTACACAAGACCGGACTTTGCGGCAGACTAGGTCCGACGGTCTTCCCGAGGGACTTTCGGCTGAGTTTCAACTGACTTTCCAAATGAACGGACTTGCCCACATACGAACGAACTAAGTCCGTTCGTAAGTCCGTTCATTTTGAACGTTATGACATAAACGGGACTAAACTAGTAAGTTCAATAGCTTCCCTTGCGTCGTATTTGGTCCGTCGGAGCAGCACACAGAGTAACGTTTTCCCGTTTCAGTCCGTCGGAATTGAGTCCGCCTGATAGATTTGAAACATGTTCTATTATAGGTTTGTTTGATTTTTTCTCAAAAAACGAATGGATTAGCCCACGCGCTCAGATTGTCCGGCGGACTAATCCCTTCGGACCTAGTTTGTTGGAAAAGTCCGGTCGTGCGTACACGGCTTTAGTCATGAAAGGGTTAAAGGAGGGAGGATTGTATTGGGAGTACTGAAGTGTCAGGTGTGACTGTGTGGCAATGGCAAATGGTTTACATAGCATGGCATCATGGTCAGGTAGAGGGCCCCTTAGCAGGATTTTGCTTAGGGCCCAAGGAGGTCAGGATTGGCACTGGGATAAACCAAAGAAGATTGGCTATAAGGCCTGGCACACTTGTCAATACCGAGCATGTTTGTGGTGCACGAATATTCATTCATGGGGCATGCTTGTGTGCACTGACGTACAATATGATCGTTAGATTGTGGCGCTTCTGGCCTTTATAAGGATGACAGTTGCTCACAGACTTTGCTGACTGGTCTTCAGCTCCCTGGTACCCGTTTGTTACTTCTGGATTTCCTGTCACCATCCCAGCATGCTTCTGGACTTCCCCTTCACTCTCTTCTGGCTCTGACCTTGGCTTGTTCCATGGACCTGTTCCCAATTAACTCCTGTGTATGACCCTGGCCTGCCTCCGGCCACAATCCTGTCTACTCCTCTCCTTGACACTGTGTTCTGACCTTGGCTTTCATTCCTGACCACGTCTCCTGCCTTATCCTGCCTGCTGTGAACTGTCTGCACTTCCCAGTGTGTCATCCTGGATCAGCTTGCCTCCAGTGCCTGGCTTCCTTCTGAAGAAGCATCACCACTGCAGATCCATCTGACTACCATACAGCTGGCAACCCATGCTACTATGGGCTCAGCATTTCCTGCCACCATCTCCAGGGATGTTGTGCACTCAGCTGAAAGGGAAGCCCACTCATCATCTCGGTCTCAAGACTAGGTACGTGACACACCGACAGTGATTGCAGGCCTACCGTAATGGACCAAGAGGTCATGGGTCTCCCTCTTGTGCCAGGTCAGCGTCCAAGATCTGTTTACCCTGCTGCTGAGGCATTACCTTCTATCTCAATGCAGTGTAATCCATCCATGCCCAGCTCCACTAAAACTGCTGGCCTGGATCTTGAAAGTAACAGGCTCAAAAGGGAAGGCTGTATATAGGAATTTGGTGGAAGTTTAGGCAACTTGCAGCAGCTTCTGACTTTAATCATGAAAAGGATGCAAGTATACAAGCTTCCCATCAGACAGGGCTTTAATTTGGACTGGTTCTAAGCTCACTAAAAGACTATCTATGTCTCGGCCATATCGACTTTCACAAATACATGGGGGCAGCACATAGACTGATGATCAAACTTATTGGAAATTTAATGCGAATGAGACTGCCAAGAAAAACTCACCATCCAAATGGTGTCTACCATTGGTGTTTGACTATCTTCTAAATCCAGCTTTCAAACCTCTGAAATCTTGCTGTATTCAAAACCTCAGTCTAAAGGCAATCTTTCTACTTGCAATTACTTCTGAAAAAAGGGTTTCAGCAACCAGAGCACTTGGGCATGCTAAGCCCTTTCTCCAGTTTCTGCTTGACAGAGTGATTTTCAATCAGAGTCTATCTGGGTTCAATGACAGTCAGGAACTAGTTTTACTGGCCCTTTTACAGAGCAGAGGATGGCCAAGTTCATCCTTTTGAAGTTAGCAGAGTCATTAAAGGCAGGCTAAAGTTAAAGTGGTTGTAAACCCTTACAAACCACTTTGACCTACAGGTAAGCCTAGATTAAGGCTTACCTGTAGGTCCAAGAAATATCTCCTAAACCTATACGGTTTAGGAGATATTTGCCCGAAGACAGGCACCGCTGTCTACGGCGCATGCGCACTGAGAGCGGCATTTCCAACAATGGAGCTGCCGCGCATGCCGGCTCCCGTGCGCATGCGCGGGAGTGACGTCATCGCGGCTCCGCCGAATGACAGTGGCGGAGCTGCGAGACCCCACCGAAAAGATGGATGCGCCGGACTACAGGGGACAACGGTGACATCGCTGGCTCCTGTGTCAGGTAAGTGACACATAATGGGCTACTATGCAATGCATAGTAGTTTATTATGCTTTGCCTTTGCAGGGAATGAAAGAGGAAGTAAACCCATCAGGGTTTACTTCCTCTTTAAGAGGGCCAGAGCAACTGTTCATAATTTCTACAGGAAAAAACAAGGACAAGAAATCTTGTCTGAGAACACTTTTGGCATGGACCACCAAGGTCATCAACTAGAACTACCGTATATGGCACCAGGACAAGTGACTATTTACTTGGAGCGTGGTATTGTTACGTGATGAACGGTGTCGTGGATGGTGTCTAACTGAAAGGAAGGAACATGGTTGTCACCAAAGAGATTCCTGTCTCACTACCTTGTAGATTTGGCCATATTGACCACGGTTGAATTTGGACAAAATGTATTGTCTGCTGCTACTATGAAAGATGAAGGGTGTTACTCACTCCCTACTGTGATTTTGGATAAATATTGTTTGCTGCTGCTCTGAAATATGAAAACATTTTTATTTGCATTTTACCTAGTTTATGGTAGTTATTTCCCATGGGGGATGTCATGAAGTTGTCAGGAAAAGGGAAATTGATTACCAAAAGTTTTAATTTCCTGACTACATCCAAGGCATCACATGATCCCATCTGGAGTAGGGATAACTAGTTAAGAAACTCCCCTGCTAGAGTGGGACTCAATGTTATAGATAATAGACTTGTGCACAACGGAAAATTTCGTTTAGTTTTGGTTCGTTGTCATTCGTAAAATACATCATTTCGTTCTGTTATATTCGTTATGTTACGTTAATACATTTTCGGATAATTCGTTATTATTCGTAGAGTGTCTAATTCATTTGTTCGTATTCGTTGAAATTCGCTATTTATGTATGTATAAACATTCGTGATAATGATTCGTAGTTTGGAAATTCGTTTGTTTATTGAATCTTTTAACACACACACAATGACAACGTCTCTTCTCCTCGACTCAAATACAATACAACACCCGTCTCACTCAGTTCTCAGGAATGCACTTTGCCAGTAATCCATCCTCCGGCACAAAATTAATTAGCTGATTGGACTATAAGATTTACTTTGAGCTGACCTTTTGTTTCATTAGATCTTTAAAGAATTACTGAATCATGTCGAATTCATTCAAATTCATTCGTTATATTTCTTTCGTATTCGTTGTTATTCGTTATTTTTTTTATTCGGACATTCGAATGCATCCGAATGTCCGAAAGATGCAAAATTCGGCCGAATTACGATTCGTTACGAAACAAATTGCACAAGCCTAATAGATAACTTGCTGTAAAGATGGATCAGAGGACAGAGTAAACCTATTGTGTGATGCCATGAGGAAGGTCAAGAAAGAAAAATTTTGGTAAGTATTGGTAATCAATTTCAAAATATATATGCGGGTTCAGAGGCTGTCATTAAGGCAAACCTGTTGATTTTCTGTTCCTGGGCAAAGCACGTGTGCTCTATTGGAGAGAGGAGGGGCAAGGAGTGAAGGAGTTTTAGTAAAAACTGACAACATCATGTATCACAGGTTAGAAAATCACTACAAGGGTCTGTGTAGATGGGCTTAATGCAGTTAATGCAGGTTGCTTTCTGGTGTATTAGGACTGCTTCTAAGGTCATTTAGAGACCACTGATCCACTGGTCCTTCTGACCTGTTATTTTTGCATTCCAAATTAATTTTCTAGGGGTAGAGATTATGCTCAATGTGAAAAAAATCTCAGCAACATTATAGTGCAGTAATGATTGGGGCAAAACTACAAAACTGTTATCTAATATCTGTAGATGGGTTAATATTATTTGCATTTGCTACTGACCTTTGCCTTTCTTGGAGTTCTCCATTAACTGGAATCAAATCATGATTGCTTACCTGACGAAAATGACACTTTCATCCACTGGCATTATCTACTTCCTAGAAACAGTTCCAGTTCTGTGTCAGGCTTCTTGACAGATGCCCTGAAACTAATACTACTTCCTAAAGTTAGGCTTTGGCAGCATAAAGCACTAGATAGGAATACAAACATCCCACTCTGATAGGTCCCCTTTTACTGAAAGTAAAATATAAAAATTTCACACCACTAACCAATAAGCCCCGATATAACCTCACTTTCTCTATAATTAAGTATGGTATTGTGACTGCTCAATTAAATGATTTGACCTGAGAAAATTTGAAATTGTAAAGAGAAGATGGAATGTTCTTTGATACTTTCTATCGAGTTATTGTTTCATTAATAAATGAGCATGTCATTTGCTTCACCGGAGGGAGCGTATGCCCTACAGGCTTTTTTACTCCTTTTTTTTTTGTTTAGGTTTTATAAAGATGAATTTCCAGAGCTCCGAAATAACCACGGATTAAGAACTTAAGCCTGACAGCACTTCAGGGAGTTGTGGGCTTAAAGTGGTTCATACAGGTCTCCAAAGCACTTGTTTACTAATACGGGGAATCAACGACCGTCTGCAGCTGCTGATATCGCATTACCAGTTTGAGAGACAGCAGCAAAGATAAGGAATCGCGCAGTTTCAATAATTACTCCTACATTTCATTTCTTTTTTTTTTTTTGTTTCCCCATATTGCTGCTATGTCTGGATTCCTTCCAAATAAACAGATAAGAACAGTGTGAAACTTTTATCTTTTAATGATGACAACATTCATCTGCATTTCGCTTAAACTTTCTGTCGCTGTCATTTTTTAACCCATATTTTCTGGTACGCCCATAAAGCCTAATTATACTTTAATTATTGAGCTTATTTATTTTTAATCTTCCCATTCAAGAGAACAGGGCAGTGAGAGCCTTCTGCAGCGGTGGATCGGTAGGTGGTAAATGATCGACCTATTGCGAGGGATGTTAATATCTGGAAGGAATTATTTGCAGGGAAATTTTCTTGAAAAGCTGATAACATCTGCTGGGGCTGGGGCTGACAGAAAGCAAGTCTTCAAATATTAAATAACATGCACAGTTTCACAAAGTCTAAGGTCTGGGATGGTTCCATAATGGATTTCGAATCTAAAGAAATATAAAATTTACTTGGAAGGTAGATACGAACATTGATTTGCTACATATACAACAATTCAAATGGCATCATTGTACATGGGTACTTCTTACAATGCCCAGTTTAATTTATAGATTTTAGGGCTTCTTTAACGTGTAGGTTTAGCCAAAACTTTTAAAGCTTTAGATAGGGAAGATAAGGGCTAAAATTCAATTAAGTATTTTGCCGTCCACGTCCCATTGGGGCAATTCCTCTTTACTTTGCAACATGAAGTAAAAGGAACAGACATCGAGAGGACATCTTGACAAAGTGAGGGGAATTGGCACGTACCTGGTTGGTGAGCCTGACGTGCATAGGAAGGCCCTTCGTACAGCTCAGGCTCGAGGGCCACTGATGGAGAGACAGTAACCGCTAGAGCATGGAGAGGTAAAAGTGCCTATTAACAGTCCAGTAGTCTGTGCTGGTAGTAGCCAATGATTCATGGAAAGGGATCCAGGAGCAGGTGAAAACAGGCAGCAGGCAGATGCAACAGCAGGACTGCTGGATGCAGGCAGACAGGCTCAGGGCTTGGCTGGTGACAGACTGTGGATGCACAGCAGGAAGCAGGAGCCCGAAAATGATGAGCTGCAGTGAAGGCACTGTAGCAAGCTGGTAGAGTTGGATGCAGGGTGAGGTGAGCAGGGTCGGTAACGGGTGGGCAGATCAGCCATAGACAAACAATGTTGGCAATGGAGGAAGGATCAAATGGGAGCAGCATGCAGAATCCGGGGTCAAGCCAGAGGTCAGGGCAGGTAGCAGGCAGGGATAGTTGGAAGCAAGCCGGGTCAAGATCAGAGGTCAAACACAGGAATCAGAAACACACTCACAGAACACTGTAGACCAAATAGCAATTAGCCAGTGAAGAAGTTCTGTTTAATTAAGCTGTTTGACGCCAGAATAGGTGACAGATGCACGCTTATGAATATGTGTTCGTAAACGCGCATTCACACGTATGGGCAAATCTGCTTAGTCTGTTCTTGGCCGCCACATGCGTATACGTGTGTTCCTCGAAACTGCCTCTGCACTATGGGGGAACCTTTCCTGACATGAATTTCCTTTTTAGACAGTTGTCAGGAGAAAAGGTGCCACCACTGGATCTTTTCTTCATCATTTTTCTACCATTGATTTCCCATCACTGTCTCAGTAACAATGGTTATTATGCCCTATATATTTTTGAGCATAAAAGTCAGTCTGGTCTAAATGCTTCTCAGTAGTGATGGACGAACTTCCGACGGGACGTTTCGCGAAAGCGAAATGCGAACGGACCCAAACGTTCGCGAAACCGAACGTTCGCCGCGGGCCCCATTGACTTCAATGGGAGGCGAACTTTGCAAACCTTCATGTCGAATTTGCGGCCACGTGGTAATTATTAGGGGGTAAAACGTAGTCCCACCATCTGGACAATGACATAATACATGTATGAGGTGAATTTGGGATCGATAACTACAAGCATTTTTATTTTATTTGGGAAATTGTTCTAACAATTCAGGACTATGGAGCTAATGAAGGCAATGGAGGAGAGGGAAGGTCAGGGACCAGGGTAGGCAAAGAAGAGGGTGCAGGAGATGATCACCAGCAGCGTGACATACCGGAATGACACATGCACCGTGATAGAGGCATCTGACAGCAGCACCGTAATACAGAGCGCTGACAGCAGCACCGTGACATACAGCGCTGACAGCAGCACCGTGACATACAGCGCTGACAGCAGCACCGTGACATACAGCGCTGACAGCAGCACCGTGACATACAGCGCTGACAGCAGCACCGTGACATACAGCGCTGACAGCAGCACCGTGACATACAGCGCTGACAGCAGCACCGTGACATACAGCGCTGACAGCAGCACCGTGACATACAGCGCTGACAGCAGCACCGTGACATACAGCGCTGACAGCAGCACCGTGACATACAGCGCTGACAGCAGCACCGTGACATACAGCGCTGACAGCAGCACCGTGACATACAGCGCTGACAGCAGCACCGTGACATACAGCGCTGACAGCAGCACCGTGACATACAGCACTGACAGCAGCACCGTAAGCAGCCCCAGGAGGAAGTCAGCACAGCACAGGGATGGTGTGATCCCCTCATAATAAGAACCCCCAGGAGGAAGTCAGCACAGCACAGGGATAGTGTGATCCCTTCATAATAAGAACCCCCAGGAGGAAGTCAGCACAGCACAGGGATATCATAAGCAGCCCCAGTAGAAATATGACACCGCTCAACCTCTTCAAAGAGGAGGGTAGGGGCATATAGTACGGTGTGCTTTTTTGGGTCAAGGAAGTGAGCCAAATGAATTAAGAAGGTCTGTGTGCTTGATTAAAAAAATAGTTTATAGACATATACATGGTCTACTGGTCACATGTGTTGAATTCCTCCGAGATCCATGCCTCATTCATTTTTAGAAATGTGAGGTAGTTAACACTGTGGTGAGCTAGGCGAGTACGCTTATCGGTCACAATCCCCCCTGCTGCGCTGAACGTCCTTTCGGACAGGACACTGGATGAGGGGCAAGCCAACAGTTCGATTGCAAATTGGGCAAGCTCTGGCCAGAGGTCAAGCCTGCCCACCCAGTAGTCTAGGGGTTCATCACTCCTCAGAGCGTCCACATCGGCCGTTAACCCAATGTAGTCGGACACCTGACGGTCTAGGCGTTCCCTGATGCTGGATCCGGATGACACCTGTCGATGGGTCGGCTGAAAGAATGACCTCATATCCGAAGTCACCAACACATCTTCAAACCGGCCTCTTCTTGCAGGCGCTGTTGGATTGGTACCCGCAAATCCTTCTCTGGGAGTGGGAATTGCTCCTCTGCCAGCGCACGCAAAAGCAGAATGCAGCATTTCTCGAAGCAAGGCCTGGAAGTGCTGCATTCTGACAGCCCTCTGCGACGGCGGTAACATTTCCGCCATTTTGTGTTTGTACCGGGGGTCTAAGTACGTTGCCACCCAGTACTGGTCCTTGACCCTCATGCTTTTTATACGGGGGTCCCTATTAAAACACTGGAGCATGAAGGCCCCCATTTGCACTAAAGTGGAAGCGGTGTGGTGGCCTGGCTCCTGCTCATCATCCAGGATAATGTCGTCCTCTTCATTCTCCTCTCCCCATCCTCGCACAACAGGGATCCCAGAAAGGTTTAAAGCATGCTCTTCTTGCTCCTGCTCATCCGCCCCGGCACCATCCTCCTGTGACTCCTCATCAGACTCCTGTTGTTGACTTGTCTCAGATAGAGTAGCCCCCCCTGGGAATTCATCCAGCATTGCGACTTCCTCATCTTCCCGCTCCTGCTCCTCCACAGCCTGATCAATGACACGACGCAATGCACGCTCCAGAAAGAAGGCATAAGGTACCATGTCACTGATGGCGCCATGGCTGCGACTGACCAGTTTGGTGATCTCCTCAAATGGCCGCAGAAGTCTGCATGTGTCGCGCATGAGCAGCCACTGGCGCGGTGAAAAAAAACCCAGCTCCCCAGAACCGTTTCTTTCGCAGAGTTCATACAGGTAGACGTTAACTGCACGTTTCTGCTGGAGCAGCCTATCAAGCATATAGAAGGTTGAGTTCCATCGCGTCGGGCAATCGCAAATAAGACGTCTGACCGGCAGATGGTGTCGCCGCTGAATGTCAGCAAGGCGAGCCATGGCCGTGTAAGATCTTCTGAAATGGGCCGAGATTTTCCTTGCCTGCCGCAAGATGTCCTGGACCCCAGGGTATTTGACAAGGAATCGCTGCACGACCAAGTTTAAGACGTGTGCCATGCACGGCACGTGCGTGATTTTGCCCTGTTTCAATGCGCTAAGCAGATTGGCACCGTTGTCACACACCACTTTACCAACTGTCAAATTGAGCGGTGTTAGCCACTCATCTGCCTGTGAACGCAAAGCTGAAAGGAGTGCCGGGCCAGTGTGGCTCTTTGCTTCCAGGCACAACAGACGCAGCACGGCATGGCAACGTCTCACCTGGCATGTGGAATAGGTTCTGGGGAGCTTGGGCGGTGCAGTGGAAGAGACGCTAGCAGCGGAAAAGGAGGAGGCAGCTGAGGAGGAGAGGGAGGAGGATGGAGTAGGAGGAGGAGAAGAAGAGTCAGGCCTGCATGCAATCCGTGGCGGTAAAACCAAATCTACACGGGTGCCACGGGTTACATGCTTGACGGCCGTCAGAAGGTTCACCCAGTGGGCAGTAAAACTGATATACCTTCCCTGCCCGTGTTTGCTAGACCACGTGTCTGTGGTCAGATGTATCTTGGCACCGACACTGTGTGCCAGAGATACATTCACTTGCCGCTGAACATGGCCATATAGCTCTGGGATGCCCTTCTCTGAGAAATACTTCCTTCCTGGGACCTTCCATTGTGGTGTTCCAATGGCCACAAATTTGCGAAAGGCCTCCGAGTCCACCAGTTTATATGGCAGTAGTTGGCGGGCTATGAGTTCTGACAAGCCAGCCGCCAACCGTTGGGCAAGAGGGTTATCCGGCGTCATCATTTTTTTACGCTCAAACATTAGGCCCACGGAAGCCTGCCTTTTTGCAGAAAAATGTGAGCTTGGCGTGATGGAAGGTGGAGTGGAGGACAATTGTGAGGAGAGAGGAGAAGGAGAAGTAGAAGACGAGGCTGGACGGTGAGAGCCTGCAGTGTGGCTTTGTGTGTTCCGTTGCTCCCACTGGGCTCGGTGATGGCTGCTCATGTGCCTTCTTAAGGCGGTCGTCCCTAGGTGAGTATTGGGCTTACCGCGACTAACGCGTTGACTGCAAAGATTGCAGATGGCAACGCTATTGTCAGCAGCGGACACGTTAAAAAAAGCCCACACTGCGGAGCCATGTGCCGGTGTCCTGGGAGCGCCAGATGTGACCGTACATGGTCGATGACTCGCTCCTGATACATTTGCAGTCTGCTTTGTCCCTGCTGTGCAATGTAAGTCATTGCTGCTTCTCCTCCCTATCTGCTGGTCCATATCTCCCTCTGAACTCCCCTCCTCTTCCTCTCTTGTGGGCACCCACGTGACATCACTAGACACGTCATCATCAACGTCACCTTCCCCACCGCTATAAGTAGAGATCTCGGAGTAGGCAGCAACACCGGGGACCAACCTCCTCCTTGGGCTGATCTGGGTACTGGCGTCAGACTGCTGAGTAGCGCTTGTTGCTACCTCCTCTTCCTGATCCAATACCAAGAGTGGCTGCGCATCAGAAATGTCCTCTTGATATGGATCGGAAAATAATTCCAGTGACTCAAGCGGAAGGTATGTGGTGGTGGTGGTGGTGGTCGTGTTGTTGGTGGTAGTGTCTTTGGGGGTGCACATAGCAGAGAGTGAAGAAGAGGGTGCAGATCGAGAGGATGAGGAGGGTGCAGAAGAGTAAGGCTGAGCGAGCCACTCAACCAAGTCTGGTGCATCCTTTAAAGTAATTGAACGCACCTTCTGCAACTTCCCACTTTGGCTCAAGCCTGTTGCTCCTGCCCTACCCCTACCACCCCTGCGGAAGGGCCTGCCTCTTCCTCTGCCTGTCATTTTTTAAATGACCCTGTGACAAAACTCTTAGTCCCTATACCGATGAAGGACTGCTGCAGTATAGGGCAGCGGTCAGCAGTGGTGCACGTCAACCCTATCTATTGTGGACCGATAGCGGTCCTTACAGAACAGCAGACTGTGCCGCACTCAAGCCTATGTACCGTAGCACCCTATACCAAGTTACCAGTCCTTATAAGAACTTTTGTGGAACAAGCAGGTTGTGTGTTAGTGATTAGCAGACTGTACGTCAGTCCCTATACCGCTGAAGGACTGCTGCAGTATAGGGCAGCGGTCAGCAGTGGTGCACGTCAACCCTATCTATTGTGGACCGATAGCGGTCCTTACAGAACAGCAGACTGTACCGCACTCAAGCCTATGTACCGTAGCACCCTATACCAAGTTACCAGTCCTTATAAGAACTTTTGTGGAACAAGCAGGTTGTGTGTTAGTGATTAGCAGACTGTACGTCAGTCCCTATACCGCTGAAGGACTGCTGCAGTATAGGGCAGCGGTCAGCAGTGGTGCACGTCAACCCTATCTATTGTGGACCGATAGCGGTCCTTACAGAACAGCAGACTGTACCGCACTCAAGCCTATGTACCGTAGCACCCTATACCAAGTTACCAGTCCTTATAAGAACTTTTGTGGACCAAGCAGGTTGTGTATTAGTGTTTAGCAGACTGTACGTCAGTCCCTATACCGCTGAAGGACTGCTGCAGTATAGGGCAGCGGTCAGCAGTGGTGCACGTCAACCCTATCTATTGTGGACCGATAGCGGTCCTTACAGAACAGCAGACTGTACCGCACTCAAGCCTATGTACCGTAGCACCCTATACCAAGTTACCAGTCCTTATAAGAACTTTTGTGGACCAAGCAGGTTGTGTATTAGTGTTTAGCAGACTGTACGTCAGTCCCTATACCGCTGAAGGACTGCTGCAGTATAGGGCAGCGGTCAGCAGTGGTGCACGTCAACCCTATCTATTGTGGACCGATAGCGGTCCTTACAGAACAGCAGACTGTACCGCACTCAAGCCTATGTACCGTAGCACCCTATACCAAGTTACCAGTCCTTATAAGAACTTTTGTGGACCAAGCAGGTTGTGTATTAGTGTTTAGCAGACTGTACGTCAGTCCCTATACCGCTGAAGGACTGCTGCAGTATAGGGCAGCGGTCAGCAGTGGTGCACGTCAACCCTATCTATTGTGGACCGATAGCGGTCCTTACAGAACAGCAGACTGTACCGCACTCAAGCCTATGTACCGTAGCACCCTATACCAAGTTACCAGTCCTTATAAGAACTTTTGTGGACCAAGCAGGTTGTGTATTAGTGTTTAGCAGACTGTACGTCAGTCCCTATACCGCTGAAGGACTGCTGCAGTATAGGGCAGCGGTCAGCAGTGGTGCACGTCAACCCTATCTATTGTGGACCGATAGCGGTCCTTACAGAACAGCAGACTGTACCGCACTCAAGCCTATGTACCGTAGCACCCTATACCAAGTTACCAGTCCTTATAAGAACTTTTGTGGACCAAGCAGGTTGTGTATTAGTGTTTAGCAGACTGTACGTCAGTCCCTATACCGCTGAAGGACTGCTGCAGTATAGGGCAGCGGTCAGCAGTGGTGCACGTCAACCCTATCTATTGTGGACCGATAGCGGTCCTTACAGAACAGCAGACTGTACCGCACTCAAGCCTATGTACCGTAGCACCCTATACCAAGTTACCAGTCCTTATAAGAACTTTTGTGGACCAAGCAGGTTGTGTATTAGTGTTTAGCAGACTGTACGTCAGTCCCTATACCGCTGAAGGACTGCTGCAGTATAGGGCAGCGGTCAGCAGTGGTGCACGTCAACCCTATCTATTGTGGACCGATAGCGGTCCTTACAGAACAGCAGACTGTACCGCACTCAAGCCTATGTACCGTAGCACCCTATACCAAGTTACCAGTCCTTATAAGAACTTTTGTGGAACAAGCAGGTTGTGTGTTAGTGATTAGCAGACTGTACGTCAGTCCCTATACCGCTGAAGGACTGCTGCAGTATAGGGCAGCGGTCAGCAGTGGTGCACGTCAACCCTATCTATTGTGGACCGATAGCGGTCCTTACAGAACAGCAGACTGTACCGCACTCAAGCCTATGTACCGTAGCACCCTATACCAAGTTACCAGTCCTTATAAGAACTTTTGTGGAACAAGCAGGTTGTGTGTTAGTGATTAGCAGACTGTACGTCAGTCCCTATACCGCTGAAGGACTGCTGCAGTATAGGGCAGCGGTCAGCAGTGGTGCACGTCAACCCTATCTATTGTGGACCGATAGCGGTCCTTACAGAACAGCAGACTGTACCGCACTCAAGCCTATGTACCGTAGCACCCTATACCAAGTTACCAGTCCTTATAAGAACTTTTGTGGAACAAGTGAGTTGTGAATGTTTAGCAGACTGCAGCAGAAGGGCAGCAGTCAAGTATAATATCCTTTCTATATTTGGAAGAAAGAATATTATACATGTACAAGCCTATTACTGTACCACTGATACCAGTCCTGAAAAGAACCTTTGTGGAACTAATAATAACAGCAAGTCTTTAAAATTACCCTCACTGCCTGACAACACTGCTTCCTTCCTGTCCCTATACAAATTGGCAAAAAAAGAGAACGATTAGTGGTTACTGGAACAGCTCTTTTGTGGACCTTGATAGTAACAGCTAATGATGATGATGATGATGATGATGATGAAAGACTAATCTGGCTGTCCCTGTAGCATACACCGTCCTTTCCCTTTCTCTAAACTAACAAAAGACACTCAGGCTGCTGCAAGAATCAGCAGCACAGCAAACCTATCAACACCTAACACCTATACCAGTCCTGAAAAGAACTTTTGTGTACCAAATAGCTAGTGGTTTATCTCTCCCTACTCCACACAGGAACCTGTCCCTATCGTAACAGAAGAAAGAATGTAAAATGGCCACCGGATCGGGTGTATTTATAGGTTAGGGGGAATGTACAAGTGTCCATGTGCTGTCATGTCTCAATTGGCTGTCCTGTATCACATGATAAACGTGTCACCAAAGGTTAAAGTTCTTGTATACATTAAACACGTAAGTCCGCCGCGGCGAACGACGGAAAAAGGCGTTCGAACGTGCGGACCGCGAATGTCGGAAATTCGCCGCGAAACGACCGCCGGGCGAAACGTTCGTCCATCACTACTTCTCAGACAACAGCAGTGCTGAAATGCAGGCATCAGGAGTCTAATGGTGGTTGTTCCTAGTGTGAGTTCACCAGCATGGAGAAATAGTCTAAATAAAGTTACTGTCTTAACCGCTTGCCGACTGGCTCCTGTACATATACGTCGGCACTTTGAAGAGGAATATCCCAGTAACGGCAGCAGCTGCTGCCACAACCGAGGTATCCATTTTTTGACCCTGCGGTCCTGTTTACGATAATGGTGGTCTCTGCGGCAGATTCACCATGAGATCACCATTATCAGTGGTGGGAGAGCAGCCACCCCCCTCCCACTGCCCTCCCGTGCTCTCAGTCGCTTACCGGAGCCGCCGGCAGTGGCGGAGGCAATCGAGACCTGTCCGTAGCTGGGGTTGAAGACGAGTGAGGGGAAGATGGCCCCCACCCATCTCCATACTATACCATTTATTTTTTTATTGCATTTAAGTCAAAATATGAGATCTTAGGAATTTTTGACCCCAGAGCTCATATTTAAGAGGACCTTCCATGCTTTTTTCTATTACAAGGGATGTTTACATTCCTTGTAATAGGAATAAAAGTGACCCAATTTTTTTTTAAAAAACAGTGAATAAATAAAATCAAATAAAAGAAATAAGACAAAAAATAAAAATGTTAAAGCTAACTTTACAGTTTTTTTTCAAAAAAAGTGCGCTTGTAAGACCGCTGCGCAAATACAGTGTGGCAAAGAGTATTTCAATGACTGCCATTTTATTCTCTAGGGTTTTAGAAAAAAATTTATAATGTTTGGGGGTTCTCAGTAATTTTCTAGCAAAAAAATGTTTTTAACTTGTAAAAACAAAGTCTGCAAAAGAGGCCTGGTCTTTAAGTGGTTAAGTTTAATGAACTAATACAGTATCCTCTACATTAAAATGTCTTAGCTTGCACAGAAAGCTGCAAACTGGCTTATTGCAGCTTACACAAGGCTGAACGCTTTTTCCTGCCTCCATGTGACCTTGCTGAGCCAATCCCCAAGCAACAGTGCTGTCATGTGGGAGAAGCAAGTCATATGCTGTGCATTTCTATTTCCTCTCAGCACCTGAACAAATCGGTGAGAGAGCAAAAAAAGGCGAGTGCTGGGGAAAGAGGAAGCTAAGGTAGCTGACTCTGCGTAGGCTACTTTTTGCACTTTGGGATTTAAAAGTGCAACTTTTTACCCAATCCTCCAGGTCGTTTATGAACAAACTAAACAGGATTGGTCCCAGCACAGACCCTGGGTCCCCCCTCTCCATTCCGTATATTCCCCATTTATCACCACCCTCTGAACTATGGGGAACTTTGTCAAATGCTTTTGCAAAATCCAGACACACTCCATCTACGGGCCTTCCTTTATCTAGTTGCAGTAGTCGAGGTGGTAAATAACCAAGGAGTGAATAAGTTGCTTTGTGGTGTCGTTTAGTCAGGAAGGGCCGAATTCTGGAAATATTGTGGAGGTTAAGGTGGTAAGATGTAGCCAATAATTGGATGTGGGGGCTGAAGGAGAAGTCAGAGTCTAGGATTACAGCACCCTGGCATATGGACCAATGGTTGTGCCCTTGATCTTGATGTCAATGTCATAGTGAGGGAATCGGGGAGGAGGAAATATTACAAGCTCAGTTTTAGAAAGATTTAGTTTGAGGAAGTGGTGTGACATCCATACTGATATGCCGCTCAGTAAGTTTGTGATACGCTAGGAGATTGAAGGGGTCCTTAATGTTACATAATGAGGGGAAATCTTGTGAAGGGGGATTTAATCTTGTTTATGAAAGATTTTTCTTTCATTTTCTGTTGTGTTTCAGGAACAATACGTGAAGGGAAATATCCCTCAGTGAGATATAGACAGCAAAAATGAACCTGGCCGAGATTACAGTTAAAACAGGTGGTGAAGAGGCAAAATATCTCCTCACCACTTGACAAACACCAGTGAAAAGCGATTTGAGTTTGAATTTATTTTCAAGGGTACTGATTTGTTCAGGTGCCGAGAGAAAATAGAAATGCACAGCATATGCCTCGCTTCTCCCACATAACAGCACTATTGCTTGCTGATTGGCTCAGCAAGGTCACATGGGGGCAGGAAGAAAGTGCTCAGGCTTGTGTAAGATGCAATAAGTCAGTTTGGAGCTTTCTTTGCAACCTCTTAATGGCTGAACTGAGCAATAGGGTAGGGATGTAAAGCAAGTATATTATGCTGGTAAGGGACGGGAGTTAAATAACCCAGCTACTTTGCCCTGCATGCACAAAGTACAGGGTTAACCCCTACATTTAAGCCTAATACGAAATGTACCTCTAATCAAGCCTAATTATATCCAAATGACCCCCTGTTATTCACAGCTACCTCATCTTCTACTTGGAGCTTCTCTGAGGCAAATTCTTGCAGGTCCAGTCCTGATAGACACAATGCCATTTTTTGGGCAAAAGAACACAAGAACCCATCATTCTTGTACACATACATCAGGTGGACCCCCCAAAAATGAAAAAAAAAAACACCTTGCATTATGGTTTTTTTTCCTGCTTCTCCTCAAACCATTTTATTAAAATAAAACTGTGCTTTATGTGTCACATGAAAGGTCTAGATGAATAGCAGCTGAACATTAGTAGCATATGCAAATACAGGTACCTTGCATACCAATCAGCGGAGGGTGTAATTTAAATATAAATGAACTCTATTTATGTTGAAACTAAAACATTCATTAAACAATATGACAATGAACAAATGTGTAAGAGATCCCCAAGGAGCTGAAAAACCAATTGGTAACAGGCATTAGGAACACATTATAATTGAACGATGGTTGTATTTTAAATATATATAGGTGTTATCTTTTTAATTCGTGAGAATTTCTACAATATTTCTTATGGGATGGAATGTGGTGACATTGAATGGCTTTTCTAATATGTGCAAAGCCTTTCATTAATGCTCAGAATAAATGTTTTAATGGAATGTACATGTGATGATTAAATAAAAGATATCATACATTTGTCGTGTTAAAAACACCTTCATAATACAATGAGGAGGCTACATGAACTGAATGAGTGCTAAGATAATATCTGGTTTATGTGCAGATGGTTCAGGAGAGTCATTGCTGGTGTGAGAGCAATTTGCCGGACAGTTTTTCTTGACTTTTCATTGGTTTCCTGCAGTGCTCAGGGATAGATAGATGTTAAATCAAGACTCCAGGCAAACAGCTAAATCCATAGTTGGTGTGTCTAACTTCCTGATTTCTCTGCTGGACTAAAATTCCAAGCAGTGTTGTCAACCATACCTGGGTTCTTCCTTCATGGACTACAGAACTGTGACGTCATTCTTCTTTGTCCGTCTCCACATGAATACATTGATTTATTTTCCATCAAAGCAATGTTGCTGCTTTGAATCGAAAGAGCCTATCTACACAGTGTGCTTAGGGAAAGTGTTCTTGGGTGATGTAGTTCTAGGGGATATGCTTACCTAAATAAGACTTGACCTGCCAGCAGCTGCTTTGCAAGAATTTTACAAACCTGATAATAACATTAAGGGGAGTAATAAAAGCTGTTTTTGCTACAAGAACAAGGTAAAGGAAAATTGAATGCTAATGCCACGTACACACGACTGGACTTTTCGAGGGACAAGGTCCGACAGACTTTCGACGGAGTTCTGACAGAGTTCTGACGGACTTTCCGAATGAACGGACTTGGCCACACACAATCACACCAAAGTCCGACGGATTTGAACGTGATGACGTACGACTGGACTAGAATAAGGAAGTTCATAGCCAGTAGCCAATAGCTGCCCTCGCGTCGGTTTTTGTCCGTCAGACTAGCATACACACGAGCGGATTTCTCGGTAGGAACTGGGTCCGGCTGAGTTCTGGTGGAAAAATTTGAAACATGTTCCATTTCTAAAGTCTGTCAGACTTTTGCAAATCAAAAGTCCGCTGCAGCCCACACACGATCGAATGGTCTGCCGGAATTGTTCCGTCGGACTTTTGATGTTGAAAAGTCTGGTCGTGTGTACGCGGCATTAGACATACTCTAAAGGGGTTAAGAGAGTTTTGAAGTTACATTTGTTTATACAAACCCCTTTAATACTTACACAAATTAGGATGTGTAATCATGTATAACCAGTCCTGTAATAAATGCATGTATGCGACACTGCACAGTCAGACAGGTGACATGCATAATTACTGTTAGCTGTTAGATTGCTTTTGGGTCAAAGTAGAGGAGAACGCCTGTACCTGTGACCCAGAACATGGAGTGCAGATTTATCCGAATACCCAGGGATTTTTTTCTAAGCTAAAAGGTGCAGGAACTCCCCCTTTCTGAGTCACCACCCCCTACACACCTCTAAACATCATTCCTTGGTTACACCCCCTACCCACTTCCCAGTACTGCCCTTTTATAGAATACAGAACCAAGTATAATTTTGTGGTGCCAAATAATTAGTATGGAATTTGGTAATGGTAACAAGAAAAGTAGTAAAATAGATCTACAGCAACCAGTGACAATATATCCCCCACCAGCAACAATAGAATCCCTGCAGCAACAACAGATCTCCCCACAGCCAGCATCAATAGACCCTCTAGCAGCCAGCAACAATTGACCTCTTCCTCAGCAGTAGATTTCTCCCAGCAACAACTGACCCCCAGCAATATAAGTCCCACCCCCAGCAACAATAGATGTCCTCAGCAAAAACAGACCCCTGGTGGTGGAGGTGTCGGAAATGCGTTCCCCACGCACCCGCTAAAAAAAAAGCCCTGTTAATACCAATCCATGGGGCCAATAAATATAAAGAGAAAAGGATTGCTACTACTCTCAACCAGCCCAGGGGAATAAACAATTGGCCTTAGCCTACAAATCTCCACCAAACTCCACACCCTGTTGCATTTGCCCCATTGGAATGGGGTCTAAGGCTAAGGCCGCTGCTCCTTATCATTTAGTCACCTGGGCTGGTCAAGAGTATCGACAATACTTTCCTCTTTACACATAATTGCTGATTAAGCAACCTATGTCACGTCACTGCCTTCTGCCTCCTCAATGGATAGTGAATGGAGATTTGCCATCTCTGTGCAGGGAGCTGACTAAAGGTTCTTGTACATGGGTGGCTGAGCCCATGCAGCATTAAATGCCAATGTCTTTCCTCTGGCCAGGTAGCCCTGGTGCAGCATACAATCAAGGAAAACCCCAAGGAAGTTCAGTGATGAAAAGGCAGGACTTTGTATTGTCATAATGTTTGGAACTCATCAAAGTAGGTCATGAAGGGATATATTCAGGTGCATATTAACCTACTTATAGTTTGGGGGTCAAGATTATATGGTGAAACAGTGATAAACTTGATCATGATTTTTGCTGACTTGTGTGGCAGTGGTTTAATAGTAATGATTTATGGACTTTTATTGACACATTAATATATATGGGTTTTTGCACTTGCACGTGATTTAAAGCACTTCTTTAAATAGATAATAATCTGTATCTGAGAGCCACAGCCTGAAAATGCTATTTAGTTGATTTTTAATATCCAAAGAAAACTCATCCATCCATGTCTAAATGCTTTATTTTGTTGTGAAATCACTTTAAAAAAAAATCACCCCATCAGACTTATTAACCATGGCCATTTGGAGTAAGAGCAGATGATTCATATAGTAACTAGAATGATATGCATTTTTTTTTCATTTTAGATGAAGGGAGGGTTATGACCCCTGCCAGCTTCTTTGCCATCTGTGTCCCAATGGGGAGATTTAACCTCGCTTCCAGTACCATAGCTAAAATAGGAAATGAGAGGAAACACCTGAAAATTAAGGTAAACCGTTGGGGCCCCCCAGGTCACCACTACTAATGTCCCCTCTATTGCTGTTTTGAGTACAGCCCTAAATTTTGGGGCACCCTAAACTCAGAGGCAGGCAGCGGTGTAAGATTATGTCGCTTTGCCTACAGCCACCACTCTCCTGCAGTACATTGCGGGTGGGCGGACGGCAAGTGGTTAAAGTAGAGGTAAGCCCAATCACTAAATCTCATATCATCTTTAACATGACACTAAATATACAGTTGGGCAATGTAGAGCCAAAGGGGACCACATCCCATAGTTTAGAACAATTATATAGATAAAAAAGCAGAACTTTTAAGGTGCCAAAAATTCACAACTTATTACATATGATAAAATACAATCTAAATTTTAAGTTAAAAGGTAATAAAAATTTGTAACCTAACATGTGATTTGTGTAACAATGCAGCCACTTTTGCTCTACATGTTTCGCCCAGAAGAGCTTCCTCAGGAGTCTTAAGAGTGCTGCATATACTATAAGTGAAGAAAACATACACTTTAAAAAAACAAAAAAAGTTGAATTATTTTGTAATTTACACATTAATATACAATATATATATATATATATATATATATATATATATATATATATATATATATATATATATATATATATATATATATATATATATATATATATATATATATATATTGTATATTAATGTATAAATTACATAATAATTCAATTTCTTTAATTTATCACTATTGATATATATTTTTTGAATCAAGTGGACAGGCCTACCAGAAGCTCAAAAACAAGAACTTGATAGATCGATTATATGCAAGCTTCCCAATGAGAACCGAACTTGTAGAGCAGAAGTGGCTGCATTGTTACACAAATCGCATGTTATTTGACAACATTTTTATTACCTTTTAACTTGTTATGAAATACAATTTGGATTGTATTTTATCATATGTGATAAGTTGTGAATTTTTGTCACCTTAAAAGTCAATTTTTTTTGTCTATATAATAATCTTTAACATGTTAATGTGATTTAAAAAGTATTTTTAATCATTTATAATCTACAGCTTTTGTTAAAATACTACCTTGATTCAGACATAAAGGTCTTTGTACAGGTACTTCCAGGTATTGTCAGATCTACTTCTCTAGGTAACGAGTGTTGGCAGCATATCCAGGATTTCATTTCAAGGCACAAACGTTAATTGCATGATCACATAAGAATGTTGTTTCAGGGTTTTGCAAGATCCGTTAATCAGACATGTGTCATTACTTATTATGAATTATAAATGGGCTGCTAGCACACAGCAATGGACCTAAAATGTCACATGACCCTTTTTTTCCCACCTTTGCTTACATTATAATAATACACTTTGATAAAAAGTAGCGTACTGTATATTTCATCCTGCACACTTGTGAGATGTTCCTAGCAAATCCTGTATGCAGTATTCTTATACCAAAAAATGTTTTTAACACCTGCCTCTACCTGGTGAGAAAATAAGTTCTGTTATCACTTCATACTACTTTCCCGAGGCATAAATATTAACTGAGTGATAACAGACCTTGGGAGATATTTCAAGGGATAATACTGCAGGAGAGAAAAATATTTGGTGATATTAACACCAGTGTTAAAAATATGCTTTGTGAATTTGAGAATGATATTGTTATCTCCTATTTCAAGCGATATGTAATAGCTCTCTAATTCTGAGTGATAACACTTATCATCCTTTAGTGAATCAGGCACATACAACCCTGTGTGAATGGAGTTAGTATAAACTAGTACACCTTTGCCTTCTTATGTAAATTGGATGAAATAACTTTTTTTCATTATTCATTATTTTTTTATTTTTTTTCATCAACTAATCGGTTAGGTCTCATGCACACTGGATATTTCTAATGCAGAACTAGAGGCGTCTGGTGTTTTTCTTTTTTTTTTTGCTGCATGTTAAGCATTTGCATGCACACATAGGCATTTAGAACAGTTTAATGGTAGGGGCGTTTAGAGGCAGAAAAAAACAAAACAACTAACAGTGTGTAAGCAGGTGCAGTATACTTTCTCCACTGCAGGTGGTGCTCATCCGCAGCAGCCTTGTAGCTGGAGAGCAAGTCAAGAGGAACAAAGTTCCTCTATGGTTTCTCGGGTCACTGGGGAAGTCATCTGGTTAGTTGCTGTGGCCCCATGTGACTCTGGTAAGCCATCTTAAGTCAGGCAGAGCCTATTTAAGGTCCTGGTTTCCAGGCTTGATGCGCTTTTTTCTTGTTGGTATAATAAGTTAAGGTACCCCACCTGTTGGGGACAGCACTAGCAGTAGGGTAAAGGTTCCCAGACGAGGAGGGAAAGAGTAGGGTCACAACCCCTTTGGGCATCATCCCATTTGGGAATGGGACTGTCAGACCTCATTTTACTTTCTACAGATGCTGTCAGTCCAGCTGAGACCTGGTCCCTTTCCCCTACTGGAAACTGTGAGTGCACACAGCGGGGCATATTCCCCACTGGGTTTGTTATGGACTGTTGCTGTACGATTTTAATATACCTGACTGATATACCTCACCCCCGACTGTGTGTGTCAGGAGCCCTGAATCAGACTGAGACAGAAGTGCAGTAAAAATCATCACACTTTTTAATAAAATGATAAAATGGTACAAACAGTGCAAATGTAGTCAAAACATAGCCAGGGTTCGGTAATCAGAGCAGGTAGTCAGAACAAGCCCGTAAAACAGGAATCCAAAGATCAGCGTAGTCAGAGGCAGAAAACAAGATCAGGAACCAGAAGGGAAGTCAGCCAGGAAAAAGCCTTTAAAAGCAAAACACAGCAGAGAGTATACGGATATGTTGATCAAGGTGAAGGCACAGGAGATCTCATCCAAGCAGCTTAAATAGCCAGCAGGCTGATTGATGAACATGATATGATCATCAGGTAAATCACTGTGGAATGATGAGTACAGGCAATTAACCGACAGCTGAGCAGCCCGAGCTCTGAGAAGGGAAGGCTGAGCCCAACCCCGACAGTGTGTGAATCATTGCGACTGCATCCCACCTACAGGCGCAGAAAAACTGCTTGATGAGCTTAAACGCTTGTAAATGCATCTAAACACACATTAATGATAGGCTCATTTAGAGCTTGAGCATTAATTCATTTTAATGGCCAGAATAAATTATTATTCTGGTCAAATGAATTAACGCCCAAGCAATTGACGCGCCTAAATGTGCTACACATGTGTACAAACGGCAAGTGTTTTTTCTGCAAAACGGTGCTGCCAGGAGAGAAGGTGTCTAGGAGAGATAGCCAAAGTGTCCAGTGGACACTAAGCTTTGAAGAATACTCAAGATGTTATAATCAATAAAGCCAGGTCACATGAGTTACATCATTGTCTTTTTCTTTACAACTTCTTATTGACAACAAATGGAAGTTGATAGTTTAAAAGTATGGAATTCAGAGTCGCGTACTGAATTTGATAGCAGTAATTTATGTTTATTTCACCTTTTAAAATATTTGCCGTCATTTTGGATTTTTAATTGTATAAATGCATTTGGTCGCACACAAAGTGCTGCTATATAGAGGCTGGTGCAAAAGTCAAGTCTGAATCCAGCTTATAGCTGAGGTGTGAGGTATTCTAATATAAAGTTGGGGTATATGGCAAAACCAAGCTTTGAAGAATACCCAAGATGTTATAATCAACACTAATTAAATATGAGAGTATAATAAGCCCATGAATGATATAGTGGGGCTAGAGGTGACATTGCATGGACCTACATACAGAATCTTCCCCTGCTAAATAGGTATTGCTGTAGTCAGGGCAGGACTTACCATTGGGCTTGACTGGACTCAAGCCCATTAGGGGGCCCCACGGGCCCTGCCGAGATACATAGCCGAGTGTACCCGGCTAGGCGCCGCTTACAGTCACGCCCAGTCCCTCCCTATGATGGACATAACACAGGGACTGGGTGTGACTGTGAGCCTAGCCGAGTACACTTGGCTCAGCTCGGGACTGCGAGAGGACCCTAGAGCCACTGTAAGCACATATTCGGCGACCCAAGTGACATTCCTTCTCCGCCATCTTCCTACACCCCACACTCTTCCACAGTAAGGATACTTACTAGAAGGGGTAAAGCACACATGTTGTTAGACCCACCGGAGTTTTGCATTTTAGATGTATTTATAACATTAAAGTTAGTATATAGTGAAATACATTACTTACAACTCCGTCTGACTACTTAGATGTTGAATTTTAAAAGCAGCGGACGCCTGTCAGATTAGCATACCTGTGAGATGGGTTGCCAATGCTTTTAAAGTTCAAGATCTAAGTATTCAGACGGAGTTCTAAGTCCTGTATTTCACTATATAAACTGACTTTACTGTTATAAATACATGTAAGATGCAAAACTCCGGTGGGTGTAACAACATGTCCGCTTTACCCCTTCTTAGTGTATCCTTACTGTGGACGAGTGTGGGGTGTAGCAAGATAGCGGCAACGGAAAACACCACTTCCGTATCAAGACTGCAATGACAAGGCTGCAAATGGCACTGGACAAGGCTGCAGACGGATGGGCAAGGCTGCAGATGGACACTGATAAGGCTGCATTTAAATGTAAATTTTTTCCTTAAAAAAAGAAACTTCCCTCCTAAAAGTTTTTTTTTCCTTAAAATTCCCTCCTAAACTTGGGGTACGTGTTATACGCGATAAATACTGTAATGTATGGAAGGTAGGGCCTGAAATTAACTCAAGCCCAGGGGCCCCCACCACCCTAAGTCTTGCCCTGGCTGTGGTGAACTTCTATGATGTTTGTACAGAATGTATTTACTATGAATTTACATCCCAACCCCAGCCAAATCTTTTTTTTTTCTTTTGGTTTTGCTTAGTTTTGGGAAGCCTTAGTACCTCTTTTGGGCTTTTATTGTTGGGTACATTTCCTCTCACCTTCTGTCCTGATGACCACGTAGGAACTAAAGAAATTTACCCAATAGATTCACATACTGAAAAAAACTGACAATGGGTTGAAAAGGCTTGTTCATAAGACCTGTTTTGGTATTTGCAAGGCCAGTGAATTAGCATTATTTGTAACAGTTCCAATTTTGCATCTCTGAGCAGAATGTTGCAGCGTGTTAGAAAAAATCACGTTTGATAGGTAGAAAAAAAAACTTTCACACTGGAAAAAAAATCATCTCAATGCAGTGCAATGTATTGAAAAATCGCACTGCAGCACACACAAAAAAAAAAACTTCAAGGCAGCACTGTAAAAAACAATTTGTGTACATGTACTTAATGTTTGTTAATGCAAGAGTTGTAGCGTGAATAAGTCCCAGTTGGACATTTATGGCTTTGATTTGGGTTTCATTTAGACCAGCGGTTGTCAACTTATGAGCTAAAGGGGGCCTCAAATTTGACATCATCAAATGGCCACACATAATGTTCAACATGTGTAATGCTTGAAAGGACTGACAAAAACTGCAGACCTAATAGAGGAAAGGAGGTTCAGAGACAGACCCGGATCTAGGGGATGCTGGGGAGGGCTATGACCCCCAAATTTGAGTTGTGTTCCGCCCCCCCCCCCAGATATCGGAGAGGGCATTCACTAATCCATGAGACTTGATGGGGAAAATTGATGTAAGGGGGCATTCTGATGAGGCAATTGATGTAAGAGGGCACTCAGATGAGGGCACCTGATGTAAGGGGGAACAATTATAGGGACCCTGATGCAAGGGGGACACTTATTGGAACCCTGATGTAAGGGGGAACTCTGATGAGGACTCATGATGTGATGAGGATTCTGATAGGAACACCTGATATAAGGGGGCACAGATTTAATCATCCTACTCAAATGACAGCCTAACACATACTAGCGTTCTCTGCTCCCCCTTGCACCCTCTCTGCACATCTGTTAGACATTACTTCAGGGTTGTGACTCCATGGTGCAGAAACGTGCTGTGAGCAGGCAATACTGGTTTCATGCATCTCTGTCACACTATGGACAGTATGCCCTTTTTTTTATTGCACCCCCGATCAGATCACACTGTGGCATCTAATAGAATTTTATACAAGCATCATATTAATAATGCATTTTAAATTTTCCATATACTTTTAGGTAATTTGCAGAGAACCTCAGAAAGAGTTAATGTAAGACTTTTTTTTTTTTGCAGACACTCTTATTAGCTAATCTCTGGCCCCACAGTTACAATAAGAAGTGGACTCTCTTTGAGCCATCTCCAAAATTAGGAGAGCATTGAGCAGCCTATCAAAGGAATTCTGCCCAAGTATTCGAGCTTTCTCAGTTGCCATTGTTCCACTGAGTAATTAATGAGAAGGTTTTTCCACTCAGTATAACTTTAGACTGATATTAATTGGTGGAAGGTTGAGCTCTTTGCAGAAAAGGAGGAAAAAGGTTGAATGGCCTTTTCAAGTCACATGAAAGTTGAAAGTTTGCTCGGATGAATGTACGATAATTAGATTAATAAGTAGCTTAATTTATCACAGCTGAGGATTTCAACAGCCAGATATTAAAACGGGGAAAAAAAGATTAGTCTGATTCTGGTAATTCAGTTAAAAAAAAGTAATATGTTGCCTTTGACTGTGTGCATGTTCTATGAAACAAGATTACATTGCTGATATATCTGATCGTTTTTGTATGTATTGTGTAGATGTATAAATTTGCCATAGCATACCTCCCAGCAATATCTGCTTTATTAGGAATGTCTCATTTTTTGTATTAGTAAGCAAACTTAATCTTGTGATCCACCACCAAAATTCCCCACCTCACCACCACACCTTCCAACTTTCTGAGTGGAGAAAGAGGGACACCTTTTAGTAAAAATAATGTACATAAGGGACACATACCTGCCATGCCTCTAATTACATGGAACGTGAATTATTAGCATATTAGGTAATCGACTAATGATCAGACAGAGGGTAACTCTAATGCCTCATACACACGATCGGACTATCCAGTGGACAGCAGTCAGGAAAGGGAATGGGGACGAGTGAGCGCCCCCCCCCCGAGCTGTACCAGGCCATGTGCCCTCAACATGGGGGGTGCTTTGGGGAAGGGGGGCCCTGCGGCCCCCCACCCCAAAGCACCTTGTCCCCATGTTGATGAGGACAAGGGCCTCTTCCCGACACCCCTGGCTGTTGGTTGTTGGGGTCTGCATCTGGAAGATGCTGGGACTGTGACATCATAAGGGGCTGGGTCACCGCGTGACATTACCCAGTGACCCCGCCCCTTGTCCCTATATAAGTCGCCGCACAACTCGTCCCTGCCATTGTGGCCAGAGAGAGCATTGTGTCAACATCGGAAGAAGGAAGAAGAAGCAGAAGAAGCAGAAGGCGGCGGCGACGGCGACAGCGACAGAAGACCGGGCCAACGCTAGTTAAAGAGCTGGAAGAAGAAAGTGGAAGCACGGCAAGAAGAACTGAAGAGCGGGACAAGACCCCTGAAGAGCGAGACAAGATCCCGAAGTCAGAAGAAGACCCCCGGACGGCAGCGGCGACAAAGGAGAAAGCCGGGCTCCTCCAATAGTAAAAGAGCTAGCAAAAGAGCAGAAGATAGTGGAGGACTCCAGCGAGAAGACCCCCAAAGACGGAACAAGTGAAGACCCCCGGAGCTGTCTAATAAAGTATTTTAAAAACCTGTGTTGTGTTTTTTTTATGTACACCTTTTTCCCCAGGTGAATGGGTAGGGGTACCATGTACCCCATACTCATTCACATAGGGTGGGGGGCCGGGATCTGGGGGCCCCCTTATTAAATTCTGATAAGCCCCCCACCCGCAGATCCCGACAATCAATGGCCAGGGTTGTTGGGAAGAGGCCCTTGTCCTCATCAAAATGGGGACAAGGTGCTTTGGGATGGGGGGGCCGCAGGGCCCCCTTCCCCAAAGCACCCCCCCATGTTGAGGGCATGTGGCCTGGCAAGGCTCAGGAGGGGGCGCTCACTCGTCCCCACCCCCTTTCGTGACCAACCGGGCTGCATGCTCGGATAAGGGTCTGCTATGGACTTTGGGGGACCCCCACGCCGTTTTTTTGGTGTAGGGCTTCCCCTTTAAATCCATACCAGGTGACAGGGCTAGCGAGGTGTCAATCTGGCCGATGGAGGCGGCGACATTCTCTTCCTTTGCTAGTTCCGTCTACCTGGAGCCGCGTTCAAAATGAACGGACTTCACTCCGTGTGTGGGCAAGTACGTTCATTCGGCGGACTAGCACACAGATGGGCGGATTATCTGGCGGACAATTTTGAGTCAAAACTTCTTTCTAAGTCCGCCGGATAATCCGATCATGTGTACGCGGCATGACAGATGCAAAGTTAGCAGCAATAATGCAAAACAAGTTAAAAAATGCCAAAGAGCATGCATATGCTGCAGAATAATACAAAACAGATTACAAAAGTTGCCCAAACATGGGCTCTTAACAACAATGTCTCTGTGACTCAGTCAGGTTAACATGTGGCTGTATAGTATAGTCTCTATGAGGTCCATTTACAACTGCATGTGGTACTTATGTGTATTTTTTTACACCTTTATTTGAGCATTTTGTTATACAATTACATAGGGCAGCCAATTCAATTTAATGGGCTGCCATACGCATGACAAATATGCCAAAGTAGCTCCTGCACCTTTTTTGGGTGGTGAGCCTTGCACATTTTTGTACGTAAAATATTGATGCATTTTTTGCGCATTTTGTCACACAACAAAACACGTGTCTGCTAGCTGCATTTGGGGTGCGGTTAAGAAATGTGACTGGGGCCTTAACAGAGTAAAGCTGAAAATCACTACTGCAGTAAAAAAAAAGAAAAGTTCAGAAAGCAGTTACTTGCAAACAAATAATGAAAATATGTGAGTAAACACAACTGAATATGTCCACAAAAATAATGAATGTGTATAAAAAGAATGAACGTGAAGACCAGACATAAAGTAACCAAACGTGTGATAAGTCCAAATACATATATTAAATTCTCATAACATCCTCTTGATATCAAAGATGAAGATAGATGTGAAGAAGGTTGCAAGTAGAATATCCACCACCAATTGGATAAAGGCTTCCCAAAAAGCTTGGACCCAAAAGGGCATATGCTTGATGAGTCAAAAAAGCTTGTGGTGAAGTACACCAAGGGATAAGGGCATCAGTTTAGGCGACCTCTGGCTTGGAAGTCAGGTGTTCCCACGATTCCTCTGATGGCTCTCAAGGGCAGTGTCCCCCAGGGTAGACACTCATAGAGCTGGATGGATGAATTCTCCAATGCACTCATATGTATAATTAGGAAGAAGAACAAAGTGCCACATAGTGTAATTCCGTTAAATGAAAAGGGTGTTTATAAAAAAAGAAACACTAACATTTAGGAAGGTAAAAAGCACTTTGGTACAAATGTAATGGCAGCAGTGGAGCCCGTCCCGATGCATTCAGTCTAACAAGACATCATCTGGGGGGCCAGTCCGCTGCAGCCATTGCATTTAAATAGAATAGTTTTATCCCAATAGCGAGATACAGACCCATGTAGAGTCCTCAATAGCAGATATGTATTACCGCAGTCACTTCCTATATCAACAAGATGGCGCCGTGGCGTACGTTCAAGCCTCACTATGAAAAGTGGGTCACTTCCTGTCACAGCAAGATGGCTTGGGAGCTTGTGTGCCAGTTTCCACTCTGGAGAGTGGGTGATTGACGTAGCATTGGTGTCAGCTGCTCTGCGCCATATTGGAAATATAAACCGAGCCTCATTATCATATGCTGAAAATGTGGAGCAAGCCTTATTTTCAAATTCTAGCTATCCCTCGTATGAGACAGTTCTGATCGCAATGGGCCTAGGCTCACTTCTGCAGTGAGTACCAAACAACCCATCACCGCGCTATCAACCTCAAAGGGTGTGAATAGCCATATAACCCACTTGGTATCCATTTAACCCGCTTAAATGGATACCAAGAAGGGACCTATGTCAGCAACATCATAAATTGGAACCTGGTTAACATGTAAAAATGGTAATGACTTGCATGAATTATGAAAAATTTAAATGCTAAAAAATATATATATATTACATTTTTGACAATCGCACTGGGGCTGACACTTGGATGGGGTCAAGAAATATCAATATATAGCAAATATTCATGGACAATACAGACCATAATGACAAAAGTTTAAAATAATAGTTAAAATTGTGTAAATAGTATAAAAAACACAGAAATTCTTGAAATAATTATTGAAATTTAGGCCTTATTAATAAAGGAATTAATGTCCCACTCCCCATTCATAACAAATGGGGAGTGGGACTGTAATTCATAATGTTCCCTTAGGTACTGTCTATAGTGTCTAGGTACCCTATGCTTAGTATCAACTCTGATCATGAATGTACAGATAGTTCGTCCGACAAACTGTTTGCCACAAGGGCAAGTTATCAAATAAACAACATGTTTAGTGGCACATGTGCAGAATTGTTTATTAGAATACATGCGATTGGTGATAGTGGATCTGAAATCCATTGTTTTTCGCCTACCCTGTGTGTTATGTTGACATACACCGCATTTTTTACATGGGTAGTAATCCACCAAATTATGGAAAAACAAAGCTCGAACTGGTGGATTGATGATATTGGGCACAATTCTGCTCTGTAAAGAGGGAGCACCCTTGTAGATTACTTTGGCCTGTTCAGGTAACAGGGTACCCAGAATGCAGTCACTTTTGTTCCAATGTTTGTTAATGATTGATTTAATTTGTTTGTGTTGGACAAAGAATGAAGTTAGCATTGACCATTTGAAAGTGTCATCTGAGTCTTGTCGGGGTTTGTCGACCAATAATGAACATCTATCCACCCTTAAGGTGTTCTGCAGAGTCTACTTTGGCTTGGTCATAACCCTTGTCGAGAAACATCTGTCTAATGCCGCGTACACACGGTCGAACTGTATGACGTAAACACATTTCAACGGACAATCCGCTCGTGTGTGGGCTTCAGCGAACTTTTTCAGCGTGCAGTCCGGAGTACTAAGAATTTCGGTTTGCACAAAAATCTTTCCGTCGTACTTTGGTTTCAGCGGACAATACGGTCGTCAGTATGCTAGTCTGACGGACTAAGAATGGCCCATGCCCAGAAAGGATTTAAAGGGGGGAAGAGCTCTGTCTTGTAAAACTAGTGTTCGTATTGAAGCTAGCATATTCGTCATGCTGCTAATTTTGTGTTTTTTTAATATAGCACATTCTTTTCTTCTTCATAATGCAAGAAAAGTGAAGTTGCTTTGCTGCTTATATTCACACAGAGTTATCACAAATGTCTTTATTCATCCTCATCCTATGATTAATATTCCAATTCGAGAATAAATAAAAATAAAAGCGCGAATCGTCTCTAACCAAACTTCCACTAACGCAAAGTCAGCAGACGGAGCCCAAAGGGTGCTTTGCTGTGTCTTGGACTTCCTATTTCTAGTCCCGTCGTACGTGCTGTACGTCATCGCGCAAGCTTTCGTCGGACTGTTTGTGTATCCGTGTGTGGTCAATTCCGTTCAGTGGAAAGTACGCCGGATTGTCCGTCGGATTGTATGACGGACTAAGTACGTCATACAGTTCGATCGTGTGTACGCGGCATAAGAGTCATGACTTGTGTTTTGAAAGTCTTATGCCGCGTACACATGACCGGACTTTCAGGCAGACTAGGTCCGAAGGGATTAGTGTGTAGGCTAGTCCGATCGTTTTCGGAAAATAAATCCGACAGATCTAGAAATAGAACATGTCTCAAATCTATCCGACGGACTAAATATTGTCTGTGTGCTGGTCCGATGGACCAAATACGACGTAAGGGAAGCTATTGGCTACTGGCTATTGAACTTACTTGTTTAGTCCCGTTTACGTCATCACGTTCAAAATGAACGGACATTTGGAAGGACTTAGTGTGTGGCCAAGTCCATTCCTTTGGAAAGTCTGTCGGGAATCTGCCAAAAGTCAGTCGGAAAGACCGTCGGACCTAGTCTGCCAGAAAGTCCGGTCCTGTGTACCCGGCATCAGTGTCAGTATAGTTTCTGCATAACCATTACGATCAGTTGGTTTAAAGTAGGTTTGGATTGGAATCTAAACTGTTGTGCACTAATTTAAATTTCAAGATCTAAAAAGTAAATTTTATTTTGGCTAGATTCATAGGACAGAGATATACTTTGGTCGTTCCTATTCAAAAAAGTGAAAATTGATCTAAAGACTCTGAAGGAAGGTCTATCCTGGGCACACATCCTCCTCCCACTTGGCTATAAACAGATTGGCGAGGCTGGGGGCAAATTTAGCCCCCATCGCCACACCTTTCTCCTGAAGGAAAAAATAGTGATTGAACAAGAAATAGTTGTTTGGTGGCAAACTCTAATAATTCAATAATGTAACTACTCTGAAGTTTGGTAAGGGAATGGTCACGATTCAAAAAATGTTGAACTGCTTCAATCCCCAGCTGGTGGGGTATACAAGTGTACAGGGAGGCAACATCAGCAGTGGCCATTATGTAGTCTCCCTGTACATCCAAACCTTCTAACAGTCTGATGGTGTCCCCCGGTATCTTTAAGGTACGAAAGTGTCCATCTGACAAGTGGTTGGAGGTAAAAATCAATGTAACAGCCTATATGTGAGGCAGACAGCTGGAGGGATCCAAGGCATAAGTGCAAGGGGACATCACAGTAGCTAGAGAAGCTGCATTCTGTTAAGCTCCTACCTGGCTGACTGCTTGCTGGTTTTAAAGGTGGAGGGCCACTCACCTAGATACAGATCCTTTTCCCAGCTACTTCAGCTGCATTAGGTGGGGTCTCTCTGAGCTGCAGAGGGAGGGAACACACTTGTCTTCCCTGGATGTGCCCGAGAAAAGTGGGAGTTGTGGGAAATGAAGTTAAAGGGGCAACTTGCTACATTCCACTCCACTTGAACCTGCTGTCCCTGGCAAGTCTGCAGACCATTCAACTTCATCCTATGTAAAGAGTTCAGGGGATCTCCTGAAGTTATAAATAGGTGGGAATAGGAACCTGAGCTGGATGGCCATTGGGCTGTGTAATATTGTCAGGATCCATGGGTTGTCCTGGAAGTCTTGGAGATAATGGTGGAGGAAAATAAATCAGCCACTATCGAACCCCTGGTGGCAAATACTTTTGTGGCTCACAAACCTGGACAAGTTAATCAAAAAATACCATATAAGTCTCTCTGTGGGTCTCAATGGGTTGAAAGAGTTTACAGTATAGGTGTCCTAGTTTTTCTTAGGTTCCTTCTCTCTGGATATCAAAGCCTGACACACCTGGAGTAGGCTGTTATAGGACAACTGCAGGGACTTCTTTCCATGGTGATTTTAATTTTTCTTGCTGGTAAACAGCTTTACATTGGACTAGCACTCTGTCCCAAGGTAAAAGGTCAAAGTCTCACACACCAATTGTCCTTGCTCCACCCTTTACAAGGCTTTAACAAACAGTTTTTCAGACAAGCATTGTTTTCACTCCAAAATCCAGGAAGTCGAAATATGTTCAAGTTCTTCTGTGGGCACTGTGGCCTATAGTTATGGGCAACAATAACATGGTTGGGAGATTGGCTGTTGGGGAATGTACTCTATGGTTGCATTTCCAGACTACTTTGGCTCAGTAATGGGTCCTTCATTTCTCATGAGTTAAGCCTCTCAGCAATTATACCAAAGTGCATCTGAACCTCTCATATGCCCCCTTGCTGTTTGAGTAGAGTGCAACTTCTTAAAGCCTAGTGAGTGGCACCAGGCTTGGAAAAATTAGCTTTTAAACCAGGGTTCATGGTCTGAATATTATGTGGTCAGCCATAAGGAAAACAGAAGACCATCTTCTGACATGTTAAGTGTAGGAAAATTGATGGGCACTACTTCCAGTGACACAAATTGGGCAATCACTGGATCTCCTCTCTGTGTCTTTGTAGAGTTTATACTCTATACCATGGGTGCCCAACCATTGGCCCGGGGACCATATTTGGCCCACGGAGCCCTCTGATGTGTCCTGCGACATCCTTCTGTGGGGTGGCAGATTGGCAAGCCCAGATCAAGGGTTGCAGACCCGCCATCCCAGAGCATCTGTGTTGTTAATGAATCCAGCAAAGCAAGCAGCTGTGGAGCAGGGCTATATAAGCCAATGTTTCCTGTATAGCGCCGGCTCCTGCCACAGGTGGAGTGATACCAAATGCACTCTGCCTGGGACAGCAACAGTAGGCGATACCTGAAAGGAAGACTGTTATTAAAGGTCAGTTTATTACTAAAATTGCAGCGTATGTATGGGCATATCTGTGCAGTGGTTACTGGACTGCTTTCCAACTGATCCGCAGTTGCAGTGCACCTTCAGGTTACCTGCATTGAGGCATAGACTTCTGTTATTACCTGTGGATTTGGTATGCTTTCAGAAAGTGCACAACACCTGCAGGATATAATAAAAGTCTATGGCAAAGTGTAGCTAACCAGCAGGAAAGACACAGGTGCACTGCGCTGCTAAAGGCCCCTTTCACACAAACGGTCCGACCCAATCGGACCCTCTATTCACCTCTATGAAATGGCAGATGTAAACAGATTTGTGTTCATTTACACCCGCCAACTTCCAATCTGATTCTCTAAAAAAAAAAACAGAAGGGGATCCATCCCCTTCCATCTGATCGGATCAGAGGACCCATAGAGTAGAGTGAGCTGTGTCCGTGTCTGCTCTACACGGACCTGTCATCCTCCTGCTCTGCTCATTGTGGCCCATGACCAGTTACCAAGTTGCTTAAGTGGTCCTCACTCTTCAAAAGGTTGGGCACCCCTGCTCTATACAATACATGGATGAGATTCATCTGAGGCCTACTCATGGTGTTCAAAGAGGTAAATTAACTAGTTGCAGCTTTCCACCCTTTCTATTGCGCATCACTTTGCCGGCAAAAAATCGGCAGCATTGCAACTTGACTTATCTCTCTTTAATTCCATCCTCAACTGGGTGCTCCCAGGCTCTCAACTGTTCTCTATTTCTTAAAGGTTTTGAGGACCTCCAACTCTTCCAAGACCTCTATCCTGGTAAGAGGCTATCTTTTTTTTATTAATAACAATTTTTATTTAGTATTATTCTAGATACATTTTAAGTGCAATGCTTGTTCAATTTATACCACAAAAGCTTATTTTCTTAAAGTGGGGTGCCCCCTAAAAAAAAGAAAATTAAAAGTCAGCAGCTACAAATACTGCAGCTGCTGACTTTTAATAATCGGACACTTACCTGTCCCAGGGTCCAGCGTTGCGGGGGAATAAAGCCCCCCTTGTACCCCGCTCCGCTCGCGGTGCCGTCATTCATACTGTGGGCACCCGGCTATGGCTTCACAGCCGGACACCCACTGCGCATGCGCGAGCAGCGCAGGGCACCGTGATACGCCGCACAGTCACCTGGGACACGTGACAGGTCCCAGGTGACTGTGCGGCGTGAGGGGAAGTGATGTCACCAGCCCGGGCAAGGAAGAAGGCAGACTACAATGGACCCCCTAGCAACAGGTATTTAGAGGTGAGTAAAAAAAATAATTTCCAATTTTTTTTTTCTTTTTTTTAAGAATTTTCAACTATTTTTTATTTTTTGGTGGCAACACCACTTTAACCTACACGGTTGTAATATTTCCTGAGTGCATAGTTATTCTCTATCTGGTATCCATGTTCTTAACTAGTGATGGACGAACTTCCGACGGGACGTTTCGCGAACGCGAAACGCGAACGGACACAAACGTTCGCGAAAACGACCGTTCGCCGCGGGCTCCATTGACTTCAATGGGAGGCGAATTTCGCAAACCTTTAGGTCGAATTTGCGGCCACGGGGTAATTATTAGGGGGTAGCACGTAGTCCCACCACCTGGACAATAGCATAATACATGTATGAGGTGAATTTGGGATCGATAACTACAAGCATTTTTTTTTTATTTGGGAAATTGTTCTGACAATTCAGGACTATGGAGCTAATGAAGGCAATGGAGGAGAGGGAAGGTCAGGGACCAGGGTAGGCAAACAAGAGGGTGCAGGAGATACAGAGCACTGACAGCAGCACCGTAATACAGAGCACTGACATCAGCACCGTGACATACAGCGCTGACAGCAGCTCCGTGACATACAGCGCTGACAGCAGCTCCGTGACATACAGCGCTGACAGCAGCTCCGTGACATACAGCGCTGACAGCAGCTCCGTGACATACAGCGCTGACAGCAGCTCCGTGACATACAGCGCTGACAGCAGCACCGTGACATACAGCGCTGACAGCAGCTCCGTGACATACAGCGCTGACAGCAGCTCCGTGACATACAGCGCTGACAGCAGCTCCGTGACATACAGCACTGACAGCAGCTCCGTGACATACAGCGCTGACAGCAGCTCCGTGACATACAGCGCTGACAGCAGCACCGTGACATACAGCGCTGACAGCAGCTCCGTGACATACAGCGCTGACAGCAGCTCCGTGACATACAGCGCTGACAGCAGCTCCGTGACATACAGCACTGACAGCAGCTCCGTGACATACAGCGCTGACAGCAGCTCCGTGACATACAGCGCTGACAGCAGCACCGTGACATACAGCGCTGACAGCAGCTCCGTGACATACAGCGCTGACAGCAGCTCCGTGACATACAGCGCTGACAGCAGCTCCGTGACATACAGCACTGACAGCAGCTCCGTGACATACAGCGCTGACAGCAGCTCCGTGACATACAGCGCTGACAGCAGCACCGTGACATACAGCGCTGACAGCAGCTCCGTGACATACAGCGCTGACAGCAGCTCCGTGACATACAGCGCTGACAGCAGCTCCGTGACATACAGCACTGACAGCAGCTCCGTGACATACAGCGCTGACAGCAGCTCCGTGACATACAGCGCTGACAGCAGCACCGTGACATACAGCGCTGACAGCAGCTCCGTGACATACAGCGCTGACAGCAGCTCCGTGACATACAGCGCTGACAGCAGCTCCGTGACATACAGCGCTGACAGCAGCTCCGTGACATACAGCGCTGACAGCAGCTCCGTGACATACAGCGCTGACAGCAGCTCCGTGACATACAGCGCTGACAGCAGCTCCGTGACATACAGCGCTGACAGCAGCACCGTAAGCAGCCCCAGGAGGAAGTCAGCACAGCACAGGGATGGTGTGATCCCCTCATAATAAGAACCCCCAGGAGGAAGTCAGCACAGCACAGGGATGGTGGGAGCCCCTCATAATAAGAACCCCCAGGAGGAAGTCAGCACAGCACAGGGATGGTGGGAGCCCCTCATAATAAGAACACCCAGGAGGAAGTCAGCACAGCACAGGGATGGTGGGAACCCCTCATAATAAGCAGCCCCAGTAGAAATATGACACCGCTCAACCTCTTCAAAGAGGAGGGTAGGGGCATATAGTACGGTGTGCTTTTTTGGGTCAGGGAAGTGAGCCAAATGAATTAAGAAGGTCTGTGTGCTTGATTCCAAAAATTGTTTATAGACATATACATGGTCTACTGATCACATGTGTTGAATTCCTCCGAGATCCATGCCTCATTCATTTTTAGAAATGTGAGGTAGTTAACACTGTCGTGAGCTAGGCGAGTACGCTTATCGGTCACAATCCCCCCTGCTGCGCTGAACGTCCTTTCGGACAGGACACTGGATGAGGGGCAAGCCAACAGTTCGATTGCAAATTGGGCAAGCTCTGGCCAGAGGTCAAGCCTGCCCACCCAGTAGTCTAGGGGTTCATCACTCCTCAGAGCGTCCACATCGGCCGTTAACCCAATGTAGTCGGACACCTGACGGTCTAGGCGTTCCCTGATGCTGGATCCGGATGACACCTGTCGATGGGTCGGCTGAAAGAATGACCTCATATCCGAAGTCACCAACACATCTTCAAACCGGCCTCTTCTTGCAGGCGCTGTTGGATTGGTACCCGCAAATCCTTCTCTGGGAGTGGGAATTGCTCCTCTGCCAGCGCACGCAAAAGCAGAATGCAGCATTTCTCGAAGCAAGGCCTGGAAGTGCTGCATTCTGACAGCCCTCTGCGACGGCGGTAACATTTCCGCCATTTTGTGTTTGTACCGGGGATCTAAGTACGTTGCCACCCAGTACTGGTCCTTGACCCTCATGCTTTTTATACGGGGGTCCCTATTAAAACACTGGAGCATGAAGGCCCCCATTTGCACTCAAGCGGAAGGTATGTGGTGGTGGTGGTGTTGTTGGTGGTAGTGTCTTTGGGGGTGCACATAGCAGAGAGTGAAGAAGAGGGTGCAGATCGAGAGGATGAGGAGGGTGCAGAAGAATAAGGCTGAGTGAGCCACTCAACCAAGTCTGGTGCGTCCTTTAAAGTAATTGAACGCACCTTCTGCAACTTCCCACTTTGGCTCAAGGCTGTTGCTCCTGCCCTACCCCTACCACCCCTGCGGAAGGGCCTGCCTCTTCCTCTGCCTGTCATTTTTTAAATCACCCTGTGACAAAACTCTTAGTCCCTATACCGCTGAAGGACTGCTGCAGTATAGGGCAGCGGTCAGCAGTAGTGCACGTCAACCCTATGTATTGTGGACCGATAGCGGTCCTTACAGAACAGCAGACTGTACTGCACTCAGGCCTATGTACCGTAGCACCCTATACCTAGTTACCAGTCCTTATAAAAACTTTTGTGGACCAAGCAGGTTGTGTGTTAGTGATTAGCAGACTGTACGTCAGTCCCTATACCAATGAAGGACTGCTGCAGTATAGGGCAGCGGTCAGCAGTAGTGCACGGCAACCCTATGTATTGTGGACCGATAGCGGTCCTTACAGAACAGCAGACTGTACTGCACTCAGGCCTATGTACCGTAGCACCCTATACCAAGTTACCAGTCCTTATAAGAACTTTTGTGGACCAAGCAGGTTGTGTGTTAGTGATTAGCAGACTGTACGTCAGTCCCTATACCAATGAAGGACTGCTGCAGTATAGGGCAGCGGTCAGCAGTAGTGCACGGCAACCCTATGTATTGTGGACCGATAGCGGTCCTTACAGAACAGCAGACTGTACTGCACTCAGGCCTATGTACCGTAGCACCCTATACCAAGTTACCAGTCCTTATAAAAACTTTTGTGGACCAAGCAGGTTGTGTGTTAGTGATTAGCAGACTGTACGTCAGTCCCTATACCAATGAAGGACTGCTGCAGTATAGGGCAGCGGTCAGCAGTAGTGCACGGCAACCCTATGTATTGTGGACCGATAGCGGTCCTTACAGAACAGCAGACTGTACTGCACTCAGGCCTATGTACCGTAGCACCCTATACCAAGTTACCAGTCCTTATAAGAACTTTTGTGGACCAAGCAGGTTGTGTGTTAGTGATTAGCAGACTGTACGTCAGTCCCTATACCAATGAAGGACTGCTGCAGTATAGGGCAGCGGTCAGCAGTAGTGCACGGCAACCCTATGTATTGTGGACCGATAGCGGTCCTTACAGAACAGCAGACTGTACTGCACTCAGGCCTATGTACCGTAGCACCCTATACCAAGTTACCAGTCCTTATAAGAACTTTTGTGGACCAAGCAGGTTGTGTGTTAGTGTTTAGCAGACTGTGCGTCAGTCCCTATACCGCTGAAGGACTGCTGCAGTATAGGGCAGCGGTCAGCAGTAGTGCACGGCAACCCTATGTATTGTGGACCGATAGCGGTCCTTACAGAACAGCAGACTGTAACGCACTCAGGCCTATGTACCGTAGCACCCTATACCAAGTTACCAGTCCTTATAAGAACTTTTGTGGACCAAGCAGGTTGTGTGTTAGTGATTAGCAGACTGTACGTCAGTCCCTATACCAATGAAGGACTGCTGCAGTATAGGGCAGCGGTCAGCAGTAGTGCACGGCAACCCTATGTATTGTGGACCGATAGCGGTCCTTACAGAACAGCAGACTGTAACGCACTCAGGCCTATGTACCGTAGCACCCTATACCAAGTTACCAGTCCTTATAAGAACTTTTGTGGACCAAGCAGGTTGTGTGTTAGTGATTAGCAGACTGTACGTCAGTCCCTATACCAATGAAGGACTGCTGCAGTATAGGGCAGCGGTCAGCAGTAGTGCACGGCAACCCTATGTATTGTGGACCGATAGCGGTCCTTACAGAACAGCAGACTGTACTGCACTCAGGCCTATGTACCGTAGCACCCTATACCAAGTTACCAGTCCTTATAAGAACTTTTGTGGACCAAGCAGGTTGTGTATTAGTGTTTAGCAGACTGTGCGTCAGTCCCTATACCGCTGAAGGACTGCTGCAGTATAGGGCAGCGGTCAGCAGTAGTGCACGGCAACCCTATGTATTGTGGACCGATAGCAGTCCTTACAGAACAGCAGACTGTACTGCACTCAGGCCTATGTACCGTAGCACCCTATACCAAGTTACCAGTCCTTATAAGAACTTTTGTGGACCAAGCAGGTTGTGTGTTAGTGTTTAGCAGACTGTGCGTCAGTCCCTATACCGCTGAAGGACTGCTGCAGTATAGGGCAGCGGTCAGCAGTAGTGCACGTCAACCCTATGTATTGTGGACCGATAGCGGTCCTTACAGAACAGCAGACTGTAACGCACTCAGGCCTATGTACCGTAGCACCCTATACCAAGTTACCAGTCCTTATAAGAACTTTTGTGGACCAAGCAGGTTGTGTATTAGTGTTTAGCAGACTGTGCGTCAGTCCCTATACCGCTGAAGGACTGCTGCAGTATAGGGCAGCGGTCAGCAGTAGTGCACGGCAACCCTATCTATTGTGGACCGATAGCGGTCCTTACAGAACAGCAGACTGTACCGCACCCAAGCCTATGTACCGTAGCACCCTAGACAGACCAAGTTACCAGTCCTGATAAAGAGCTTTGTGGAACAAGTGAGTTGTGAATGATTAGCAGACTGCAGCAGAAGGGCAGCAGTCAAGTATAATATTCTTTCTATATTTGGAAGAAAGAATATTATACGTGTACAAGCCTATTACCGTACCACTGATACCAGTCCTGAAAAGAACCTTTGTGGAACTAATAGTAACAGCAAGTCTTTAAAATTATCCTCACTGCCTGACACACTGCTTCCTGCCTGTCCCTATACAAATTGGCAAAAAAGAGTAGGCTGGAACGATTAGCTGGAACAGCTCTTTTGTGGACCTGATAGTAACAGCTAATGATGATGATGATGATGATGATGAAGAAAGACTAATCTGGCTGAGCTGTCCCTAAAATAGCAGCATACAGCGCTCTGTCCCTTTATCTAAACTGACAAAAGAAACTCAGGCTGCTGACCTAACACCTATACCAGTCCTGAAAAGAACTTTTGTGTACCAAATAGCTAGCGTTTTCTCTGTCCCTACTCCACACAGGATCCTTTCCCTACAGTGACAGAAGAAAGAATGTAAAATGGCCACCGGATCGGGTGTATTTATAGGTTAGGGGGAATGTCCAAGTGTCCATGAGCTGTCATGTCTCAATTGGTTGTCCTGTAACACATGATAAACGTGTCACGAAAGGTTAAAGTTCTTGTATACATTAAACACGTAAGTCCGCCGGGGCGAACGACGGAAAAAGGCGTTCGAACCCGCGGACGGCGAAAGTCGGAAATTCGCCGCGAAACGACCGCCGGGCGAACCGTTCGGCCATCACTATTCTTAACTGCATGTATCAGGTTATTTTGACTATTACTCAAGTTGTTATCAACCAAACCTTTTAACTCATAAAGTTAGTTGGAGTGTGAGTGCTCCTAATAGGGGGAAAAAAAGAGAGAGGAGAGAATAGAAAAGGGAGGGGAGAGTAGGGTATGTTGTCGTCAGCTTGTGCCAGTGTCTGGATCTCTTTGCTCCTCCCGGCGATGGGTCAAAAGCTGCTGGACCAAGATCCAAAAGGGGACCATCTGTGGGCATTCCCAGTAAACATGGAACAGTGTTCCCTTGGCTCCCATGCATCGCCAGCAGCGGTCTGAGCTAGTCGGGTAGATGGCATGGAGCACATCTGGGGTCATTTACCAGTAATATAACATTTTATAAGTGTTTACTTTGTAAAGCATGCAAATCTAGCTCTTGGATGCCTGGGTCCATATGGTTCTCAACTGATCCATGGGTATCTCCTCACCCAAAGCCTTTTCCCACTTGAGCATGTATGCGTGCTTGCCCATTGTCACAATGGGTCGTTCGTTAGAATTTTATATATGGCAGAGATCAGGCCTCTTTGGGCGGAACCTGCCAGGATAAGGTTTTCAAAAGGAGTAGATGGGGAGAATTGTAGGTTTGGTGCAAAGGTTAAGACGTAGTGGCGGATTTGGAGGTACCCATAGAATACTTGCTGCGGCAAGTCAAATTTGTGCTGTAGTTCTGTGAAGGATTTCAATTTACATGTGCGGGGATCTACCAAACTTCCATAATGGAATAGGTCTCTCGTGGTCCAGTGGGAGGACATCTGGTGGGTCAGGCTGTCTGGCATATCGGGGTTGCAGGCAAAGGAAGTCAGGAATGAGCTATCTTTAGGATAGTTTGTGTTGTTGCGCCAGTTTGCGCCACAGCTTTCTGAGCTGTGTCATTGGGCCAAGCAGCCATGTGGGGTCTACCTCTGCATTTGCACTCCATAGTAGACTGTTTGGGTGTATTGGGGCTAGCCACAGTTTCTCTTTTTCGGTCCATTTATTGAAGGATCGGAACATGAACCAGGAGGTAATCGCCTTCAGTCGCGCTGCTTGGTAGTACTTAATGAGGTTGGGGAAGGCTAGTCTCCCATCTGTCCGAGCTGCCTGTAGTACTGAACGCAGGATCCTGTGTCATCTATAATTCCAAATGTACTGTAAGAGCTAAGCCTGTAAATGCTTTAATTGGCCATAGGGGACAGGGACAGGTAGGGTTTGAAAAAGGTACAATAATTTCGGGAGAATTGCCATCTTCACCGATGCTATCCGTCCTAGTAGGGAAATTTTGTGTTTTTTCCATTGTTGTAGGAGACCTCTGATATTTTGAAAAAGGGGGGGATAATTTTCCTGAAAGAGGGTAGAGTACTTTGGGGTGATATTGACCCCCAAGTATTTTAAGGCAGTGGTTTTCCAGCTGTAGGGGAAGTTGGCTCTCAAGTGTTCTACCTCATCTTCTGATGTGTTTATGGGGAGGGCTTCTGATTTAGAAGTGTTTATTTTATACCCTTATAGGGCTCCGTAACGCTCCAGTTCCAAATGAAGGACTGGCAGGGAGGTCCTGGGCTGGGTTAACGTGAGGATTATATCATCCGCAAATAGGGAGACTTTAAATTCCCTGTCCCTAACTACCATGCCCTTGATGTCCGGATCCTGTCGGATGGTGGCTGCTAAGGGTTCAACACATAATGCAAAGAGCAGTGGCAAAAGGGGGCACCCCTGCCTGGTGCCGTTCTGCACTGGTATCGGAGCAGATGGAGCAAAGGGGGTTTTAACTTGGGAGGAGGGGTTTGAATACAGATGTTGAATGGCCCTGTAAAAGGGACCCTGAAATCCTATATGGCTGAGTGTGGCGAACAGGAAGGGCCAGCCTAGGCGGTCAAACGCTTTTCCCGCATTCGGGCTGAGTAACAGAGACTGCTTGCCCATCCTGTTCGCCACCTCCACCAGGTCTATAATCTTCCTGGTGTTGTCTCCTGCCTGTCATAGGGGGATGAATCCCACCTGGTCTTTGTGGATTAAAGAGGGCAGGACCATGTTCAAATGGATTGAGAGCAATTTGGTGAAAAAATTTACTTCCGAATTAAGAAGGGCGATAGGTCTATAATTGGCACACAGGGAAGGGTCCTTATCAGGCTTAGGGATTACTGTAATGAAGGAACTCTGCATGTCCCTAGGTATCGGAGTGTCATGTAGGAAGGCGTTGAATAGTTTGCACATATAGGGGAGCAATTGGGGGAGAAATTATTTTTATTACTCATAGGGGAATCCATCAGGGCCTGGGGCCTTGTGGTTGGGGAGAGATTTGATGGTTTGTTCTAGTTCTTCCAGTGTGATTGGTGCATTTAGGGAGTCTAGGTCTGTAGATTAAAGCTGGGATATCCCACTGTATTCTGGGTATTGCTGTATACGTTTGGCTAGGTCTGACGAGGGGGGGGGGGGGTTCCTGGGGATGTCAGGATTATTGTAGAGGGTCCTATAAAATAAGAGTCTATCTTTTAAAGTGTTCAAACTATCAACAGTGTCCCCTTTAAGAAACCTTTGCCACAGGTAATTTTGTCCCTAAACACGGCAAAGCAATCTCAACACACAAAAGGGTGGCCAAAAAGCTGCTTACTACTCTGATGTCCAACAGATGTTCTCCTGTATACAGTCTGTCCCCTAGTGGCTGCTCCAACAGGCATATGAGAGGTAGACAGCACAGTCCCTGACTTCAGCTCCCTCTCTCTCTCTCTCTCTCTCTCTCTGAGGTGCACAGTAGGGTCTCTGTGCAGTATCTCCGGGACTTAGTCCTTTTTGAGTGGATGGAGGTGGCTGTTATCCACTCTTTTCCCTGCGGTCTAGTGGCTTTTGTAGAGGGAAGAGCAGGAGTTAGGTCACAATGTCTTGGCCTCTCTAAACCTTCCCCTCTATCTTTTTCCTTCCTTCCTCCTTGTGGTTCACCTTGGTCCTCCTGGATCCGGCAGGAGGAGGCCTAATTCCCAGCTGCTGAAAAAGGCCAATTTATTCTCCCCTCTGCAAACCTAAGGGCAAGATTTGGTTCCAGCCACTAATGTGGCCATTTGGAGACCTACTCCCTCCACTCTTCCTGTCAGTCAATAGCTGAGAGACAAAGGCAAGCTGCAGAAAGGCGGTGGAAATCCAAAGGCTGAGTGATTCCTGCCCCTTAAAGGGGCCGCCAGCCAGGGGGACATTGGGATTTAGTGATTAGGTTTATATCTATTTAAATGCATTTCAGCAGAGATGCATGAAGACTGACAGCAAGGAAGGCAGCAGATTTAGCAGAGACTGAATTTGTGGCTGCAATGTAATCTTTAGCTGCAGGTGCAGAAGTGATTGGGCTGCGGATGGTATGGAGACCAGGCTGAGATAAAACGGAGGCTTAGACTGCTTTTGTACCAATGGCTATGCTATGGATGCAGTGCAGATCTGGCTGAGGTGCAGTGGAGACAGTATTCAATAAACCACTTCAGCAGCTTAGAGAGTATTTAGACACTATGGGGTTGATTTGGTAAAGGCAAATAGACTGTGCACTTTGCAAAGTGCAGTTGTCCTCTGCAAGTGCAGTTGCTCCAGAGCTTAGCAAATGAGGTAAAGCTTCACTTTGCAAAGAGTGACCAATCACATGTAAGGAAGATTAAAAAAAAACAGCATTTTTGCTTGCACATAATTAATTGGATGATGGCAGTCAGGAAAGCTTCTGCTCATTTACTACGCTCTGGAGCAACTGCACTTGCAAAATGCACACTCAATTTGCCTTTAGTAAATCAACCCCTATGCTCAAGTGGTGACAGCAGATCCTGATCAAGTTTAACTAGGGGTAACTGTCAAGTGATGCATAGTGACATTGCTGCAACACCCTGAGTAACACTCGGAGGGGGGTGCTGTGGATCTATAGTGTGGAAGGCAAGTAACTATGCCCCATACACACGGTCAGACATTCCGACCACAAAATCCGTCGGATTTTTTCCAATGGATTTTGGCTGAAACTTGTCTTGCAAACACACGGTCGCACAAAGTTGTCGGATCCGATCATTCAGAACGAGGTGACGTATAACGCGTACGACGGGTCTATAAAGAGGCCAGTAGCCAATAGCTTTCATCTCTTCGTTTATTCTGAGCATGCGTGGCACTTTGACCTTTGGAATTGTTTACACACGATCAGAATTTAAACGATCAGATTTTGTTGTTGGAGAATTTTAGATCATGCTTTCAAACTTTGTGCGTAGGAAAATCCGACGGAAAAAGTCAAGTGGAGCCCACACACGATCGGATTTTCCAACAAAATTATCCGATAGCACATTTTCCATCGGAAAATCCGACCGTGTGTATGGAGCATTAGCCTTTTAGCTAATGCAGACTGTGCAGATTAGCACACTGTAATAAAAGCCTACAAAGAACCCAAAAACAGAATTTTACCACAAAAGTTCTATTATTTTTATTTTTATCAGAAAGTTTGGTATGGACTAACCTGTATTATAATCTATCAGTTGCATTGCTAAAGGTCTAAAACTTCCCTTGAAAAGATTGAAAAACTAAAGAATGAAGAAAGGGCTGGACTGTTCATTTACTGTATTTATTTGCTGCCAGTTAAGAACAGCATGCTGGCTCACTCTGAAATCAGCAAAACAACATAAGCAGCAAAAGAGACTCGATATACCTATCCACATACACTATTGTATTATCATGCATTTACCTTTTTAACTCCATAATCCCCTGCAGTGCCCCTGGCATCAATAATGGTAAGTTGAGTTCTATTTCATTACCAGATTTTGAAAGGTTTCCTTATCAATTTAAACTCTGGGGAATATTATAAGGCCAATAAAAATGCACATAATTATTCACTACACAAGCCATATGTGCTCTTTAGTTGCAAATCCTAAAAATCGCCCATCATGTTACATTTTTTTCTTCTTTTTTTTTTTCTCTCATTTTTTTCTCTACAAGTCGCACAAGAAAAAAAAGGGAAATTGCATGTTTCTGTTATTTATCACTACTAATGTCAAACAGAATTAATACAGCTTCTTAATCCCAGTATTAGCGTAAACAAAATGCACAGCACTATAATTAAGAGGGCTTTTGGCAGGCAACTTTGCATCAACTGAAAAAGATGGCATTGTGGTAGTATGGGTCCTTTCAGTAGCCAAGTGTAAAGACCAATGCTTACATTAATCAGGAACTTCAAGAAAAATAATGTTCAATAATAGGCAATGTGATTTTTTTTCAGTTTTTTTTCTTGGTTTTGGATAAATTATTTGAATATAAAATATATGTTGTAATTTACCGTAAAAAGGTTGTACACAGAAAACACCCAGAGCCTACTGACGTTATATAGAAACTTTAAATAAGTAAAGCTTTAGAAAATATAATTACAAGTGTAATAAGCAATGCACATATAGTAATATAAAATATAAGGCAGACCTTGTTTGTTGTCTGGATCTGAATATCTTTTTTTTTAATCAGTCCTCTTGCACACAGGACGTTTAAAAAATGCCAGTGCGGCTGCCAGGAAAAATCAGCATTAAAAACAAGCTGTTAGCAGAGTTTTTGAATAGCGTTAATGAGTGTTTATAGGCATTTTTTGTGCTTTTTGGCATTATCGTTTTTTGTTGTTATTTCAGTAAAAACATTTCATAATGTAAAATAGCCTAAAAATGCCAAACGCGGCTAAATATGTCCAACAGCTTGTTACATCATTTAGCCTAGTTTAGCAGCATTTTGGCATTTTCAATTTTTAGGCCTCTTGCACATGATACTCCTGTTTGAGCATCTATTTTTTCAGCCTATCTTGTATGCATTTGCACGCATATGCGTTTGCACAATATTGCACATTTCCGCACGCATGCGCGCAAACTTATTCACACATTCGCGATATGTTAATGACACATGAGGCGTAAATTACTCACCAAAAATGCCATGTTTACACGCCTCTTTGCATAGGCACATTTGACCAAAAATGCAGATTTTTCTATTCATTTGTTTTTACTGAAGAATACTGAAGAATACATGGCACTTGTTTAAGCGCATGTGTGCATAGGCACATTGCAATTAATGGGCTGTATTTTAGCTCAGTAAAAATATAAGATTTACTGAGCTTTTTCATCTGCCGTGTGCAGTTCTACAGCCTCTGCTCCTGGACGCACAGGCTGTCATTTTTTTTCTACTGCCCCTAAATGCTTATGCCTCCAAATGCCTCTAACAGTTTATGTTTGCATGGACACATAGGCTAACATGGAGGGGCATTTAGAGGCAGTTAAAAAAAAATGTCAGATGCCCCTAACAGTAGCTGTAAAAAGGTCCTGTGTGCATGAAGCCTTACAATTTTACACTTGGCAGTGCTCCGATGTATATCATCCACTGATGCATTTCTTGTTCCACACCTCTTGGGCCCCGTGTACATCTGGGCATTCTAGAATTGCCCGTGATTCTGGAATGTGGTAAAATCTCAGCAAAACAATTGGCATCTCAAATGCGCAAAAGAAACAACAAAACAAATGCAAGATGATCAAACACTTTCCAAAAACATGCCTAAAGCGGCCCCAAAAAAAGGTACAGGAGCTACTTATGTGTTTATTTTGTTTACAGGTGCAGGGTGTAATATATTCCCTTTTCATAACTTCAGCAGGCTTGTTCAATTCATGTGACCATTTCCCTGCAGCAAGAACTGGATTTGTGCAATTCCTTTCATTATGAATCAAAATTCAGACACAATTTTTGTTATTCGGAGATTTGGAAGCATACTAATCTTGGAATAACAATAATAACAAATTTTAACAAATCTGAAATCAACAAAATTCATTCATATTAATCCGGATGTTTGAAGTATCCGAAATAACGTAACCTACCAAGTGATCTGAGTTGATTCATTTTTCATTATTATAAAAAATTCACTACATATGAAATGTAAGCATATTGCAATAAATACAATAAGGTATAAAAGTGAAATTAGATTCCTGCTTATTGTGTTTGGTTTGGGTGGAGGTGGATCCATCAGAAACTCCAAATTATAACATAATGAATAAATCCTGAAATAAATTTTGTTCCATGCTTTAAGTTATGATTCAGATATTCTGATGGATCCAACCCAAACAGAGTGCATATATGATCACAGAAAAAAACGAATTAAACGTTAAAAAGAATACAGCCAACTTTCTGAAATAATTTTCAATACACTAGTCGTTTCAGAACAACAAATAAACAACACATATCCGAATATATGAAACTAATCTGAATAGGTTTCAGGTTGGTAGTGGTGTTGGATCTACACTAAGAATGGAAGTCAAGCGTTTGGTATGCTTAGGTAAACTCATGTCAAATTTTTGAAAAAGAGCAACTTCTGGGGATTTATAAGATTCATTTTTGTAATTTCATGTATAAAGTAAAACATTTTGATCCAAAATTTACGTATTTTTTAACATCGCCACCAAATGTGTACCATATGCATGGGAGCTTATGTTCAGGTTAAATTAGAATACTGTATACACTATATTACCAAAAGTATTGGGATACCTGCCTTTACGCGCACATGAACTTTAATGGCATCCCAGTCTTAGTCCATAAGGTTCAATATTGAGTTGGCCCATGCTTTGCAGCTATACCAGCTTTAAATCTTCTGGAAAGGCTGTCCACAAGGTTTAGTGTGTCTATGGGAATGTTTGACGCCATTGGGAAGAATTAGAGCGGAGACTGCAAGCCAGGCCTTATCGTTCACATCAGTGCTTGACCTCACAAATGCGCTTCATGAAGAATGGTCAAACATTCCCATAGACACATAAACCTCTTAAACCTTGTGGACAGCCTTCCCAGAAGAGTTGAAGCTATTATAGCTGCAAAGGGTGGGCCAATGCAATACTGAACCCTACAGACTAAGACTGGGATGCCATTAAAGTTCATGTGCATGTAAAGGCAGGTGTCCCAATACTTTTTGTAATATAGTGTATAATAGATATACATCCTTTTGTTGGAGTTCTAGTGGTACAAGATTTTTTGAAGAGGGAGAACAGGAATGGTCGAGATAGCTATGAGGAAGTTAGTTGTAATACCATTTTATAATAATCCAGTGAATATAATTCATTTCCAGATAAAACGTTTTTAATATGTGGCAAGCCCTTATTCTCCCACCATCAACAAAAATTCATAAAATAATCCAGGTAAAAATTCAGGATTATTAAATAAAGGAGATAAAGGTGTATGAGGTGAACAAAGATATTTTCTCATTCCATGTCTATCCCATAGTGATAATGAGAATGAAAGATTAGGACATAAGATTAAGGGTCATAATTTACTAGGAATTCACATCATAGCTACAATTGAACCTTTGAAGCATGCAACCCATCAGAGTACCCATGTACCTGTCACCAGCTCAGCAGAGTTCCAAGTACCTGTCACCAGCCCATCAGAGTACCCCACTACCTGTCACCAGCCCATGCCTGAAAGAATATACATTTGCTTTTCAAAATGGGGTCATTTTGTGGATAATTCCACTGTCCTGGTGCTCCAGGACCTTCAAAGGTGTCATAGATCATCAGGGAATTATATGTGTAATTTATGCTCCTAGAATGCCTGATGGTGCTCCCCAGCTTTTTGCCTGGCTGTATAAAAGTCTCACACATGTGGGATTGCCATACTCAAGCGAGTAGCAGAATGTGTTTTGGGATGAAATTTTTGCTATGTACATGCTATGTGTTAGAAAAATCTTATAAATCTTAATGACAACTTTGTGTAAGAAAAAATATGTTTTCATTTTCTTTCCACATTTTCCCAAAACTTGTGGAAAAAATGACAAGTTCAAAAGCTTAATTTAAAGTCCCAACCCCCAGTCATCCTGATTGCTTTATTCAAATAGGGATGGAGCCAACTGACCTTACCCAGTCACCACCTCATTTAACCACTTGGGATCCGCGCTATTGCAAAATGACGGCAACAGCGCGGACCCACATTTCCGGGACTACGTCTATTGACGTGGTCCCGGTTACGAGCGGCCTGCGCGCCCCCTGAGGGGCGCGCGCGGCGCGCTCTGTGATCGGCGAGTCCGTGAGACTCGCCTGATCACCGATCCGTGTAAGGGGTCGATCCCGACCCCTTATCACGTGATCAGCTGTCAGCCAATGACAGCTGATCATGTGATAAAACGGAGCCGGTAATCGGCTAGTATTCCTCCTCGCGCTGACAGCGCGAGGAGAAAAAAAAAAAGCCGATCGCCGGCGGCCGTGTTCGGGACATCAGTCCCGATCACGGCCAGCAATTTAAACGGACACCTGCCCCCTGCCAGTGCCCACCTGCCACCCGCAGTGCCATCCTGAAATAAAGTAAGTGCCCCCCTGTCAGTGCCACCCAGCAGTGCCCATAGTGCCCACAGTGCCACCCAGCAGTGCCCACAGTGCCACCCAGCAGTGCCCACAGTGCCACCCACAATGCCACCCAGCAGTGCCACCCACAGTGCCACCCAAAATCTGCCTCAAAGGTGCTGCACCCCAGTGCCGCCCATCAGTGCCCAGCAGTGCCGCCCATCAGTGCCCAGCAGTGCCGCCCATCAGTGCCCAGCAGTGCCACCTATCAGAGCCACCTATCAGTGCCACCTATCAGTGCCCATCAGTCCCATCTATCTGTGGTACCTATCAGTGCCCATCCGTGCCACCCATCCGTGCCACTTATCCGTGCCACCCATCCGTGCCATCTTATCTGTGCCCATCTTTGCCCATCAGTGCCGCCTTATCTGTGCCCATCGGTGCCGCCTTATCTGTGCCTATTAGTGCCGCCTTAACTATGCCTATCAGTGCCCACCAGTGCAGCCTATCAGTGCCCACCAATGCAGCCCATCAGTGCCCACCAATGCAGCCCATCAGTGCCCACCAATGCAGCCTATCAGTGCCGCCTAATCAGCGCACTTCAATGAAGGAGAAAAATGACCCGTTTGCAAAATTTTATAACAAACTATTAAAACATGATTTTTTTTTTTTTTTTTTTTGCATCTTTTTTTGTTTGTTTAGCAAAAAATAAAACTCCGAGCTGTAACTAAATACCACCAAAAGAAAGCTCTATTTGTGGGAAAAAAATGATAAAAATTTCATTTGGGTACAGTGTTGTATGACCGCGTAATTGTCACTCAAAGTGCATCAGCGCTGAAAGCTGAAAATTGGTCTGGGACTGAGGGGGGTTTAAGTGCCCAGTAAGCAAGTGGTTAAAGTCCCAAAGTTCTCTTTTTCTTCTAAAAAAAATTAGGGATGGAAGCGCGCTTGTTTATATCATTTTAGGTCTAATTAATACCCAATTATACCATGTAATGATTAGATCACCTAATATAGGAATTCCCCCCCTTCCACCGGGCTAATCGCCATGGGATGGGGCCCCTTTTTACCTCCCACCCACATTTTAAATAGGCTAATATCCTTGGCAGTCGCATGTGTCACATGTTTTAGATAGGAGCAGTTGCTCCATCACCTTGGGAGCTGCGAGGCGTAGCGCGGACCTTCCTCCTCCCCTCTCTATAGGGTGGGTGGACCGCCCTGCACTATGCATCAAAGTCACGCTTTATGTGATGGAAGCGCTGCGCCATGTCTTTGGCGCCGCCGCTTTCCATCACTTTTTGCATCTAGCAGCCAGGCGGAGGAATAATCTGGCACTGTTTTGCTTGGGGGCGGTTCCGCCCGGCTGCAGCTGCCTATCCTCCCTAGTGCATGCTCCCACGTGACGTTGGTGGGTGTGGCAGACTAGCCCTTATAAGTCTTCTGGGGCAGATTGACTCACATGGTGGTTCCAGCCCTTTATCTGCACACTTTGTGGATCACTCAACACTGAAGTGTATATTAGGTAATTTGATCTTCTTTTTCACCATTTGATTTATGCTGCACTTCTATTTTATTTAATCTAATCTCTTTGGTTGATATGGTTTCTTAAATTTTTTTTATTTTTTTATATTCTATGTATTTCACCTTTCCAATCATTCTAACTTTCTACTCTCACTAAGTTAACCTTACCTATACACTCATTAGCATCTCATTATCCTATCCTTTACCAAGTTTAGGACAGGTGACCTATTGTACCACATAATATGATCTTTGAACCTATTTTACAATCTTTCTTTTATTTTTAGCACATATGGTCACTGTTGACCATTATTATTTTTTGGAATTTCCTTTCTTGGAAACCATCTTTGTCCAGTCCTGGTCTGCCTTAACCACCTCAGCTCCCACCAGTGATTCCCCTATGGGGTTATTCTGATTCATTTTGGCACATTGCTACTGCATAGATACAGATAATGTAAGTACTTTTGAGAGTGGTTTTGGGGGTTTATCCTAGCCAATATTACTTCTAATTACTTTATTTTAATCTCTGCTTTCCGTGACAGGGTCAGACCTTATAGATACTCTTGTTATTATACTACAGCATTCAGTTGTCCACGTGCATGCTCCTGAAGAGTGGATGAATCCACGAAATGCATAGAGCTACTATATGCCATGTTTTATGCCAACTATATGTTTTACTTACTTAATGATCACTTGTAATATGTGATTTGTATTTTTAGTGGTCAATTGTTATTGCTGTATGTTTATCCATTGAATGGAATATATTGGTCTTCTTGGTGTACTCATGATTACCCTCATGCAATTTACCATTGATTTTCCAATAAATTTAAATGTTTTACACCTGCCTGCTTCATTTAAAGTCCCAACCCCCAGTCATCCTGATTGCTTTATTCAAATAGGGATGGAGGCAACTGACCTTACCCTGTCACCGCCTCATTTAAAGTCCCAACGTTCTCTTTTTATTCTAAGTTCAAAAGACTCACAATACCTCATAGATTATATGAGGTGCCATGTCGAACTTCCAGTGACCAGTATGAGAGCTTGAGAGCGATAACACCAAATTTAACACTAACGAGTCACATGACACCGGGGAGAGAAAATGGCTAATTGGACATTTTCACTTAAGGGTGTACTTACTTTTGTTGTCAGTGGTTTAGACATTGGCTGTGTGTTGAGTTATTTTGAGAGGACAGCAAATTGTCACTGTTATACAAGCTGTACTTTACATTGTAGCAAAGTATAATTTCTTCAGTGTTGTCACATGAAAAGATCTAATAAATTATTTACAAAAATGTGAGGGGTGTACCCCCTTTTGTGAGATACTGTATACTGTATATACAGTTGTGCTCATAAGTTTACATACCCTGGCAGAATTTATGATTTCTTGGCCATTTTTGAGAGAAAATGAATGATAACACAAAAACTTTCCTTTCACTCATGGTTAGTGTTTGGCTGACGCCATTTATTATCAATCAACTGTGTTTACTCTTTTTAAATCATAATGGCAACAGAAAATACCCAAATGACCCCGATCAAACGTTTACATACCCCCTGCTGAGTTTGGCCTGATAACATGCACAGAAGTTGACACAAAGAGGTTTGAATGACTATTAAAGGTAACCATCCTCACCTGTGATCTGTTTGCTTGTAATTAGTGTGTGTGTGTGTATTAAAGGTCAATGAGTTTCTGGACTCCTGACAGACCCTTACATCTTTCATCTAGTGCAGCACTGACGTTTCTGGATTCTGATTCATGGGGAAAGCAAAATAATTGTCAAAGGATCTGCAGGAAAAAAGGTAGTTGAACTGTATAAAACAGAAAAGGGATATAAAAAGATATCCAAGGAATTGAGAATGCCAATCAGCAGTATTCAAACTCTAATAAAGAAGTGGAAAATGAGGGGTTCTGTTAAAATCAAACCAGAGTCAGGTAGACCAACTAAAATTTCAGCCACAACTGCCAGGAAAACTGTTCGGGATGCAAAGAAAAACCCACAAATAACCTCAGGTGACATACAGGACTCTCTGAAAACATGTGGTGTGGCTGTTTCAAGATGCACAATAAGGAGGCACTTGAAGAAATATGGGCTGCAATGTTGTTTCGCCAGAAGAAAGCCATTACTACACAAATGCCACAAAGTATCCCGCTTATAATACGCCAAACAGCACAGAGACAAACCTCAAACCTTCTGCCTTCTGGCACAAAGTCATTTGGAGTGATGAGACCAAAATGTAGCTTTTTGGCCACAACCATAAACGCTACATTTGGAGAGATGTCAATAAGGCCTATGATGAAAGGTACACCATTCCTACTGTGAAACACGGAGGTGGATCACTGATCTTTTGATGATGTGTGAGCTATAAAGGCACAGGAAATTTGGTCAAAATTGAAAGCAAGATGAATGCAGTATGTTATCAAAAAATACTGGAGGAACATTTGCATTCATCAGCCAGGAAACTGTGCATGGGACGTACTTGGACATGACAATGATCCAAAGTACAAGTCGATCTGTCATTGGCTACAGCAGAATAAAGTGAAGGTTCTGGAGTGGCCATCTCAGTCTCCTGACCTCAATATCATTGAGCCACCCTGGGGGGGATCTCAAACGTTCAGTTCATGCAAGACAGATCAAGAATTATTTTTGATAAGAGGAATGGGCAACTTTACCATCTGAGAAGATAAAGAGCCTCATCTACAAATACCAAAAAAGACTTCAAGCTGTCATTGATGTTAAAGGGGGCAATGCACGGTATTAAGTATTGGGGTGTGTAAACTTTTGATCAGAGTCATTTGGGTAGTTTCTGTTGCCATTATAATTTAAAAAGAGTAAATACATCTGATATAATAAATGGCTTCAGCCAAACACTAACCACGAGTGGAAGAAAAGTTTTTGTGTTATTCATATTCTCTGAAAAATGGCCAAGAAATCATAAATTCTGCCATGGTATGTAAACTTATGAGCACAACTGTATATATAAAGTGAACTGAAAAGACTATACTTTCCAGAGTGCCATATCAGTAGATATACCTAGACTTGAGTACCACTAATATTTTTTCCATTCTACTTGGGAAAAAATAAGAAAACAAAGGTTCTTATTGTCTGTTTGCAGAACTTGCTTGTTTGTGGACAGTCTTCCAACAGGTTACAGAAAAGAAATAATAAAATGACAGCAGGTGTCTGTTGTTTGCTTTGATTCTCACATCACGGGTTGTGCAAGGTCAAACATAAAACCTGATGCTTTTGGCTCCCTGGGAAATCGAGATTAGGCTGGACAAACAACATACTTAAAACATTTCCCAACACAGCTGAAATATGACATAATCATCAATGGATTTAGTTGTTGGGCTGAAACTACAGAGCAAATACAGGTCAAGCCACCAGTTTCTACTGATATAGAATCTAAATGCTGGAAAGGAATCACCACACAGCTGTAGATTTCCATTACTTTCTGATGAATTATCTCTCGAAACAGATGCAAGTACCCCCTTTCGAATCCTGCTTAAAATCTATGCAACCCAAACTTAAGCCATCGTACACACGATCGGATTTTCCGATGGGTAATGTGTAATGATAGACTGTTGGTGGAAAATCCGACCGTTTGTATGCTCCATCGGACAATTGTTGTCAAATTTTCCACAAATGTTGGATGGCACGTTTTTCCGAGCGTGTGTACACAAGTCAGTCGGACAAAAGTTAAAACTACAAACACGCGTGCTTGGAAGCAAGGACGAGCCAGAAGTGGACGGTCTTGTAAATTAGCGTTTGTAATGGAGAATTAATATTCGTGGCACGGCAAATTATGAAATCTCGAAATGCAGCGCACATTCTCTTCTTCTATAATGGGATAATAATGAAGCTGGTTTGCTGGTAATACTGATGGAGTTATGGCAAGTTAATTTTGAAAGGCTTTTTACCACAACACCATTATCCTGTAGTTTTTAAGATCAAAAATACAACTATGTTGGGGTCCTTTGTTAATTTTACATTGTATTTTTTTTTTATGTAACTGCCTACTCCAAAACTGTAATTTGAAGTTAAACACATAGCCAAGTATTATTCTCCACCATTTTTTTTATTGTGCATTAAAAAAATATAACAAATAAAATTAAACATGCTATCTGACTTCATCAGTGTTCCCGAAGTCGGAAGAAGACCCCCGGACGGCGGCGGCGACGACAAAAAAGAAAGCCGGGCTCCTCCGCTAGTAAAAGAGCTAGCAAAAGAGCAGAAGGTAATGGAGGAGTCCGGCGAGAAGACCCCCCAAGATGGAAGAAGACCCCCCCGGAGCTGTCTAATAAATTATTTAAAAAACGTGTGTTGTGTTTTTTTATTTACACTTTTTTCACCAGGTGAATGGGTAGGGGTGCATCGTACCCCATACTCCTTCACATAGGGTGGGGGGCCAGTATCTGGGGGCCCCCTTATTAAAGGGGGCTCCCTCCGCCCACATACCCCGACAACCATCGGCCAGGGTTGTCGGGAAGAAGCCCTTGTCCTCCTCAACATGGGGACAGGTGCTTCGGTGTGGGGGGGGCGCAGGGCCCCCCTCCCCAAAGCACCCCCCCATGTTGAGGGCACGCGGCCTGGTATGGCTCAGGAGGGGGGGCGCTCACTCGCCCCACCCCCTTTCCTGACCGGACAGGCTGCATGCTTGGATAAGGGTCTGCTATGGACTTTGGGGAGACCCCACGCCGTTTTTTCGGCGTAGGAGTTGCCCTTTAAATCCATACCAGGTAACGGGGACAGGGAGGTGTCAATCTCGCCGATGGAGGCGACGACATTGACTTCCTTCGCTAATCCCGTCTACCTGGAGCCAAGTTCAAAATAAACGGACTTTACTTCATGTGTGGGCAAGTCCATTCATTTCAAAAGTCCGGCGGACTAGCACACAGACCAGCAGGTTGTCCGCCGGACTGCCGAGTCCGGCAGACAATTTTGAGTCAAAACTTCTTTCTTTCTTTCTTCAGGCGGACCAAGTCAAGCTTTGGAACTCCAGTGAACCATGGGGGGAGAGCCATTATCCACAAATGGAGATAATTTGGAACAGTGGTGAACCTTCCCAGGAGTGGCCGGCCTACAAAAATTACTATAAGAGCATGACAACGACTCATGATTCAAAAATAAGAAAGAAAAAGATGGGAAAAATGGTATCCATGGGAGAGTTCCAAGGCTAAAGCCACTGCTGACCAAAAATAACACAAAGGCTCACCTCACATTTACCAAAAACCACCTTGATTATACCAAGGACTTTTAGGCAAATATTCTGTGGACCGATGAGACAAAAATTTAACTTTTTGGAAGGTGCGCGTCCCATTACATCTGGCATAAAATTAATACAGCATTTCATAACAAGAACATCATACCAACAGTCAGACATGGTGGTGGTAGCGTGATGGTCTGGGGCTGCTTTGCATCTTTGCATCTTTGCATAATTGATGGAACCAGAAAATCCTAAAGGAGAATGTCCGGCCATGAGTTTGTGACCTGAAGCTCAAGAGCACTCGGGTCATGCAGCAGGACAATGATCCAAAATACAACAGCAAGTCTACCTCCAAATTGTTCAAACAAAGCAAAATTTTGGTTTTGGAGTTACCTAGTCAAAGTCTGGACTTAAATCCAAATGAGATACTGTATCATGACCTTACACAGGTCGTTCATTCTAGAAAACCCTCCAATGTGGCTGAATTAAAAGAATTCTGCAAAGAAGAGTGGGCCAAAATTGCTCCACAGCAATGTGAAAGACTCATTGCCAGTTATCGCAAACACTTGATTGCAGTTGTTGCTGCCAAGGGTGGCACAACCAGTTATTAGGTTTAGGGGGCAATTACTTTTGACATAAAGCCTGGACAGCTTTTTTTGCCTTAATAAATTAAACCATAATTTAAAAAATGCATTTTGTATTTATTTGGGTTATCTTTGTGTAACATTAAAACTTGTTTGATGATCTGAGTCATTTAAGTGTGACAAATATGCAACAAAAATGTAAAGAAAGGGGGCAAATATTTTTTCACACAACTGTATATTATGCACCTTTTATTGTCATATCTTTCGTACTTATGGCTGCTGCACTCTGGACTGCACATTACAAACTCCTGACCACTGCACTTTGTGTGCTGCGCTGTACATGACATACCTCTAACCAGAGTACCATATACATTATAAACTTCTAATTCTGCATATCCCTGCTATAAACTATATTGTTATTACATACCAGTGACCAAAGTGTACAGTTTCCAGTTTCTTAGTATTCTCAGAGATTATAATGAAGTGCTTCTTCAAGGTAAACTCAGATTAGTTGTTACCTCGATGTCTGTATTCTGTGTGTAGTGCAGTTTTATTTCTAGTGTAATTTGCTTGCCTTACATTGTAATCATGGGCTCACATGTTGTGGCTGCAGTTTGTAACTTCATGGCTGATTGATTTCCCTATGTCAATGTATTCATTCACCCAGCTTGTCTCTATTCTTTAAAGGGGCAGACAACTTCTTCTTACATGTCATGCAATGTCCATTCCATGCTTCACCATTTCCTCTGTGCTGCATCACAAATGTGGAAGTGCAAAGTGAGTGTCTGCATAAAGGGGCCCCATTAATGTGTGTATACTTTTCTCTGACACTTGCTTCTATGTCCATTGTACTTTGCATGTTTAACTTGGGTGTTGAAACATCCATGAATATTAAATTTAGCTATCATTGTGGATATCTATTATGCCTTTAACCACATGCCAACCAGCGCACGGCGATGTACTTCGGCACAATGGCACGACTGGGCAAATGGGCGTACAGGTACGTCCCCTTTAAAACGCGGCATTGTGGGCACGCGCATGCCGTTGGTGGTGCGCGCGCCCACTGTGTACTCTGTGACCGTGCCCGCGGCTCCTGCGGACTCGATGTCCGCGCGGGGGCCCGCGATCATGTCACGGAGCAGCAGAACTGGGAGATGTAAACAAGGCGTTTCCCTGTTCTACCTAGCAACATGACAGGGATCTACTGCTCCCTGTCATCGGGAGCAATGATCTCTGTCATGTTCTAGTGAGACAATCCCCCCCCACAGTTAGAATCCCTCCCTAGGATACACTTAACACCGTGATCGCCCCCTAGTGTTTAACCCCTTCCCTGCCAGTGTCATTTACACGGTAATCAGTGCATTTTTATAGCACTGATTGCTGTATAAATGACAAATAAAATAAATAAATAAATAAACAAATAAATGACAATGGTCCCAAAATAGTGTCAAAAGTGTCCGATGTGTCCGCCATAATGTCATGATAAAAATCGCAGATCGCCACCATTGCTAATTAAAAAATTATAATAAAAATGCCATAAATCTATCCACTATTTTGCATATAACTTTTGTGCAAACCAATCAATATACGCTTATGCCGATTTTTTTTACCAAAAATATGTAGAAGAATACATATTGGCCTAAACTGATAAAGAAATTCGTTTTTTTTAATTCTTTTTTAGGGGGTATTTATTATATCAAAAAGTTAAAAAAAATATTGCTTTTGTTTCAAAATTGTCGCAGTTTTTTTGTTTATAGCGCAAAAAATTTAAAATAAAAACCGCAGAGGTGATCAAATACCACCAAAAGAAAGCTCTATTATGGGAAAAATAGGATGTCAATTTTGCTTTGGTGTAACGTCGCATGGCCACGCAATTGACAGTTAAAGCGACGCAGTGCCGAATCGCAAAAAAGCGCTCTGGTTAGGAAGGGGGTAAACTCTTCCAGGGCTGAAGAGGTTAAAATAAAAAACCTTCTGCCTTTACAACCAATAGGTTTAGCACCCAATACACATACTATATGTAGTTATTGTCTAAAAAAAATAGGTCTTGGCAGGGGCTTCTTTTTTTTCCCCCTAATGGCTATAGATAAATATGAATATTATATAAAATAAGTTTGAAATGATGACACTTCTATTCCTGTATGTACAGTGTGGTAATATATGACTCAGTAATACCTTCATGGGCAAATTAGCTTAGGAGTCCAACATTTTTGAATACTTGCTAAAATCATTCTAAATCATTAAATTACTTTATCATTATTATTATTATTTGCCATTTAGTTGACATATAAGTAATACCCCCCCCCCCCCCCCCCTACATTCTATGATGCTAGATGCTATTTAGGTGACACAAGGAAAAATGGCCACCTAATCCTTGGCCCAGTTTAATTTTCCCCTCATTACTCCAATCTGGAGAAAACTGAAATATCTGGTTGCCATGGGTAATTTTTAATAAATAGGATTATGTAAACACATCTTTTATTATTTTATTACAGGCATTTATACAGCACCAACAATTTATGCAGCACTTTACATTCACATCAGTCCTGTCCTTCAAGAGCTTAAAATCTAACATCCCTTCCTCACATGAACACATACTAGAATCCATTTGGATATAAGCCAATTAATTTAGCATGTTTTTGGAGTGCGGGAGGAAAGCCATACAAGCACAGGGAGAACATGCAAACCGATAGGGGTTGATTTACTAAAGGCAAATAAACTGTATACTTTGCAAAGTGCAGTTGCACTCTGCAAGTTGCAGTTGCTCCAGAGCTTAGTAAATGAGCAGAGCTCTGCTGACGTCCGTCATCCACTTATGTGCAACCAAAAATGCAGTTTAAAAAAAAAAATCCTTGTATGTGATTGGGTTTTATTTCCAAAGTGAAGGTTTACCTCATTTACTAAGCTCTGGAGCAGCTGCACTTGAAGAGTACAACTGGACTTTGCAAAGTACACTGGGGGTAATGTACGAAAGGCAAATCCGCTTTGCACTGAAAGTGCACTTGGAAGTGCAGTCGCTCTAAATCTAAGGGGTAGATCTGAAATGAGTGGAAGCTCTGCTGATTGTATCATCCAATCATGTGCAAGCTAAAATGCTGTTTTTTGTCTTCCTTGCATGTTCCCCTCGGATCTACAGCGACTTTACTTCCAAGTGTACTTGCAATAAAACTGCACTACACACAGTCTATTTACCTTTAGTAAATAAACCCCTAAGTGTCCTTGCAAGGATTTCAACCAAGGACACAAATGCTTAAAGGCAGAAGTGCTAACCACTAAGCCACTGCGCTGTTCTTCACAGTAAACCATTTTAATTGTATTTTTCATTTCGAGGATACTGGAGAATTCCAATCTTTCTTATAAGAACTTTTTTTTTTTTTTTTAACTCACAGCAGGGTCTATTAGAGAACGTACTTAATGTAGTGTCATGTTAATTGTTTTCAGAGTTAACCAATTTCTCAATTTAATTGTCAATTGATTAACCTATTGAAATGTTAAGTGAGTCAGTTTCCTTCCAGTGCAAACAGCAGTACCATATTGTAGATCCATCAGCTGGAGGGGAGCCGTCATTTGCCTTACTGAATGTGCTGGTATTTTTTTTCCCTCTCCCTATGCCCTCCCTGAGCTTTTAATTAGATAAAGCAATTGCAGATGCATTTGTCAGTCTACTGCAAAAGGTTATCAGCACTGCGGCTGACCCGAGGAGGGTAGCACAGCTATGCCAGAATGGATTTTACAGCAAGGACTGTTGTACTCCAATGCATTGTGATGGTAATTAAGTCAAGACTTGCTGTTTTTGTATCCTTAACTATGCAATCAGATGTTTTCTCTGTCAAATATAGGTACTTATTAGGCACTCATTTGGGCACTAATATACATGTGAAAAGGAAGACTATCTTAAAGCTAATAGTAGTAGATGATGATGCTATTAGATCATTAGTAATATAGATGCCTAAAGCATACTGAGGGAGAATTCAAACCATTTTTTTTCACCCTTTCTTTTAAAGAGGGTGACCTTATCTTACAGATTTAAAGTGCATCAACAGGAATATTGTAAAAACCAACTGTGCCAATAATAACATTATTTAATAGGCCAACATGGTGAAACAGCACAGACAGCACCAAAACCTCTCCTTGTAGGCTGAAGTGCTTAAAAAAAAAATAAAACTAAAGAAAAAAAGAAACAAAAATGCAGAGGTCATTTGCTGCCCAGTCTGATCCTCGGAAATCTCTTAAAGGATTTCGCTGCTAATGGTTCCCCCGTATTCAAGGCTAAATCGCCACGTTGGGTTTGTGAAAAGGAGGCATACTTTGTAGGAGTTTGTGTGTAGTTTAATAACTCTTAAAATGGTGTCTAGCATTGTGAGGTCATGTTCCAGCAGTTGTGTGGTGCTTTTTTGTGGCTGCCAATCTGCTTCTTTGGCCCAGTTGGTAAACAGCTTAAATCCAGACATCCATTCAGTCTCTGGGCAGTGAATAGAACTTGGAGAGGGGAAAAAAAGCACAAATCTAAGTGATGACTGACTGGCATCGGGCTCACAAAAGCCTCTAACACTATGCAAGGGTATTTACATAGGAATCAGACCTCTGTAAAGAAGAGGAGCATCCTTATTAGAATGGGATATAAGAAAATGTTCATCAATGTTGTTCTATCTACAAGTTTCTGTTTAAGACGGATATCTACCTTTCCTACCCTCAGAAAGGTTATATTGGTTATCTTGGCATGTGCGATTATATTTTTTTAAAGCCCTATTTCAGCCCAGTCAAAAAACTAAAAATTTGAACCATTAGCATATATCAAAAATAAACATAAAAAGCAGCTCCTGTTGCTCTACTTACTTGAAGACCACCTGCTCATTGATCCAGCACTGTTCTTGTGCCATGCTCATTGGCAACATGTGTCATTCAACCTAATTAGTGAGAGATCAGAGTGTCAGGGCTCCTCTCCCTTCCTGTACTCCAGGAAGCTTCAGAGAGTGGTGCCACATCATTGCGTGCTTTACCAAAGTATGTATTATTTTGATCAGATAATCTTTTGATTCACACCTCTACGCCACATGGCTCAGTGGAGAAGCCCATTCTGCTTTTTCCTGGGAAAGCTTGTAAGAATCCTGGATCGTCCACTTGCTTTCTGGAAGAGGTGATGATGCTGATTCATTGTCCAGTGGGTAGCTGTAGGTGGGAAGAGATGATACAGAATTTCTGGGTTACAAAATACATGTGCCACCTGCCTGGCTGTACCGTGTGGCAGATGCCTAGTAAATACGGGCTAAATGTCGGGAGACTTTGGCCAGTTCATTGAAAACCAGCCAAGGTTCGGCCCGTGTGTATGTCAGCTGTCAGAACACAACAGCTCAGCGAGGGAGATCGCTGTACTAATGTCAGACTGTTAGTGTTGAACGAAAACTAAAACTATTTGTGTGTACCAGACTTTAGTCATATGACTGGCTATAAGCCTGCATTCACACCTGAGCAGAGTGCAAGAAGAAATTATTCCTGGTGATTTTGAGGTATTTCTTTGGGTGTTTTATAATTTTTTTTTTTGCACAAGTATCAAGTTTCAGGCATCTGGGCTGGGTAAGGAAAGAACAGCAGTTCTAGAGGAGGAGAGATGTTTTTCAGGTAAAAAAAAAAAATCTGCAAATGCACGCACCTATTGAAGTTTGTGGGGACAAAAACACCTCAATATGCTCAAAAAGCTTTGCCTAGATCACAGAGTAACCATAACTGAAAGTACAATTGTGAACAGGGACCATTAGGAAAAAATTGGATTCTGTATGTTAAGTATATTCAGGAAAGATTCTCAAGTTTGAATGGGGGGCTTAACAATAAAAACATTTTTGGTAGGTAAAACAGTAAATATGCTGTATATACAGTATATTTAAGTTGTGTAATTACCAATTTCCCTAATATTTTGCTTTTAAAAAAGTAGATTTCTTGGAGAGAACTTAGTAGTCCCATTGTAAAATCGGAGTTCCACAGAAAAGTGGAACTTTCACTCATTTGTCTCCTACCCCCCTCTAGTGCCACATTTGGCACCTTTCGGGGGGGAGGGGGGGCATACACAGTAGGGACCCAATGTAAAGCCATAATGCTTCATTGCTGGGTTCCCTTACCGGCAATGGCAGCGGCAGCACCCAACAGCTGATGGAAACATCAGCTGCGGTGCCGACATTGCTGGACTCCAGGACAGGTAAGTGTCCTATTATTAAAAGTCAGCAGCTTTTAATTTTTTCAGGGGTGGATGGACCTCTGCTTTAAGCTCACTGATCCTCTGAGCTTCATTAATGTTATCTACAGATACAAATTAGTGAGTTCATACTCCACAGGCATGGTGGGTGGGATGTTCTATTGCAGGGATTTGCAATTAGTGGACCTCCAGCTGTTGCAAAACTACAAGTCCCATCGTGCCTCTGCCTCTGGGTGTCATGCTTGTGGCTGTCAGAGTCTTGCTATGCCTCATGGGAGTTGTAGTTCTGCAACAGCTGGAGGTCCGTTAATTGGATATCCCTGCTCTATTGCTACTACATCAGGGCCCATAAGTTTTCAGGACCGGGTTTCTGAACCCATGACCTCTGTTACAGCCAGCAGTAGCTCTTCTTTCTCAGCCACTGAGATGCTGGACATCATCCTGTAAGGTTCCTTGGATAATCTTGCCTTGTGTCTTGTTTCTGGTGTACCTTGAACTTCTTGCTCTTCCCATGAATTTTATTTTTTAAGTCATTGCTTAGCACTTCCTGTTTGCTCTCTCCAGCTGTCATCATGCTCCTTTACATACCTCCAGTTGTCCTTATCTCCAATAACACTCATTACTGACCTTTAGCTTGTTCCTCAACTATGCTTTTGCTTGATCCCAAACTTCAACCATTCATTATTGACCTCTGGCCTGTTACTGGGCCTCTGCTAGCTTACCTCCTTGTACGGCGATCCTGAGGACAGCAACCTGGTACTAAACATGTAACAAAACCCATCAACACCATCAGAATCGGTGGTGAATGGTTAGTCCTTAGACCCCAAACCTCGGGGTGACCCTGTGTTATCCGCCTGGGTAACCTGCTTGTGTACTTCCAGCTGATCGGAGGGGGCCACTCTAATGCTATAGCTTCTGGTCTCTGAGCCCAACCTTTGACCATAACATAAGGGCTATATGAGGTCAGGCAAATTTAAGATGGAAAATGACATGAGCTCCTGTAGCCTCTTTAAAATTACTTTGGCCCAGTAATCTGAAGTCTCCTTGTGCTCTAAAGTTATCTGCACGTTTTTTCACTGTAAGGTGTCAATAATGAAACATTTTAAGGACCTAGCATTGGGCCTTTAAGAAGCCTATCCACGGTAAGTATTCCATTCCCCATTAAAAACATATATGTGAATGACCCAACATTTGTGAACACCTGACCATCACACCTATTTGAGCTTTTTGGACAGCCTTTCCAAATCATGGGCATTTTTATGGCATTACTTCCTCCACTCTAACAGCCTGTACTATTCTGAGAAGCTTTTCTACTAGATTGTGGAGTGTGCCCATTTAGCTAAAGGAGCATTTTTGAGATCAGGTACTAATATTGGATGAGACGATCTTGTTTGTACTTGGAATTCCAATTTACCTCAAATGTTTGAGTACAATTAATATGATGTGCTCTGTGCAATCAACTTGAATTTCTCAACAACAAACCTATCATATCCTATCTTTTTGGGGCTGAAACAAACTGTTTCCCAAACTGTTGTCACAAGGTTGAAGTAATATGTTTTTGTATGCTGTAGCATTAATTGTACCCTTTGTTTGAAACCCTTGAACTAAATTATTTGGAGAAGTTTCTTTTGGTCATATAGTAGATATGATGGGCAATAAATGTAGAAATGGGTACATTTTAGAATCAAAGTCCTCTATAAGGATGTATATGTTCTCTATTAGCTTTATTAACTTTGGGGCTGAATTTTCAGTTTGGAAAAGGGCTGAAAGATGACCTAAAGTCTGACGGTATCTGTCTTGTCCCCAATGCACTTACCTGAAACACTCAAAGACTACTTCACACTAAAAAACAAAGATACTATGTTCCGCCAGGTAAGTGCTAGGTAAGTGAAAACAGATTCCCTGATCTTTATCCTTGTTTCAGGTCAGTGACTGAATATAGACGTCATTGTATCAGCATATATGTCAGGCGTATAACATTTTCAGAAAGAGGTCATTAATGGCAACCAACCTAAATTCTCAATGCAGGTTTTCTTTAAGCTTTTCGAGTTGGTATTTTCTAAATACTTTCTTTCTGTCCACATATCATATATCTAAATTGTGATACTCCCTCAGGCACTCCATCATTTACATAGATAAACCTATAAGGGCACATGATTTAATATGGTTTGTGTGTTGTTCATTTTTGGCCTTTTTATATATTATGTTCTTCAATCTACAAAACAAACATAATGCTTTACATCATTTTACTTCATATTTATTTCTGGATAGGCTATTTTAAAGAACTCTACAAGTGATTCAGTTGTTACCTGTAGTATATACAATGTGTTCAGTTCCCTCAAGGTTATATTGACTGGACAAATATATCATATGTAACCTAAAATCAGAAAGAAAACTCACTGCCAAGACTGATTCTGGTCAAACCACTAATCACATTCTGAGTAGGTCCAACAAAGTATGTCTATTCATCGAGCTGCGATTTCCCCCTAATTACTTTTAAAGTAAAGTAAAAAAAAATGTTTCGCTATGGTTTTTAAAGCTGAAGTCCAGTAAGGTATGAAATATAGAAATTAACAACTTAAGGACCGTAAGGATTTGTGACCTTAATGACCAGGCCATTTTTTGTGATACGGCACTGGGTCGCTTTAACTGAAAATTGCGCAGCTGTGCGACATTGTACCCAAACAAAATTTACATCCTTTTTTTCCCACAAACAGAGCTTTCTTTTGGTGGTAGTTGATCACCTCTGCGGTTTTTATTTTTTGTGCTATAAACAAAAAAAGACCGTCAATTTTGAAAAAATATATATTTTTTACTTATATTTGGTAAAAAAAATCGCACTAAGCATATATTGACTGGTTTGCGCAAAAGTTATAGCGCAAAAAATAGGGGATATATTTATGGCATTTTTATTATAATTTTTTTTTTTACTAGTAATGGCAGCGATCTTCAACTTATAGTGGGACTGCAACATTGCGGCGCACAGATCGGACACTTTTGACACTTTTTTGGGACCATTGACATTTATGCAGAGATCAGAGCTAAAATATCCACTGATTACCGTATAAATGTCACTAGCAGGGAAGGGGTTAACACTAGGGGGCGATCAAGAGGTTAACTGTTCTCTAGGGAGTAGTGATGCTGGATGTTTGCCCATTCGCTGAACAGCAAACAATATAGGGCATTCGCAGGAAATTCGAGTGCTGAGGAAAGCCCGATAATGCACTGCGAGAGCACAGTGCATTAGTGTCTGATGATTGGCCAAAGCATGCACCTGACCTGCGTGCTTTGGCCAATCACACCACACTCTGCAGAGAGAGCCATAAGCATTTAGTGTATACTATATATTCAGCGTATACTCAATATTCAGGCAGCGCAGGCAGTGTATTTGATATATATATATATATATATATATATATATATATATATATACAGCCTAGTGTATGTGTATATATATATATATATATATATATATATATATATATATATATATATATTTGAGATTTGAGAGGGGCATACAATCTCATGAAGATTAAGATGAGTTGAAAACTGCGTTTCGTACCAGAACAGGCCATTATGAGTACCTCATAATGCCTTTTGGCCTTTGTAAAGCCCCGGCAGTTTTCCGAGAATTAATTAACCGGTTCCCGACCGGCTCACGCCGATGTACGTTGGCAGAATGGCACGGGCAGGCATATCGGCGTACAGGTACGTCCAATCTTTAATGCCGCCCTGCCTTCGCTCGCGTGCCACCGCCGGCGCGTTCGCGTTCTGGTTTGGGACCCCCGTGAGTCCGGTCGTGGGTCCCGCAGGCATACCCGCGATCGTCTCACGGGGCGGCTGAACAGAGAAATGCCGTTGTAAACAGCATTTCCCCGTTCTGCCTAGCAACTAGTGACGCTGATCTCTGCTCCATGTGATTGGAGCAGAGATCAGCGTTCACTAAATGAAAGCCCAGCCCCCCACAGTTAGTAACACACCCCTAGGAACACTTAACCCCTACACTGCCACCCACTGGTTAATCCCTTCACTGCCAGTGTCATTTACACAGGAATCACTGCATTTATATAGCAGTGATTGATGTATAAATGACAGTGGTCCCAAAAATGTGTCAAAAATGTCTGATGTGTCCACCATAATGTGGCAGTCACAATAAAAATTGTTGATCGCTGCCATTACTAGTAAAAAATAAAATTATTAATAAAAATGCCATAAAACTATCCCCTATTTTGTAAACGCTATAACTTTTGCACAAACTAATCAATAATCGCTTATTGCAATTTTTTACCAAAAATATGTAGAAGAATAAGTATCGGCCTAAACTGAGGGAAAAAAATGTTTTTTTATATATTTTTGGGGGATATTTATTATAACAAAAAGTAAAAAATAATGTGTTTTTTTCAAAATTGTCGCTCTATTTTTGTTTATAGCGCAAAAAATAAAAACAGCAGAGGTGATCAAATACCACCAAAAGAAAGCTCTATTTGTGGGGAAAAAAGGACGCCAATTTTGTTTGGGAGCCACATCGCATGACCGCGCAATTGTCAGTTAAAGTGACGCAGTGCCGAATCGCAAAAAGTGGTCTGGTTTTTGACCAGCAAAATGGTCCAGGGGCTGAAGTGGTTAATGATGTCCTCCGAGATTTGTTACAGTTATGTGTGATGGTTTATCTCGATGATATCCTCATATTTTCCAATCTCCTGGAGAGCCACCACACAGATGTTGTGTGCTTCAGAAACGATGAGAGAACAATCTCTAAATTGGAGAAGTGTTAAATCATGAACAGGTTAAATTGCTGGGTTATTTCCACTGCTGGTTTTTCGATGGACCCCGAGAAACTTTCAGCAGTTCTACAGTGGCCCGACCCATGGTCTACGTCATATGCAGCTTTTCCTGGGCTTTGCCAACTATTATCAGAAGTTTATTCGTAACTTCTCATCACTGGTCAAGCCCCTGACTGATATGACCAGAAAGGACGGCAACCCACAGAGTTGGTCTCCGGAGTCCGTTAAGGCCTTTGAGAGTCTCACGGCTGCCTTTGTTTCTGCTCCTGTGTTGGCACATCCTAATCCTATGTTACCTTTTATCCTTGAGGTTGATGCTTCTGAGACTGGTGTTGGTGCCCTTCTGTCTGAGAACACCTTGCATCCTTGCGGCTGCTTTTACAAGAAATTGTCACCTGCAGAATGCAATTACAAGATTGGTGACAGAGAGTTGTTGACGATCATTTTAGCCCTGAAAGAATGGAAACATTCTTACTGACCATAAGAATCTCACACTCTTGTCAATAAAACGCAAAAGGGTGCGACGGGCACTTTTCTTGTCAAGTTTCAATTACATTGTTTCATTCTTACCCGGTACTAAGAATGTAAGGGCTGACGCCTTGTCACAACAATTTTCCTCCACTCCCAAGTTGGAGTCGGTTCTGGTTCCTATGATTCCTCCTGATCATATTCTGTTTACGGTTCGCAGCAGTCTCACTTCTCCTTTGAGTGGCAAAATTCTTGCTGCTCTGGTCTATGCGTCTCCTGAGAAACCTTGTGACTGCTGCTTTGTCCTAAAGCTGCCATGCTTCATTCTCCCAAGGCTGCTGGCCACCCTGGGAAGAATCAACTCTTTTAAGCCATTTCCCAACAATTCTGGTGGCCTAGTCTACGTGATTATGTAACTGCCTTCGTAGCTGCCTGTGTGCTCAGTGTAAGACTCCACGACACCTTCCAGTGGGCCTCCTACAATCCATACCCAATGGAGAGAGGCCTTGGACCCACCTGTCTATGGATTTCATTGTGGAGTTACCCAACTCCCAGGGCAACACAGTTATCCTTATGGTGGTTGACCAGTTCTTAAAGAGGAAGTAAACCCTGATGGGTTTACTTCCTCTTTCATTCCCTGCAAAGACAAAGCATAATGGACTACTATGCATCGCATAGTAGCCCATTATGTGTCACTTACCTGACATAGGAGCCAGTGAAGTCGCCGCTGTCCCCTGTAGTCCGCCGCATCCATCTTGCTGGTGGCGTCTCGCAGCTCCGCCACTGTCATTCGACGAAGCCGCGATAACGTCACTCCCGCGCATGCGCGCGGGAGTCGACACGCGCGGCAGCTCCATTTTTGGAAATGCCGCGCTCAGTGCGCCAGCGGGCCGCTGTCTACGGCGCATGCGCCGTAGACAGCGGTGCCCGTTTTTGGGCAAATATCTCCTAAACCATATAGGTTTAGGAGATATTGCTTGGACCTACAGGTAAGCCTTAATCTAGGCTTACCTGTAGGTCAAAGTGGTTTGTAAGGGTTTACAACCACTTTAAAGATGTGTCTACTTCTAAGGAACTGGCTTCCATTTTTGCTCGGGAGATCTTTCACTTACATGGGCTACCCAAGGTGATTGTCCCAGACAGGGGTAGTCAGTTTGTGTCCCGGTTCTGGTGAGCCTTTTGTGCACAATGGGGAGTTCAGCTTGCTTTCTCCTCTGCGTATCACCCACAGTCTAATGGGGATGAGCCAATCAGTCCTTGGAGCAATTTCTACGTTACTACATTTCTGGCCATCATAACAACTGGTTAGACCTATTACCGTGGGCAGAGTTTGCTCACAACAATGCCTTGAATTCTGCTACCTGATTGTCCCCGTTTATGACGATCTATGGTTTCCTTGCTTCCACGTTGTCTGAATTGTTGTTTCTTCAGAGTATTCCTGCATTAGAGGAGCATCTCTGTGGTCTTTGTTCCACTTGGGCACAAGTCTAGGAGGCTTTGCGACATGCTAATGATAGGTGCACACTCCATGCTGACTGCAGACACCTGTTTGATCCTTCCTACGAGCTTAGGGACAGGGTCTGGCTGTCATTTCACAACCTCCGACTTCGTGTTCCCTCACTGAAGTTTGCACCTCGGTTTATTGGGCCTTGGATTAACCCAGTGGCTTACGCATTAGACCTTCCTTCTAATATGCGTATTTTGAATGTATTTCATGTCTCCTTATTAAAACCTGTGGTCTGCAACCGCTTTACCACCTCGGTGCCACTTCCTCACCTGTACAGATTGAGAACCATGAGGACTATGAAGTACAGTCCATTGTTGACTCCTGTAGGTCCCCTGAGCGCATACAGTACCTGGTGCATTGTAAAGGGTATGGTCCGGAGGAATGCTCTTGGGTCTCATCATCGGACATACATGTCCCTGTCCTCCTCCGTGATTCCATAAAAGGTTTTAGCCCTCAAGCCTGGTGGTCCTCCGAGAGGGAGGGGTTGTTGAGGAGGGGGTACTGTCAGGGCTGGGCTCAGCCCTTTCTTCTCTGAGCTAGCCGCTCAGCTGTCGGCTAATTGCCAGCTCCTATCTCTCCACAGTAACTCAACTGTTGATGATATCCTGCTCATCAGTAATGCCTACTTAAGCCGTCCAGTCCAGAGGATCTCCTGTGACTTCATAAGGGGCGGGTCACCACGTGACATCACCCAGTGACCCCGCCCCTCATGCCTATATAAGTTGCCACGTACCGTGTCCACGGCATTACAGTGGGAGAGAGCATCATGTGAACATCGTAAGAAAAGAAGAAGGAAGAAGAAGATGACAGCGAAAACGAAAGCCCAGCTCCTCCGCTAGCAAAAGAGCGGCAAAAGAGCAGAAGATAGCGGAGGAGCCAGGCGAAAAGAACCGGAAAGTGTGGAGAAGTCGGAAGAAGACCCCCGAAGTCAGAAGAAGACCCCCGGACGGCGACGACGAAGGAGAGAGCCCAGCGAAAAGACCCCTGAAGTCGGAAGAAGACCCCATGAGCTGCCTAATAAACTATTTTAATAACCTGTGTAGTGTGTTTTTTTATTGACATTTTTTCCCCCAGGTGAATAAGGGCCTGTTATTGATCTTGGGGGGACCCTCACACCGTTTTTTCGGCGTAGGGGCTTCCCCTTATAATCCATAACAGGCAATGTGTCAATCTCTAGGTGGACTAGCAAGGTGTCAATCTCGCCGATGGAGACGGCGAGATTGACTTCCTTCTCTAGTCCCGTCGTACCTGAAGTCACGTTCAAAATGAACGGACTTTAGTCCATGTGTGGGCAAGTCCGTTCATTTGGAAAGTCCGGCGGACTAGCACACAGACGAGCGGATTGTCCGCTGGAAAGTCAAGTCCGGCAAACAATTTTGAGTCAAGTCTTCTTTCAAAGTGTCCTTTTTTTTGTTAAGAAAAAGTCCGCTGGAGCCCACACACGGTCAAATTGACTAAGTCCACCGGATAGTCCGATCATGTGTACGGGGCATAACAGATCAAAGAGTAAGCCTGTCCACAGTTGATAGGCTCACATTTATAAAAATGAATCAGTCTTGGATCAGCAGCTAGCAAGCACCAGATTCTGATGTAACTGATTGAATTTACTATGGATCTGGGATCCCTTGAAGACTGCCTATGCTGCCTATACTATTCCTCCTCAATCATGATGATGCTAGCTTCCAACAATATTTTTGGTTTAGGCCACCACCACCACCCAAGGCCCAATTTTTCTGCCCCTGTTTAAAAGGGACATGTAATTACAATTTTTGAAATTATATTTAACAGCAGGGCCCCTTTCTGCGCCAAACAAGAGTAACTGTGAGAGGTTATAGAGTTCTGGCACCACCAACAACTAAGGCCCAATGTTTCTGCCCTTGTTTAACAGGGGCATGTAATTAACATTGTTTAAATAATATTTAACAGATGGGCCCGTTCCTGCACCTAACAAGAGTAACTGTAAGAGGTTACCTTGTTCTGGAACCACTAACACCTAGGGCCCAATATTTCTGCCCCTGTTCAACAGGGGCATGTAATTACAATTTTTCAAATAATATCTAACAGCAGGGACCGCTCCTGCACCCAACAAGAGTAACTGTGAGGGGTTACCATGTTCTGCCAGCACCAACACCTAAGGCCCAATTTTTCAGCAGAGTATATAGTGCAGTCCGTATAGTATATACTGCAGTTCAGAGTATATAGTTCAGTCAATGTAGTATATATAATACAGTGCTGGGTATATAGTGTATAATATATAATATAGTGTTTTGAAGTGGTTAAGGGGTGCACTATGACAGAATTAAGAAAAAAACGGCATTGGTTCCCTCGTCCATACCAGGCCCTTTGGGTCTGGTAAGAATTTTGGGGGGGACTCACACGCCATTTAATATCCATACCAGACCCGAAGGGCCTGGTATGGACTGGGGGGAAACCCACGCTGTTTTTTTCAATGATTTTTTATTTATATTGCAAGGATCTGGCAATACATTACAGCCGTGAACAATTTTAAATTACATTTTTTCCTTTAGAAATCTCATTTTGCTGCTGTACTGTTCTAAATATGGAAGACATTTGCTACTTTACAGGCAGACTAAAGGGACCACCCAGGCACAATATTTGTAGGAATATTTCATTTTTATTGTTTCGCTTTAAGCATTCTTAAAATCAATGCTCTTCAAAAAACTTCTGTTTTAAAATATTTGTTTTTGCATTAATACATGTCCCCTGGGGTAGCACCCAGGTTCCCAAACACTTTTTAAGGCAATAACTTGCATATAAGCCTTTATAAGCCATATGAGCACTTTTGATTTTTCACATTCAGGTCCCATAAACTTTAACATTGTTTGCATGTTCACACAAATTTGTCTGTTTGCAAGTTCTGGTGTGAAGCAAACCGGGACTGTTTGGCTCATCCCTACTAGGAACTGTGGGGGCAGTGTTCTGACAGGGAGTATACAGAGATCGATGTTCCTGATCACTAGGAACAGCAGATCTCTCTCTACTTCCCTGACAGAACGGGGATCTGTCTGTTTACATTGACAGATCCCCCTTCTGTCTCTCTCTGGAACGATCGCCGGCGGACATTGTGGCCGCCGGCCATGTGCATCAGCTCCGGCACGTACATGCCCCCTAGAGCTCTTAAAGTGGCTGATGTATAGCTACAGCAATTCGTGCAACCGTGCCAACCTGTCACAGTATAATTGTGGCAGCTGGTCGGCAAGTGGTTAAATCAACTTGGTATTTCTTGTTAAATGCATTTTGTAAATGCAAGCAGTTTAAGTACATGAATATCTTGTCAAAAGTATTGGGACACCTGCCTTTTACACACATATGGAATTATGTTTAGATTAATGGAATCCCAGTCACCGTCTGTAGGGTTCAATATTGCGTTAGCCCACCCTTTGCAGGTATAAGAGTTTCAACTCTCTGGGAAGTCTGTCCACAAGGTTTAGGAGTGTCTATGAGAATGTATATCCATGCACAGTCATGTTAGAACAGGAAGGGACCATCCCCAAACTAGTATGCTGACACCTTCGCTGGAACTAAGGGGCCAAGCCCAACCCCTGAAAAATGGCCCCACACCATCAAATGATTTGGACCAGTGCACAAAGCAAGGTCCATAAAAACATGGATGAGTGTGTTTGGGATGGAGAAACTTGACTGGCCTGTACAGAGTCCTGACCTCAACCCGATAGAACACCTTTGGGATGAATTAGAGCGGAGACTGTGAGCCAGGCCTTCTCTTCCACATCAGTGCCAAATTCACAAATGCACTTCTGAAAGAACGTCAAACATTCCCATACACACGCTCCTAAACATTGTGGACAGCCTTCCCAGAAGAGTTGAAGCTGTTACAGCTGCAAAGGGTGGGCCAACTCAATATTGAACCCTACGGACTAAGACTGGGATGCCATTAAAGTTCATGTGTGTGTAAAGGTGGGTGTCCCAATACTTTTGACAATGTAATGTAAATTGTCATTTGCTTTTTACAGCCCCTGTACAGCAGAGCTCAGACTAGGAGAAGAAGAATCAGTACAAAAAAGAAGTCAGTTCTGCTACAGTGCTCATGTGCTTACAAGAGAAGAAGCATGCTGATAAGAGAACAGTTTGACGGAGAGCTGAGCTTATGGGGGTACTGTGGCTCCTTTCACTGCCTGGTTAAAGGTGGGAAGAGGGACAAGACCCATGTTACTTCTACTGCAACAGTGAAAGATCAGATCTCCTGGCTGTGTTGTTTGGAAGAGCTAAATAGATATATAATGCAGTAAGCAGTGGCGTAACTAGAACCTTCAGGGCCCCGATGCAAGAAACCATGAAGGGCCCCCCTGAACCCCAGCCAGGGCCCTTCCCTCCGAGTTCTGTGCTGGAACTCCAGGGCGTGGTCACAGGTATGACCTTTGTGAGCCCTGTAGTTCCACCACTGGTATCAGTAGTTTTTTTTATTATTTTTTATTTATTTTTAGGTTCCCCATTGGGGGACTGTCCCTAGGCAGGATGGGGTCCCCGTCCCCAGAAGAGATGAGGTCCTTTTCTCCAGGGCAGATGAAGTTACTGCCCCCAGGTGAGAAGGGGTCTCTGTCCCCAGGGGAGATGGGGGTCCCTGTCCCCACATGAGAAGGGGCCCCTGTCCCCAGGGGGAAATGGAGGGGGTATGTAATAGTGTGTGGGGGATGGGGTCCTCTCACTCACCATGACCAAGCTGTAGGCCATGCACTCATCCATGTTGGCCTGGGCTCCATCCAGTGTGCTGAACGGGCGATCAGCATATCTCCCAGAAAGACCTTTCATCATCTATGTATGACGGGGGAGGAGGGGGGCTGGCAGACAAGCCTGCAGTGTCCTCCGGGGAGCTCTCATAGGGCTGCACTGCATCTGTGTGCTTAAAGTTTGTTTACCTGGGAGAAGTATGCAGTGCAGTGTGGGCCAGACTCGGGGGGTGGGACTCTGGCTGGAGAGAACAGACATCAGACTGAGCAGCAATGCATGGAGCAGGAGAGGGGTACTCTGAGGATCCAGCTGAGGACACAGGTCATGCAGGGAATGCACAACTAAAGAGCAGCCAGTGCGATAGTTGAGAATGGAGCTCTGCTAGTCACCCTCCAGCCACCCGTGTGCATGGTGCACTGGTACCCCTAGCTGCCTATGCTGCTGCCGGCCATATGTAGAGGGGGCTGCATGGGCCCCCAGCATCACAGGGCCCGGTTGCGGTCCCAGCTGCTGCACCCCCTATAGTTACGCCCCTGGCAGTAAGTTTTAAATACAAATCCTTTGGCAGTTAGAACAATCCTCATACAGTATATATATATATATATATATATATATATATATATATATATATATTTTAGATTTAATATAAATGTTTAATCCTGATACTTGTCCATGTTCTTTATGCTTGCTCACAATAGGATCAACATAACTCTTTTTCATGTGTATAGTGTACAGAAACATCATGTACTCTCACTCTTATGTTTATATATATGTATCTGTGTATGTATGTATTTTCAGTTTTATTTATTTTTTACTTTTTATTTTCTTTTTTTGTTCTGCTGTGATACTTTATGAAACATATGTCAAAAAAAAAAAAAAAAGAAAGAAAACAACAACAAAAAAAAAAATGTTTTAAACTTGTCATTGTTATTTAATTTATTGCCTTTTAAACATAGACTTAGAGGTTGTGAGTAATTATGTTTGACCTTCTGAGGTTAGGTGGAGTCTAGGAAAAGTGATGAATCTCTGTTCATGCGGGAAGTTGAGGGGAGACCAAAACCTGCAAAACATAAGTGGGAGATTAAATTTAAGATGCAAATCAGTGCAAAAGCCTGTGAAGCATTGAAAACCACAAGGAGCCTGCTGTATTTAAATTGTGCTGATTTTCTAGTTAATATATATATATATATATATATATATATATATATATATATATATATATATATATATATAGATAGATAGATAGATAGATAGATATAGATATATATAGATATATATAGATATATATATAAATATAGATATAGATATTGATATAGATATAGATATTGATATAGATATAGCCAAACATTAAAAATAATAACTAACAATAAAAATTTAATAAAATAGTACAATTGTTAGTAAATGTTAATATATTGTTTAGCTATTTTTTTTTTAAATATCAAAAATAATTTAGATATTATAAATACAAATATTAAAAAAATAAAAATGAATTACATTTGACCAACCCAGCTCCCCATGCACTATAAAATAATAGAAGAATTTGCTGATAAAGTATTTCCTTTTCTCGAGCTAATGTTCAACTATCCATGAACAGTAAATAAGAGCATATTGTTATTGGAACATGGTTATTATGTATTCAGTAATGTTCGTTTGAATTCATAAATCTTGAAGTGGAACTTGTTGGATGGCTGTAACTGGCAAAAGCTACTGAATATATTTCATGGGTTTGGTCACCCACTCACCATTTCTTGTATCCATAAAATATGAATTTGGCAGAAAATAAATTCACAGAATGCAAAAAAAAAAAAAACATTCATTGGATAATAAATGCTTGCTATACTCCTGGAAGGGTGAAATGCATGACTGCTATGTAAAAAAAAAAAAAAGAGCTTATGTTGAAAAGCAAAGTAATTTAACTCCTAACCTTAAAAATCTGCAAAAAAAAATAAAAAAATCAATGCCTCATTCAGGCGTATTGATCAGTGCAAAATTAATTAGACTTCAATGCTTATGGCACTTGATAAGACATGTTGTTAATTTAGTAAGTGATAGTACGCTCCCCTAAAGCATCAAATATCCTCATCTTTAGAAAAGGCATTTGAAGACGTGTTTTTCCTTCTTTTCTGTGTTTTAACTGCTTATGTGTAGCAAGGTTACAATGGATCCTTATGTTATTATGCTCTGTTTGCATATGTATTGCTTAGTCAAACAGGATCGATACGCCAAGCACACAAAGAGACTGTTTATTTAATTTTCAAGGATTTTTTTTTCTGTAGCAAATATAATCCGCTTAAATATTTTTTAAACATTGATGCTGGTAATGCTAGGCTTTATCAGTAGAATAAGTAAGGAATTGAGGGGTCCCAAATGTCTCAGACATGGGGGGCACTTCCTGCTGCTTAGGCAGGACAAAAGGACAATGGGTTCCTCCCAAGAGTTTCAGGAGCCATCAGTGTTCTATCGGGAACGCACCAGCCCTGTGAAAATGCTAATAAGCTAGAAAAGAGGCCCAGTTATCCTGCAATAATTCTATAGTGGAACTGAGGGCCCCATGGTGTTCACTAAATAAAGACAACTAATTGAGATTTTTTTTTTTTATGCTCACTTTGTTCGTTGGCCGTGTTCAGTTTTTACCATTGGCGAGAATGTGAGTTTTTTTTTTTTTTGTCAACAGAGCTTGATTGTTTTAACAAGCTTCATTCCGCAAATGCTGACATTGAAAGTATGACAACAATTTTTCATTTTGATTTTTTCCCCCCTTTCAGTTAATTACAAACCCGAGCATTAATTGCATTTAAGAAACAATCAATGGGAAGAAAACGACCTGCATTTCTTAATGTCAGCACTTTGGTCTACAGTGCCATAACGGTGTATATAATATTATTATATTCAGACAAACATTTCTGTGTCTGCAGGTGACACTTTGATTGAAGCTATAATTAATAAATCAAGAGCAAATCTCACACCTACAGCTCCCAGCAGGACCTCAAAACGCGTCTATAAAGGAGCCTCTATGTCCTTGTATAAAAGGGCTATGAGTGACAGCAGCACTTGTTGTCCTAGAACTTGGATTTGCTGTCTGGTATCTTACTTTTGGCGCTAGTTGTTAATGAACAGGTCTCTTGTAACTGCAGCAGGTGACATTGCCATTAATCTCTTACTTGACCACCCCGGCATAATAATGAGCTTGTGACTCTAAGTTCTGTGAGAGGAATTAGTTCATTAGGCACACATTAAATCTCAATGGCTTGTCTTTAGATAGGCTGTAGGGCAAGGGCACAGTTGAGTTTCAAATACTTGATAAAAGGCCACTAAACACAAATTGGCTTATGTAAAAGAATTCCATTGAGAAATATATCAAAGTTTTAAGTACTTTAACCACTTGCCAAGCGACGCACACCGATTCACGTTGGCAGAATGGCACGGGCAAGCAAAAGGGCATACCCGTACGTCCCTTTGAAATTGGCGCCTGGCGGGCACGAGTGTGCGGTGGGAGCATGCACGCAGGTCTTGCGAACTAGATGTTTGCCGGCGGCCCGCAATTGCGGTGAGGAGAGGCAGAACCAAAGATGACTATATAAATAAGGCCTTTTCCTGTTCTGCCTAGCAACATGACAGGGATCTACTGCTCCTTGTCATCGGGAGCAGTGATCTCTCTTTTGGTGTAGTGAGCTCATCCCACCCCAGTTAGAACACATCCAGGGAACACACTTAACCCTTTGATTGCTCCCTAGTGTTTAACCCCTTCCCTGCCAGTGGTTATTTGTAGCTCATATCACTGTATAAGTGTCAATGGTCCCAAAATAGTGTCAAAAGTGTCCGATCTTTCTGCCATAATGTCGCAGTCCCGATAATCACAGATCACCGCCACGTCTAGTAAAATAAAAATAAAAAAATACCATAAATCTAACCCCTATTTTGTAGACGCTATAATGTTTGCGTAAACCAATCAATATACACTTATTGAGATTTTTTTTACCAGAAATATGTAGTCAAAACTGTGGAAGAAATTAGTTTTTTTATTTATTTTTTGGGGATATTTATTATAGCAAAAAGTAAAAAAAAAATGCTTTTTTTTCAAAATTGTCTGTCTTTTTTTGTTTATAGCACAAAAAAAGAAAAAAAACGCAGAGGTGATCAAATACCACCAAAGCTCTATTTGTGGGGAAAAAAATGGCATCCATTTAGTTTGGGTACAATGTCGCATGTCTGCACAATTGTCAGCTAAAGAGACGCAGTGCCGGATAGAAAAAAATGCTCTGGTCAGGAAGGGGGTAAATCCTTCCGGGGCTGAAGTGGTTAAGTGAACCTATACTCAAAAATGTAAGATTTGCAACATTATAGGCAACATATCATCATTGAGGCTCGGTTCACACTGCCACAATCTGAAAGTTGTGCGACTTTGGCGTGACTTTGAAGCAACTTCTGGGAATGCCTGTGTAATCTTCCTGTAATATTGGATCCAAATCACATCAATTAGGATGATGATCCGACTTAGAGGTGACTTCCATTATAGTCTATGTGTACGAGTCGAAAAGAAGTGCCTTGAAGTAGTACAGGAACATTTTCTAAAGTCTTCAGTAGTGCTAATTAAGACAGCTTCCATTGACTAAAATGGGATTTCACATGTCACGTGACTTAGGGTCTCACAAATCGGATCCCAAGTTGCGGCAGTGTGAACTGAGCCTTTGCAGTACAATGAAAAATTTACCTTTTGTGTCCCCAAGAAAAATAGCAGTGCATTTCCTGTGCTTACAACTTTATAGTGCTCAACCTGTGTCCCTCCAGCTGACTTGCAAGCATGGCAGTACAAGCATGACTCCCAAAGGTAGAGGCATGATGGGATTTGTAGTTTTGCTACAGCTGGAGGGCCACAGGTTGAGCACCCATGTAAAGTGTGTGTTATAGTGTATCTGCAGTGTGAGATCAGCTAAGGCACCCCCATGATTAAGCTCTGAGGAGCTGAGCAAAACACATTGGGGGGGGGGTGGCCTGGTTGGAGCCCAGGCTGAGGTTGCCATACACTCAAGATTAATGGGATAGTTTTGATAGCTACAGGGAGATTCTCTTCAAATGTATACCCAGTGACCGTAGGAGTCGGGAGGAGCTCCCCACCCCTCCCCCAATCCAGCACTCACAGCAGTGAACCGAGGATTTGTACCCCTTCTAGAGCCTGAGTGGCTCACATACTAGTCTCTTATGGGTCACAGATCATCTAAGGTGCTATGCCTCTACCTGTTGATCTCACAAGATCACTGTTCTCCTTGCTGGAGAGAAAGCTGTACCTGAGGACTTGCAAAAAAAACACCAAGCTGTTTTTGCCTAATTCATTCGGTGGATTTGTTCTTTTTGTACCTCTCTTACTGCTTTTTGAATTTCATCCCACTAATCATCCTACCCACAGTCCTCAGGGGGATAGCACTGATATGAGGGGGGGAAAAAAGCCTTTTTCCTCTACCAAGATGGCTGTTTCCACATGGAGACACAGTACAGAGCAAGGAATAGTTAGTCATTTATGGGGAAAAGATCAACTGCAGGGAGACCACGGGCAATACTAATGACTAGTCCTGTGCCCTCCACTTGCCTTTTGGACACAGCTTCCATAGTTCAGTTCACCTTGAAGTAAAATAAATCTCTATAAAGGTGGTATAGAACAAAGCTGTTTTTTTTTTTTTTTCAACACAAGTGACTTCCTATGCCCCAATTAAAAAAAAAATATTGTTATTTTAAGTCTTCTTTATATAATTTTTATGAATGTTATTTACTGTTTTATTACATAGAGTAACTTGGAGGATTTCCTAAAAGTGTTGCACATTCTATATGCAAACAATAGCAACCTAAATAGTGATACACCTCTTTTTGAATTGTTGGAGAAAAGTATTTTCAACCAATATCACCTGCATAGTCAGCCTTACTACGTCAAATCTTGTAGATTAAACTGCAGAACTGGAGCATCCTACTCCAGCAATAAGGAAACATCATGCCTGCCACACCATTGACAGCCAAAAAAATGAAAACTGACCTTTTAAGTTAATCTGTGTATCAGGTAATTTTCCACCTTTAATTATACTTCTAAACAGGGGCGTTGCTAGGTCTACAAAGGATCTGGGGCTAGAGCCCATAGCAGCGTAGTAAAGAAAGTCAAAAGCTTGGGCAGGCATACACATGTATATACAGTAACATACGTGTGTGTGTATATATATCTCCCCAGAGAGCCCCCACACTTACAACAGGGTCCCCAGAGAGCATCCCCTTACATCAGAGTCCACAGAGAGCCTCCTCCTTACATCAGAGTCCCCAGATAGCCTCCCCCTTGCATCAAGGTCCCCAGAGAGCCCCCCCCCACTTACATCAGGGTATCCAGAGAGCTCCCCTTACATTAAGGTCCCCAGAGAACCTCACCCTTAAATCACGGTCTCCAGAGAGCCTCTCCCTTAAAATCAGGGTCCCCAGAGAGCATCCCCCTTGCATCAGGGTCCCCAGAGAGCCCCCACTTACATTAGGGTCCCCAGAGAGCCTCCCCTCCCCGTGGGGACCCCTGCAGAGAATCGGGGCTATGGGCCCCAGATTCGGGGGTATAGCCCCAAAAGCCACATATCTAAGTACCATTACTACTGGGGAAGTTAAAGGGCAAAATCCAAGTTGTGTGTAAAAGATATACAAGCTTACACCGTTGAGTGCCGAAGAAGATCTGTAGTACTACCTACTCCAGTTATAACATATGTTTTGAACATATTTGTGTTTTTATTTCAGCCCTGCACTTTTGCCAGTGATATTATCAGCCAGTTCAATCTAATAAAGATAGGTTTTGTAGTATATTCAGAATTCCCTTATCATCACAGAATCCATATACACAGGTTTATTTTATTTCTGACAATTCAAAGCAAGTTGTGAGATGCTATTAATGCAGATATATAGATTATTTGCTTTGTATACTTAAGGGGAGTAAAGCTATCATTGGGGACTTTTTGCTGCCATGCTACCATGGGTTTGTGGTGAATCCTGCACATTTGAAATTTGTTGTTGAGGCAAAATAATGAGATAATTCAGCAGACCAAATTCTTTGCAGCCATAATGCACTGCCTGCTCTTGAAATTAAGCCTGGGTGAAAAAAAATTAACAGTCAGCAGCTACAATTACTGTAGCTGCTGACTTTTAATATAAGGACACTTACCTGTCCAGGGAGCCCGCGATTTCGGCACCCGAAGCTGACCCATCCATCGGCTCCAGGTGCAGGCGCGAACAACCTTACTAAGGGTAACAGGATTCCTACTGCGCATGCGTGAGTCCCACGGCACTTTCTGAATGGCCCCGTCGTCTTCTGGGATACCACGCACAGGTGCTAGAAGGTGATGGGGGGAAGTAGGAGGGTACCGCGGAACTGATGTACCTCATCTCTGCGAAAATTTACAAAAAAGGTATAACAGAAAAAATATATACAAAAACAAGAGGGGGTCATTTCTACCTGGAACTCCGCTTTATGTCAGCTGACTTAGAAGGGCCAATAAGAGGTATGCGTTCACAGGTTTGTTGAAGTAGATGTAAACCCATAAGTTAGCCATACATAGATCAGCATTCAGTCAGTTCAGCAAGTACCAGCCAAACTTTGATCCATGCATGGGTACTGTGGTTGTACAGAAATCGTTCTACCGATTAACTTCTGTACAGCCACCCTATCAGATTTTCACCACTCCATCAGCACCACAGGCTTTAGACTGCTGTACTAATTTCTGTATTTTGATGGTGGGGAAGTCTCCTCCCTGTCAGAATACAATGGAATACAGTGGATTAGATAATCGGGTCGTTTTTTTTCATTCAACCCGCTGGCTAAACATAAAAAACTGACTAATGTATGGACTGCCTAACTGAATGTAATTTAGGCAGCAAAATGCTGTGTAACCTGGAGAACTGGGGCTAGGGGGAAGGGTTTTTACATTTTTCTTTTTTAACCTTTGCTACAACCAGCAGCCTCTTTACCCTATCCACATAATAACAGGCTCAGTGGCAGAACTACCAGGGTCACAGTAGTCACACTTGCGACTGGGCCCTGGGGTTCCACCACCATGGAGGGCCCGCCTGCTCATTCCACCACTAAGGGGCCTGCCCACCACCTGTTCTGCCACTGTGAGGGGCCTGCCTGCCCCTCTCACCACTGTGGGATGGGGGGAGTCCAGCGTCCGTTTGCCTCTGAAGGAATGCTAAGCACTGTCACTGCAGACCACCCCACAGACATTTAGGGAAGGAACACTGAAGGAGAAAGTCAGCTGATGAACAATAGAGTGAAGGGGAGGAGCTCTACCCTCAGCGAAGAGACCCCATGACAGCAGAGGCATTCCTGGGGGCATGTGGAGAGATATACTGGGGGGAATCCACTGACAAAGTAAGGGAGTAGAAATTGCCAGTGCAACTGATCCCATCCTCCCCCAATGCTGCCTCTTACTGATCCCATCCCCCCAACACCACTGCTGCTGATCTCATCCCTATCCCCTGAGGTAGAGGAGATGGGGGGAAAGGGATGAGTTCAGTGGCAGTGATGAGGTAATAGGGTTGAAATTGGTGGTGGTGGAGGATGGCACAAATATTGCCACTGATCTCACTCAACCACCAATCTCAACCCTATCCCCCAATCACCAATGACACTGATCTCACCTTTATCCCCCTCTCATCATCACTGCCACTGATCTCAGCCCAATCCTCCCCCATCACCACTGCCACTGATCTCATGCCCATCCTCCCCATCACCTCTGCCACTGATCCCACCTACCTCACCACCACAGCTGTCATTGATCCCACCCCCCTCAACTCCACCACTATCACTGATCCCATCCCCCTCACCACCACGCACAACTGACCCAGTGTAATCCAATTTATTGTAAAGATAAAATCAGTGGAAGAATGCACTCACATGGTAGCAGATAAAATGGGCATGTCTCTCATGACCAGAACTCTCCTCGATGGCTGCTGTAAGGTCCAGGTGTACTGGAGCTCTTCAATTGATCCTGTTGACAGCTGGATACCACAAACCCCAGTGCTCGGTGTGCCCATGCCACTGCGCATGCACCTGGTTCTTACGACGTTGCGCTAGGTAATCAAGGGACTGTACACAAGGCAGAAGGGAATGATGTAGAGGCATGTTCTGTTGACACGTCATGAGATTAAAAGGTATGTAGTATTTTTCTTATTTATAGCAACATTGAAATATAGATTATGCATCATGCAATATGCATCAACACAGAATGAGAGTTTAGTTTGAGACAGCATGTGACAGGGTGATGTACAGGCAGGGAATTGAGGTTACCCTATGGGGATTGAGGTCATCAAAGTGCCCAAACAAGGACCATTATATCAGTATACCAGCCTGTTATTTTTATGAAAGCTAGCATTTAATATAAAATAGGCTTTGTGATATTATTCTGTTAAGGAAATATTAGTGCTTGATTTTACATCTACTTTAACAAACAATGCTTGAATTCTTTGAATTGCAGTGCTAGAATATATTTTTTATATACCCTGCCAGTGTGCACATATCTGTACACCCATAAATCCTTGTAAGACAAATATCTGTCCACAAAAACTGACTGATAGGTAGCTCCTCAAATGTATACACCTTACCATTTGGTCTATTAATTGTTTTCCTTTCATTTTTAATTATAACTTTTAGCTTGAGGTGATTAGAGTATCTCAAGCAATAATCCATTCAAGATCCATTGAATAAAAAAAAATAAAAAAAAAACTGTGCCCCAAAACAAAACACGCCCAGGGGGGTTGTCTGGCCTTTCTTAGCAAAACATATATAAAATAATTGTATTGAAGTTATCAGTAATATTTTTGGTGGTTGTTTGGTAGTCCTCTGTGATGTAGGTCTAATGTCTTCTATTAAAAGTCAACTTATCAGTCAAAAATGTCCCCCTCACACCCTCTGAAGGTCATGATATGGCATGTGCAACAGGCAGGCTAGTATCTCAAGTGCATATTGGGCCACCTTTAGCCAGTGGTGTATTGAAATGAAATTCTGTAAGCCTTATAGTTTAGCCTAGCCTCCCCTGTCCTTTTTTGATCAACCAGAGCAGGGCTGGGCTTATGAGGAAAAAAAATTTAAATTTATGTAGCGTTTACATAAAAAAGAACAAATGGTCATGGGACTTTAGATGAGGCATGTTACTGTACAAATGATGATACGTAGAATACATAAGGTAAGAAAATGTATTACATAAGTTAAACATTCCATGATCTAAAAATACAACAAAGCAATTGTGTGTATGATAAAGTTACTAAACGGCCATAAAAACAAGCTGACATATAAAGATACACAAAGTTGGTAAAACAAATTCACATTGTACTATTGCGTGATGTTATATACATGAGCAAGAACATGATGAATGTAAGTTGTAAGAACCAAACTGTGTTGACATAACTTGTCCACTCATCAGGAGTATAGTATAGGAGATATCTATAAATGTAAATAAGTCAAAAATTTATAAAACAATGAACATAGTAAGTAGTAAATATTTTCCTATTAAGGAGAAGGAGAAAAATTATCTATAAGGAGGCAAAGGATTAGTACTTACAAGCTAGCTTATGAAGGTTGGCCCCACCTTTGGTTGGTGGTGGGAATGACATCCTGTGCTTCAGTGTTATGCACACACACCCCGCTTGTGACGTCATTCGGCAATGTGGGGGCGGCCTTTTCTCCCTCTGATGCCGAGTGGCGGGCTGGCATAGATCCACTCTCGGAGCATGCGGTGGATGGGGGATTGGATGCTTCCACATCCCTTCTGCTCCATTGGTGTCTGACATAGCGCTGGCGGGGACCCGCCCTGTACCTTGGATAAAAAAGCGGAGGCTGTCCAGTTGACAACCCCTTTCACCAGAGTAGCACTGAATCTTAATTCACCTCATGGAATCACACACACATTAGATCTTCTAGGGGGTCATGAGCAACCTCACTTTTTGCTTTTTCGCATTTCACTTTCTATTATCTTTTTTGACTTGACTTGCTTTTGAGACTGAAATATTCACATGACTTTTTTAACATGTCATTTCATGGCTTCCCTTCACATGTGGGCATTGGTGGTTGGCTCACTTTTTCTTCTTCTTTTGTCCTCTTACTTTTACGTTTCCCTGGTTTTTGGACTCTCAGACTCCAGCATATTTTTCTTTTAAAAGTGTATACACTCACTTATACATTCTTATACATATATATATTTTTTTACAGATTATTCTGGGCTTGATATGTCCCTTTGTTCCATAATGTTTTGGGATTACCCTTAGGTCACCTGGCCATCCTCTTGGCTGTTTCTCTTGGTCTGGATGGGTGTTTCCTGCTTCAGCCCCTGGTCAGACACTGTATCTGACACTCCCATTTCCCTTTTTTTAAGCTGGGCCAACCTTTATAAGCTGACGTGTAAGTACCAAGCCCCTTGCCTCCTTATAGATAATTTTTCTCCTTCTCCTTAATAGGAAAATATTTACTTCTTATTATGTTCATTGTTTTATACATTTTTTACTTATTTACATTTATAGATATTTCTTATACTATGCTCCTGATGAGTGAAAAAGATCCACGAAACCCGTAAAGTTATGTCAAGACAGCTTGGTTCTTACAACTTACATTCATCATGTTCTTATTCATGTATATACTGTGATGCAATAGTACTATATGAATTTGTTTTACCAACTTTATGTGTCCTTATATGTCAGCTTGCTTTTATGGTTTTATTATCCATACAATTGCTTTGTTGTATTTTGTACAGTAACATGCCTCATCTAATGTCCCAATGACTATTTGTTCTTTTGTATGCATGCATTTTAGGGATGAAGGCATGCTACGCTGGTAAAATTAGTCTCTCAGCAAATGTATGGGTTCCACAAATTCTAATTGGGTCCCAGCTGTCAGTATATTTATCCATTTGCATTGCCCTTCCTGCCTGTGCTTGCTTAACCAGGGCAGGAACCACAAACCAGGGTGATGGGAAGGATAAAAAAAAATCTATAAATAATTTGCTAGTAAAAATTAAAATAGATTAAAAAGTGTGATAGCAGGTGGAAATATGTTAATAGTGGTTGGTGGGACCACCACCCAGACTGTGAGCTGGAGAATGGATAGTGGTTTTCAACAATTCTTCACCATCTGTGGTTCATTAGGCTATTTTCTGCATATAAACTCAGCTCCCCAGAGCCCCTCCTTGTATCATAATCACATAGGAGGAGGAGGCGGAAGTGGAGAGGAGAAAGGAAGAGAAAAAGATCACAATAGAAGGCTCACCACCTACTACCTCCATGTGACAGCACCTCTACACCTTCTATTAGGCTTGCCTTTGGATGGTCCTTATTTGGGCAAGGGAAGGCAGCCAATGGTCATGAAATTCTATGTTTAATTTTTGCTGATACCTACCCTTTCCCTTATGTGTAGACTACCCCCCCCCCCCCTCCATTTTCTGCTGCCTGCTAATTCCCCTTCATTATAGAAGGGCCTGAAACCTATGGCCATAGTTTTTCTCCCTGTTTTTATGACCCCTTTGCCAATATAAAAAGATCTCACTGTGCTTAACCTGGCAGGACCCAATATCTCTGTGCAATAATCAGTGCTATGGTAAAGGCTCCCACATGCCTTATGTATACATCTGAAGAATAAATATCAGCACTTGTTGGCACTAAATGTTATTTACAAGCCCAGGACAAGTTCCGGTATATACTCTTTCTATGACCCCCAATGCCTTGACTGAAAAATAAATAAATAAGTATTAAAAAAAATATTACTGGCTGTTGAGAGCCTAACAGGAGAAAGATTTTTCTGGAAAGGGAGAGGAATTGCAGATGTGCCTAGCCTCTGCCGTGTGTAACCCAACCACTGCATCAATACCAATAATATAAAGCAAAATGAAGCAAATTATACTCATATTATACTTTAATTTCTATTTAAAGATAAAGCTTTTCTCATTTCCTCCTCATGCATTGCAGCCTAACCAAGCTGCTTATATAGGGGTAGAAAATTGGACAAAATTGGCTGGTTTAGCAGGAACCTGACGACTTTCAGCCCATATTGTCAGAGAATCACCAGACTTCAACGTCGGCACTTCCCCGTGCGCCTGCGGGGAAGAGCTGCACAACGACGCACGCATATGCGTGATACGATACAATGTCGTACGCGCATGTGCACACCTGTGCACCCGGCTATGGGCCTTACCTGATTGGCCTGACAGGCCTATAAAAGGCATCAATGTGCTCTGTGTCTTTGCTGGTTTGTCTCCTCAGCTCACCTGTGTTCCTGTTTCCTGTTCCTGTTGACCACTTCCTGTTGTGACCCGGATTGCTTGAAGACTACTCTGATTCTCTCCTGATCTGACCCCTGGCTTGTTAAACAGACTTCCTGCTCGTAGCCTTGCTGACTCCCGGACTGATACCTGTGTTTGACCCTCGGCCTGCCTCTGGAATATCCCCGGTTTTCTGCACTTAGCCTTGCTGGCTCACGGACTGTTACCTGTGTTTGACCCTTGGCCTGCCTCTGGAATATCCTTTGTCTCACGGACTGATACCTGTGTTTGACCATCGGCCTGCCTCTGGAATATCCTCTGTCTCACGGACTGATACCTGTGTTTGACCCTCGGCCTTCACTCCAGGTGTTAGAACCCCTGGCAGGCATTTACTTCTACCAGTTCCAAGATCATCTGCACGGGCATCTCTTCCTTCAGAAGACCTTCTGCATACTAGTCACCTGCTGGTAACCCGTGCCTCTCCGTGCCCTGTACCCACTGTTCCACCCTCAGGGGTACTGCACACCCAGCTGCAAGGGAAGCCACTCTCAGCACTTCGGCTTTGGTGAGTACCTGACATGTATGTACAGCTTCTGTTAAATGAGCATGCTGGTTAAGCAGTATCCAACCCTCATCTGATCAGTGCTGGCAGTCAATGTCTGCCAGTGCTGATCCGTGTTTTCTGTGGGGGGAGGGCATCCCCTTGTCAGAATACAAAGGCACAGCAGGGGAGATTGCCACACTTACATCGCTTGTGTTGGTATGACAATCTCTCTGTTTGTTTTGTGAATGAAAAAAAAGCTTCATATACTGTCCAGCCACTGAACAATATTTGTGGCTATTGCTCCACAGACAATACACTCTGATTTTTATTGCTGAATAAAGCCTTTAGGCAGGTAGTGGTTACTGCTGCCCCAGCAGGAAGTTAGGCTTTAACTAAACTCCCAGGTTTTTCTTGATGGGTTTTTCTTTGCTCTGACTCTCCAGTCCTGTGTGTTATAAAAGGGATGAGGGCCCGGATCCTGAGGAGGACTTACACATACACTCAGAGAGGGATTCTCTGCCTAATGCTGTTGCCAAAGTCTGGATTGCCTGTGTCCTATTGAAGCCAGATCTAAATTCCAGCAGCTCCCCTGCCTCCCTAATATGTACCTGAGCCCCATCTTGATCCAGTGATGTGCACAAGAGCAGCAACTCTTCCAGGTCTTTTCCTCTTCACTATCTGAGGGAGAAGCTGGAGCCATTGTCTCCCACTACTGTCAATCTCAGCCAGTAAGCCAATGAGGAGAGTGTGTGTGTGTGTGGGGGGGGGGGGGGGGGGTCCAAGCCACACTTTGTGTGTAAATGGACACACAGAGTAGCAACTCAGGAGAGAGCCAGCTTGGATGCCCCCATAGCAAGCTAGGGGTCAGGAGCACTGGTGGGGGACCCAAGAAGAGGCGGATCAGGGCTGCTCTGTGCAAAACCACTTCACAGAGCAGCTAAATATGACATGTTTGTTTTTTTGTTTTGTTTTTTTATTTGCCTTTTATATTACTTTCAGACAATGCAGTGTGTCACTGTAAAAACTGTCATGGCCAGACCAGTCAATTAAAGCAAAGGGTCAGGTGTCAGTGCCAAAACCACCTAAAAAAACTTTTTTGCAAGTTGAAATTAATCAGACTGGGGAACTACAACTGTGTTTAATTTATGCTAAATGTAAAAGCTAAAACAAAATCAATCACACATACAAGATATGTGATGCTAGGATACAATATCACTGATGCTGCCTGTGAAAAAAAGTATTGTTCAGTTTTACCACATAAAGCTTCTTCAAACAAAGTCATTTAAAGGGTTGGTTCTTTTTCCACGTTGCCCTTGAAGTCTCATTAAAAAGACCCTCTTTCTACTATACAGTATTTTTCAAAAAATGTTTTTGCCTTGGTAAATGTCTGCCATGGTATTGCCTAGCTCATTCTTTCCCCAGCTCATACCCTTTTTAGGATATACAATAGCTTCAAAATTAGCCTTGAAAATGGCCAGAATTTAGAATCTGAATTTGTATAAACTTAAATGGGGTTGTTTCTTAGTTCAGGTTTTATGGACTTCAAGTGGAACTTAACAACCCCTTCACTGCAAATTAAACCTGGGTAGGTAAGCTTATTCCTATTTGTAACCAAACTGGGGAGATTTAACTTTATTTCTGTGCCAGAGACGCCAGAAATGAAGGGAACAAGAATACATACTAAATAGTGTAGTTTTAGAAAGGCAAATATAAAAAAAACATGGACATGGCTTCTAGCCCTTATGCAATATGGGGGTTACCAGAGGAGCAAAAGAGCTTCCTGGACACTGTTCTTTGTGGATTTTCCTAGTCAAGAGAGAACATGCTGATATTCATAGTGTTGTGTCACCTCCTTTAAAGTGTTAGCTGGAGTTTAGCTTCAATTTGTTTGTCAAGTCCAATCCATCTAAATCTGCAAGTCTAGCACTACCCTCTCCCAGACTGACAATCCTGCTGATCAAAGGTGCCTGCTTCACTACTTCATCTAGAATGTAGACACCCTTAGCCCTTGTACACACGGTCAGACATTCTGACAACCAAATCCGCTGGATTTTGTCCGCTGGATTTTGTCCGCTGGATTTTGTCCGACGGATTTTGTCCGAAACTGTTGCATACACGCGGTCGGACAAAGTTGTCGGAAAATCCGATTGTACATAACGTGATAACATTATTTCGTTACAACGGGACTACGTTCACGCTAGTAGCCAATAGCTTTGGTCTAAGAATTTGATCTGAGCATGTGTGGCACTTTGTCCGTCAGAGTAGGCTACACATGATCGGAGTATGTCCGATCGGAGCATGTTGTAGGAAATTTTTATAGACAAGTTGGAAAACTTGGTCCGTCGGATATTCCGATGGAAACAGTCCGACCACACACAGACGGATTATCCGACAATACGGTCCGATCAGACACATTCCGTCGGAAGCTCCAACCGTGTGTACAAGGGCTAAGAATAGGTAAGCTGCAATATATTACATATGTGTTTTTTCTTAATGTTGGATTTAAAAAAAAAAAAAAAAAAAACATGTTATACAATGGTTTTGCACAGAGCAGCCCCAGTCTTCTTCTTTTTGGGTCCCCCATTTGCACAACTGGCTCTTCCCCCCTTCTGAGTGCCCCCATAACAAGCTGCTTGTTATGGGGGCTTCAGAGCTACGCTCCCATGAATGGATCATTTACACATGGAGCATGACCTGGCCCTGCCCCCTGCTCTCTCCTCATTGGCTCACTGGCTGTGATTGACAGCAGAAGATGCCCATGGCCATCACTGCTGTGCGAGCCAATGAGGAGATAGAGACTGCTGCTCTCCTGCACATTGCTGGATCAAGAGGGGTCTCAGGTAAGTATTGGGGGGGATGCAGAAGGTTTTTTACCTTCATAACATGCATGAAGGAAAGAAATCTTCTGTCTTTACAACCACTTTAACACTGCTGTAAGAGGCATTTGCCCTGACTAGGCTATCTTTGAGCACATATCTTTACTGCTGGCTGAATTTTCATACTCTTTGGGTTTCTTGTCCTGCCTGACTACTGTTTTGTTTTCACAGAGATAGTTAGGTTTGAGTATTCAAAAAGCAAATTTGTTTATGTACAGCTCTTTATTTTAATCTTACTATTGCTGCCTACCTCAAAGTTCATTCAATATATTTAAAGTTCCACTTTATTTAATCCAGCCTCAAGTTCACAGATTTCATGTTTCTGGTTGCCTCCTGTGACATCCCTATCATCAATATCATGCCAATAACCTCAGTAGGACCAATGCTGCGTAAACAGTTAAATCTGAACTCTGGGAAAGTAAAAATGTTCCCTTGCAGTAGAGATACCCAAGTACTGCAATGGTAAAATGCTCATTTGTATCTAGGGGACTGGGAAAAGCACGCTCACTTACCTGAGCTTCCACTCCCAAAGTCTCGCTTTGTGCTGCAAAACCACTACCTGCAACCTCTTCTCCCCTCTGCCTTGGTGGTTGGATGCCCATGATATCATCAAGATGTGAGGATTCTGAGGAACAGTCTGCAGCTGGAACATTGGTGAGTGCCATCTACCGGAGGAACAGTGGACCTGGTAAGTAAAAAAGTGTTTTCCCATCCCCTAAGCCTATCCTGTGCGATTCCTGTGCAATTCAGTCTGATATGGTTTTCAGCCCATTCCCTTATACTGTGCGCATTTCCCACAGTGCAGAAAATACACACTGGACTCGTGTTTCCTGAACCACGTTCTGGTGTGAACAAACCCTTAATGAGAATTCAACCCTTGCAGGTTGAGGGCAACCCCATTGCAAGATAGCATTTTTACTGTTCCCAGAGGTGGGCTTTAATGTACTGAATGGAATCAGATCTCTACAATGAGGCACTCAAAGATGTCCAGATCATTAGCAGTGGAGAAGGTAACCCTCATCCTGACTGCCTGTAAAAACACTTACTTGTGTAAGTACCTCAAAAGCGCGGTAATAAGACAAACCCCAAATTTTCCATTTCGATCTATTCAGGATTAGCTCTTTTCTAGGTGCCTGTTTTTTTTCCAATGAAATTGATTTTGTGTAGCTGGCTAACATACTTACTTAATTCCCCATCTCCTTTTTTTTTAAATGGTCCCAAATCTGCAATTCTCAGAGAAGGAATTTGTACAGCACAGAATAATGTGAGAGGAGGCAGCATAATTGCTCATAAGCAAGCTTGCATAACATAAAACTCTGTTTATTGTAAACTGAATAAATAGCATTACTTGTTAACTGATTGTAAAGCTGTAGCAAACTCTGCTTGGTCACTTGTACCTACAGCAGTGGTGGTTGGTGCTCCATGCCCCCGGTCGCCAGCTCACTCATCCTGCTGACAGGTGGCAGCTTCCCCCCTTAGTTATGTGTCCCGGCTCCGTCGGTTGGGCCCATGCGTCTTCTCAGCCCTACGTCTCTTTCTCCTTCCTCTTCATTGGTCAATAGGGTGCCTTTTCCTTTAGGCCAATCAGGAAACGAGTCTCACGACCCGCTTCCTGGGAGAAATACACTCCTCTTTATCAGAGAATTGATAGGACTCCTCCTATAACTCAGATGGACACTGATTAGAAGCACTGGTGGGGGATGATAGGGTGCTCCATCCTATGGGGTCTGGTCAGGACCCATATAACAGACAAACAAAGACTTGCAGGATTCAAATTACATTTTTGTATTTGTAAAATGTATACTCTTTTGTTCTGCTTCCTGGAACTGTCTCCCACCAGCAGCTGGATAACTGCAAGGACATTGGACATCACAGGGTGATCCAGTAATCTGAAACCTCCTTCAAAGAAGTGCTCCTCAGGCATTCTGTGGTCTTTAAGTGCATGTTATATTACAATTGGAAAGTGCCTTGTTGATTAGCATTACCCTATTCTGGATGTAGAAGTGTATGACCTGCAACATACTGTATGTAGTGCCCTGTTTTAAATTGCCTTAAGCCACATGCACACTGGCTGAATCCTGGCAACATTAGTCGGTTCAATAAAAACAGGCTGACATTTGGCCCCTGTGTATGGCAACCGGTCCAACAGAGACCTGCCCTTTGGCCGGCTTCTGCTGGACAAGCATGCTGAAAATCAGCAGCTGACCAACTTCCGATTAGGGCTCTCAGCCAATGTTCTGATGGGGGGGGGGGGCATCCCCCTGTCAGTTCACAACAGCTCAGGGGAGAGATCGCTGTATAATGTTAGATCGTTAGTACAGCGGCTCCTACCGGAGCTGACAGTTTTTTTCCTTCCAACCCGCTGGGTTGAACAGAAAAAAACCCCATAGTGTGTAGCAGGCTTTATTTCTGTGGTCATTCAAAATAAAACAACATTTAAAGTGATTGTAAAGGTTTGCATTTTTAAAAAAAAATAACAAACATATCATACTTACCTCCACTGTGCAGTTCATTTTGCGCAGAGTGGCTCCAAACACCAACTTCTGGAGTCCCTCAGCGGCTCTTGCGGCTCCTCCTCTTATCAGATAACCCCCTAGGAGAAGTGCTCTCCCGGGGGGGTTACCTTACATGTGCGTTCCCAAGTCCAGCATTTTCATCCATAGACACGAATGCCGGCCTCGGCCCCGCCCCCCGACGCCTGCGTCATTGGATTTGATTGATAGCAGCGGGAGCCAATGGCTGCAGTGCTATCAATCTATCCAATCAATAGCTGAGAACCCCAGGCAAAGGAAGAGCGAGTCTCCGCCAAGTGAAAATCCAAGGCTCGGGTAAGTAAAACGGGGGGCTTATGCATTATGCATTAAGGTGAAAAAACACAAGGGTTTACAACTCCTTAAAGTATAAATGTATACTGACTCCCAATTCTCAGGTACATTGTTTAGGCCTCACCTACATGCAGTTATACTGTACCTCCTAACCTAACAACTAGACATATGCATTTGTTTTCGTCCAAATGCATTTTCGTCCGAATTTTGGGTATTTTCATTATCGTTTAACAAACAATAATGAACGTGCAGAATCCAAAAACCGAAAGATCCGACATAAACAAATGCTTTATTTTCATTTTGGTTGCGACAACAGTTTGATATAGATGGGAGATTCGACATGACGCTGACAATAGCGATCTGTGTCCATCGAACCTGTGGTTGAATGTGCCTAACCTTAGCTCTATTAGTCCAAGATTATTCTACATAGAGAGAAAAGATTTGACAGAGAGAGAAAAGATTTGACATTATAGAGACAATAGCAAAAAGGTTGACTGTGCCTAACCTAACTCTATTAGTCCAAGATTATTCGACATAGAGAGAAAAGATTTGACATGAAAACGAAGCAGTCGCTGCGAGAGGACATTTATGGTCAAATGCTCCACCCATAGGCTATAGAAGAATCCTAACGTTGGTTGACTAGTAATAATAATTAATAAATAAAATTATTACTAGTTTCATACAATATTAGAATTCTACTATAGTTTGTAGGCGGAACATTAAACCAGAAATGTACGATTTCGGCATTGTACAGTTTAGCTGCTCCGTCGAATCTTCTTAGAACATTCAACAGACACCAAAAGCCTTCAATGACAGATTCGACCTTAATTATTTCGGATTTTCAAGCAAATGCATTTTTTAACGAAACAAAATAAAGAAAAACGAATTTCGGGAGTAACTAAATACATTTATTTTTCGGACGAAAGCGAAATTCCGAAACAAAATATTTCAGTGTGCACATGTCTAACAACTACTGCTCTAAATGGTCATTACCAATGCAAGTTCGTCCACCACTGACAGAAAACCCATGCAGAAAGGAAGAAGCCACAATCATAATTAGTAAAGCCCTAAATCTTGCAGACCTTAAAGAGGAAGTAAACCCTGATGAGTTTACTTCCTCTTTCATTCCCTGCAAAGGGAAAGCATAATGGACTACTATGCATCGCATAGTAGTCCATTATGTGTCACTTACCTGACACAGGAGCCAGCGAAGTCATCGCTGTCCCCTGTAGTCCGGCGCATCCATCTTCTCGGTGGGGTTTTGCAGCTCCGCCGATGTCATTCGGCGAAGCCGCGATGACGTCACTCCTGCGCATGCGCGCGGGAGCCGACACGCGCAGCATCTCCATCGTTGAAGATGCCACGCACAGTGCACCTGTGTAGACAGCGGTGCCTGTGTTCGGGCAAATATCTCTTAAACCGTATAGGTTTAGGAGATATTTCTTGGACCTACAGGTAAGCCTTAATCTAGGCTTACCTGTAGGTCAAAGTGTGTTGTAAGGGTTTACAACCACTTTAAAACGTTTATCTCTTAATGATCAGAAAGTTAAAGGGTATTGGATAAATTTATATGTAAAGTAGAAACCCCCTCTACTCAGCTGAAAAAAGACAATGTTATATCAATACAAAAAAAATTGCAAAATAAGGTATTCTTCCCAAAGGCCAATGAAATGTTTGATGTTTGTTTTCTAACTTGTGTCTGTTGAATAAAAGAAGGTGTCTAATTGGCTAACACCTCTATTTAGTTTATTTCCTAATTTTCTAAGTAAATCTCATTATCTACAGGCATTTTGGTTGTAACATAAACACAATTCACCTAAAGCAGCATAATGTGTGAACTGATGAATGACTATATCTTTACTTGAGAATTTTTACTTTTTTTTTTTTTTTTGCTTTTGAACATAAGCCTTGTTATTGATTTTTCTTTTCCTTGCAGTGGTATGAACGTGTAGGTATTTCACACATTTGTTAATTCATTGAAAACTTCGACAGCATAAAAAGGGAAAGAACGGAAATTACAGCTCTTTTCACAATAACTCCAACATTTCCCTATTCATTAATCTGAAGGCCTACTTCAAACCTCAGGTTCCAGCTTACAGGTTTTTTTTTTTTTCTCCTTTTCAGAACTCGGCAACATCAGTTTTATTTCAACCATGAATATGCAGATTTTTAACTCGTGTTATGTCCTCTAATGAGCTTTCACTTAATCAGATTGACAGATGCCTTTATTCCTTTTCCCATCAACAAACCAGCCAGCAAGAGGAATGTGGAAAAATATTTCATCACTCCTTTTGCTAAAAATATGTGATTAAAAAGTGATACTTGTCACTAAATGGATAGGCAGCCTATGGCTCCCACTGCTCTCAGTGTTTCCTGATGGAGCAGAAAGTGGAGAAAGCGGTGCAAAGGAGACAGCTAGAGACAGGAGTCAGGTCATTGTTTAAGGGTAGGTAGAACAAGTAATGGGGTGTCAAAGAATGCATTAAGGTAAAAACCTTTTGCTTTTAAAGCCATTTTAACTGTTTGCTGACCTTATAACATAGATACAATAAAATCTTGGATTGCGAGCATAATTTGTTCTAGAAATATGCTCGTAATCCAATGCACTTGTATATGAAAGTAAATTTCCCCATAAGAAATAATGGAAACGCAAATGATTTGTTCCACAACCTTTTATTCAGTTTATAGTCCATATAAAAAGATTATAGCAATGTGATCGTTGTGTAACTATAAAATGCCCATCCACAAATGGAAGCCTCCACAAGGAGACAAGAAGCAAGGAGTTACAGAGTATAAAAGAGAAAAGAGGTGCCTCTAAAGCCCCATACACACTATCAGTTTTTCTGCTGATTTTTGACTTCAGATTTACCAAAATCATATAATATGAGGTCAAACTAATGCCGGCCATACACGGTTCGAATTTCGAAAGAATTTTCTTTCGAAAATCGTATCTAAGAATTTTCGTATGAATTTCGCACCATTAGTGGGCTGCAGCAACAGCCGATTTTCGTGCGGAAATAAAATTTGAGGAATCGGACATGTTGGAAATTTTTAGAAAAACGAACGATTTTCTGATCAATGATGGGAGAATCATGCGAGAAACGTAAGAAAATGTACGGAGATAAAAGAAAATGTACGGAGATAAAAGAAAATGTACGGAGAGAAAAGAAGATTCCCAGCCAAGAAAATTCTTTTCTGTAGCAACATGAGGTGAAATTGAAGGCTTGGTCGGCCGAATTTCGAAAATCAATGGTGGCATCATCGGATCACAAAAAAAACGAATTTTCTGATTTTGAAAAGAAAATTCGTTCGAAATTCGACCGTGTATGGCCTGCATAAAGCCCCATACACACTATCAGATTTTCTGCTGATTTTTGTCTTCAGATTTACCAAAATCATATATTATGAGGTCAAACTAAAGCCCCATACACACTATCAGATTTTCTGCTGGTTTTTGTCTTCAGATTTACCAAAACCATGTAGTGCAAGGGCCTGCCTGATTGCATACAAATTGAAACTCCTAAGGTTTGACCTCATATTATATGGTTTTGGTAAATCTGAAGGAAAAAATCTGCAGAAAATCTGATAGTGTGTATGGTGCTTAAGTATAGCAATATGGTTACATTTAATGAAGGTACAACATTTAGTAACTCACATGGTTGATGATTAAAAGAAGCACACCTAAGTATGCAGGCATCTGGGGTAAAGCTGTCCACATAGACCAGCCTATCAACGCCACGCCGGCTCTCAATGCTGTCAGTCTGCAATCATGACCAGGAATACTACCCTGCAGTAGAGCAATCTGAAAGCGAGGCTTAAACCGTTCGTGGAGCACAGCATGGAAGGGACGACGTCGATGGCGCTGAGGAGGATGGTCTATGTGTGGACAGCTTTACCCCAGATGCCTGCGTATTTAGATGTGCTTGTTGTAATCATGAACCATGTGAGTTGCTAAATGCTGGGCACACATTTAACCCCTTGATTTTCCAACATGTTTAACCTCTTCCCAAGTTAGTTAGTTAATTAGTACAGCGACAGTATATATTTTTAACACTGATCACTGTATTAAGGCTCGCACACACAATAGGAAAATCGGAAGTCAAATTTTGTACAATGACAAAAATCTATCCTTTCTCATTGACTGCCTGTTGGAGGAACTGTGGACACCTTGGAACACTTTTACACATTTGGTGGACTTGCACCAAACTAAAGCCCTTCTGGTCTGCCCTTACAAGATATTCTCTCTATTTACATCTCCCTGTCTGCTCAAATGGCCCTCTTGGGTTTAGACAATGACCCTTGGACACCAACTGCCCACACCATCCTATCCCGCGTCCTTTTTGACACATGTCTGGCTGTCACTAGAAACTGAAAGTCTCCAAATCCCCCCCTTCTATCACGTAAGTAATAATATTATTTTACAACTACTGTCTAATGAAATTTATGTATGCCAGGGCCCACCTGCAAGTTCCTGTATTCCTCAAAAAGTGGAACCCCTGGCTTGTGCACTATAAATGCACACTTTTGCCCTAAACCACACTCTATTTGGTTTAATATCAGAATCTCAACACTCAATGGGACCAACTGCTCTATTACTATCTTTAAATGTGCAGTCCTACACCCTCCAGGCAAAACATTTCTCTGCATATGTTTACTAACCTTAGTGTAAGTTGCCACAAGAGGCCTTAATATACTTTTTTGTACCTTGTACCTATTACCAAATTACCTGTATCTATTCAAAGATATATTGACTCTGTATTGCTAAAATATTTAAATATGAAAGTTAAAAAAAAAAATATTTTGTACGACGAATGATCGGCCAATTATCTGATCGCTAGTATAGTGCTTTCAACAGCCGATTCTGACTTTTTGGATGACAAAAACTAAAGGTGCAGGCTATAAAAATTTTATCGTACGTGAGCATAACAACCAATTTTTGTTTGATTAGTACAGTTTTCGCCTAGAAAAAAATCATAAGACAAGACTACATATGTTTAGAAACGAAAGAATACATTACAAAACAATTCAACACATTACATCACTTCCAAAGATGTATTCTGTTGTACGAGAATTTTCGTAAGTTGAGTAACCTCTTTACTTTCGGTATGAGCCTAGCATGCAGCAAAAAACAGATGATTATTCATCTGATAATCTGATTGTATGTACCAGGCTTTAGAGTCACTGCTTCCCAAAAAATGTCAAAGTGTCAAAATGTCCACCGCAATATCAATGTCCCGCTATAAGTCGCTGATCTCCGCTATTATTAGTAAAAAAATAAATAAATACAAGTTCCAGTATATATCCTATTTTTATTGGATATGTTTTAAGCAGAAAGTAAAAAATATTGTTTTTTTTATTAAATTGCTGGTCTTTTTTGTTTATAGCGCAAAAAATAAAAAAAAATGCAGAGGTGATCAAATACCACCAAAAGAAAGCTCTGTTTGTGGGAAAAAGGACATCAATTTTGTTTGGGTACAGTGTCGCATGACTGCAAAATTGTTAGTTAAAGTAATGCAGTGCCATAAATGGTCTGGTCATGAAGGGGGGTAAACCTACCAGAGGTAAAATGATTAAGTAGACTCTGTATTGTATGTATACCTATATATTTTAAAATTTAACTTAAAGCGGGAGTCCGCCGGGACTCCGCGTTTTTTTTTTTTTTAAAAGCCAGCAGCTACAAATACTGCAGCTGCTGACTTTTAAAATAGTGACACTTACCTGTCCAGCGCGCCCGCGATGTCGGCACCCGAAGCCGATCTGTAGATCGTTTCTCGGGTGCTGCCGCCGCCATCTTGGGTATGGGAATCAGGAAATGGAGCCTTTCGGCTTCATTTCCCGGTTCCCTACTGCGCATGCGCGAGCCGCGCTGCGCAATAAGGACGGTCCCCGCTGCCTCTGGGATCTATGTGTTTTCCCAGCAGGCAGCGGGGCACTTGCGGAAAGGGGCGGGACTTGCGGAAAGGGGCGTAATATACGCCCCTTTCCACAGAGAGCTATCCCGGAAGTGGGTGCAGATACCTGTACTGTACAGGTATCTGTACCCCCCTCCCCCCTGAAAGGTGCCAATTGTGGGGCCGGAGGGGGGGAGGGTTCCGATGAGCGGAAGGTCCACTTTAGGGTGGACCTCCGCTTTAAAGGACAACTTAAACTTTTTTGTAAACAAACAACACTATTATAAGCCTAGCACACATATTAAATTAGCAATATAAATGCTATACCTTTTTATCACATAAACAAACTTTTCAAGCGGAACTCCCAAATAAGCCAATATTATCTAAATACAAGAGCAGTGTGTATTCTTACTTGAATTATTGTGTCCTGTGTGTTTTTTTTTCTTTTTCGGAATTTGCAGAAATCCAGTGTGAAAATTTGCAAGTTTCCTGTAATGAAGACCAGTTACTGTTACTGTCTCTCCTCTTGTGCAGGGTCACTGGTCTTGTCTCCGCCCCCTCCTGTAGTTTTCTGCAGGCAGCCTGTAGTGGGTAGTCTGCTTGGTTCTTCCTACAGCTCTGCTCTTTGCACAAGCTATATGCAGTGATGATGCTACACTGCTACATTTACAAGATACAGCGAGGGAAACAAATATTTGATCACCTGCTGATTTTGAACATTTGCTCACTGACAAAGAAATGATCAGTCTATAATTTTAATGGTCGTTATATTTTAACAGTGAGAGACAGAATAACAACAAAAATATCCATAAAAACATTTTAAAAAAAAGTTATAAATTCATTTGCGGGGCGTGGCTGGCCGTGGAAGGAAATGGCTGCTTAACTCTTCAGCTCCGTCTTGCCCGCAGCTTTAAACTCTGGTGGACCGGGAGATATCGAGCCGATTCGTTCTAAAACTATGGGAACGTCTTCCCGTGGACAATCGGCAACTCGCTTGCGTTCCCCGAGAGATCAGGGAACCCGCAATTCGCAAACTATCCCGGAGCTCTTCCGAAGCCAAGGCCCTAATATGGCCGCCAATTCTCCCGCCCGAGGCCACCTCGGTATTACCCTCACACCAACGGATCAAACTCCGACATCAGCGGACGGAGTACAAACCTCCCATCAACATCCGACTCTACAGGACCTACGGGCAGTAGCGACTGACATAAAAGACACTCTCACAACCGCCATTACGGATCTCCGTCGAGAACTACAGGCCATCACCGGCCGATTACAAGAGGTGGAAGTACGGTCGAACCAGCAACAACAACTGATCAATAACCATAATCGAAGGCTGGATACTCACACGTTACAGCTCCGGGACTTAAACCGACATGTCGAAGACATCGATAATAGAGGCCGTAGACATAACCTCAGAGTGAGAGGCCTTCCGGAATCGGTCGACCAGGACCAACTAACTTCAACTGTTACAGCTCTCTTCAACCAACTACTTGACAAACCCCCACAATCGCCTATAGCGATGGAACGTATCCACAGGGCACTCCGTCCGAAAGGCAAGGAATTGGATCCCCCTAGGGATGTAATATGCTATGTTAACGATTTCGCCGTTAAAGAAGATATCCTCAAAAAGGCGAGAGATAAATCGAACTTACAATACGAGGAGTGCACCGTTCATATCTACCAAGATCTGTCAGCAATCACACTCCGCCATAGAAGAGACCTACGCCCCTTGCTGGATGTCCTGAAAAGCAGAGATATTCGCTATCGGTGGCGCTTCCCGTTCGCTCTCCAAGCAACTCGTCATGGCCGCACGGCTACTCTGAGAGTCCCGGAAGATCTCGACCAGTTCTGCCGAACGCTGGATGTACCGTTCGTTGATCTGCCAGGATGGTACGCGGACTTTCGAATCCCCCTCCACTACGGAGACTGTGGGGACGATGACTTTATGGAATATCAGACCGCCAGCTACCGTAGGCGCCGCTCGCCTTCTCTGCCTGGAACGAGAGATGACCCTAACTTCCGACACCCACCTTCAAGCCCGACTGCAGCTCCGATGTCTCGTAGAGCACGAAGGTCCCGCTAAGAAGTAGGCCTCTTTGTCGTGAGATAGGCTAACACAGCCTAGGATACAGGGACTTCCTCTCTCACTATTGATGCACTTGCTTCGAATCGTTACCCGCCGTTGCGGAATGCTCTTTTTGTTTTCGTTTCCGAACAGCCTAAGTTGCCAATCAGGCGAACCATTACTTCGTTACTATGAACTCCATCATTGTTACAGAACAACGAATACTCCCGAATAGCAGTGATGACCTCAGCTTTCCACAGAAGATATACGGCCATGTACATGTCTCCCGATCGAAGGGATAAGAACGCTTAGCCGAACTTTATCACCTATGGAGCGATCAGATTCATTTTCAACCGGCACCACTTCAAGTTTTCGCAATGACACGAATTGTTAAAGCTAAGTACTGTTTACACTTGCCCACACTGAACGTGTTGCCAAATCTCAGACCAGGGAAGGTATGACTGCTTATCCTGTGCTTACTAAGATCTCTGGAATAATTCTGCAGTGTCCGGGTTGATCAGTTGAGTCACGAGCTTAGACTCTATGCATATATTCCCTATTTGATCACCATTATCCCCGCTGAGTCAATAAGTACTTCATATACCCCTTAATGCTCATATTGAATTCCTCTATTACTAAACAATGATCCTCTGCTAACCCTACCTGTCCTTACATTGGTCCGATATATGGGCTAGACGTAGTTTTTTGCCCTTCCCTGAATAATATATACCCTACACTTCCCCCCTCTTCTAGACTTCAAGGATAAGTTATTTGTTAAAAAGGGGTGGAAAAGGAAAAGGAATGTGCCTGTACAGGTATCATTGCAGTAACGCTGCTCCTGCTTTCACCTCGAGCTGGTAGAATATTACATGTATGTATTTCCAATACGGGCTGCGTCGACGGATGCCCCCCCTCTTCTAGGGGGGAGGACATTCGCCGATCCTCCCATACGGTAACACCGGCTACAGGTTTTCTATAGGTTATATAAGTTTATAGTTTAACGGTTTCACGGTTGCAAAACTTTGCTGTTTCATGCTATTTTTGATGTATGTCGCATTTTTCACTGTTCTTAGCATGGCCTACTAACATTCCTAATATCGCCAATCAGGTAATAGGAACTTTATAATTCACAGATGTAATATTGCAGGTTAACCTATCCTTATCTTTGAGATTTTTGTCAACTAATTCAGATCGCTGATTACATGCCCTACTCTTATACCAGATTCTTATGCCTCCCTCCACCCATAATTGTCTTTTTCAATTAATGCACTGACAAGGCTGCGGGCAAGACAGACTACATGTCCCAACCTATCTTACCCCGTGCTTGATTAGTTCTTCTGATCGAGCCAATACAACTAAATCTAGCGTATTGCCGAGAGGCTTATATCTATACACTATAATTCTTCCTTCTCTTAGCTCACGATCCTTCCTCGACTGAGACAACCCCTCAACAGTGGACCTATCTCATAGTTTAATTAGCATTTTCCATTCAGCCCACTGACCAATACTGGCTTCTCTACATAGGAATTCCCTCTCTACCTGGCGTAGCAGATAGGGACTCCCCAGTGCCAGTACCTCTCACATTCGACACGTAAAGGTCGAATCCCCCCAGTAGAAGACCTACCGGGAAAATATCTTACTTATTCCCCTTTTCCCTCGTTTTCCAGTGAGCTACTATTTAAACCTTACCTCCGCTTTATCCCCCCTCACCCCACGTTCTACGTTCCCACATTTATCGAATCTACACCTCTCTTCTATTTTACTGCCACTCCAACATTACATTCAGGATGCCTGCACATCACAGCAAGACCGCGCCCATTAGCGCCAAACTAGTTTCGCTTAATATCAGGGGCTTAAATGTTCCAGAGAAACGTTCTAAACTCTTACTCACAATGCACAGACTTCAAGCTGACATTATATTCCTTCAGGAGACCCATTTTAGATCGAATTCAGTCCCCAAATTACATGACTACCGATACCCCACAGCCTACCATGCCACCTCCCCCCTCTCTAAATCGAAGGGGGTGTCCATCCTCTTTCGTAAAAACTGCCCCTTCCAGCTTGCAGATCAACTAGTGGACGAAAATGGGAGATATCTTATCCTTAAAGGACATTATGCAGGCAGGAAAATTACCCTAGTTAATCTTTACGCCCCAAATACTCATCAGGTTCAATTTTTGAAATCCTTAACTAACACTCTGATCCCCTTTCAAGAGGGAACAGTCATCTTAGGAGGAGACTTCAACGTCCCTATGAACCCTCTTTTGGACACATCGTCGGGTACATCTTCTTTACCCTATAAAGCTCTGAAAAGTATAAAAACCTGTCTACAAACTTTACTTCTTCATGACACCAGGCGAACCCTTAATCCAGATGGTAAAGATTTCACACACTATTCAGCCCCACATAATCTATACTCCCGTATAGATTTCCTCTTCCTGTCGCAACGCGATTTACCTTTATTACAACACGCTAATATTGAGTCTATGATCCTTTCAGACCATCATCCTACCTCCATAACTATAAAATTCCCTGACACCATGGCTCCTAAACCCATTTGGAGACTTGACCCCTCACTTCTCTCGGATCCCATAACAGTTACTGAAATTACCTCACACCTTCAACACTTCTTTACGGAAAACACACCGTCAGATACCTCACATTTAAACAACTGGGCGGCCCACAAATGTGTTATTAGAGGTTCTCTAATAGCACTGGCAGCAAAACGAAATCGTGCACGAAAGAAAGTATATACAGATCTCATTGAACGGATCAGTAAATTAGAAACTGCTCACAAACACACCCAGGCCGCCTCATCCCTACAAGATCTTACAAACGCACGGAAAGAACTCCTGGAACTATTGGACAAACAAACGCAACGTAAATACATACTACGTAAAAAATCATTCTATGAATATGGTAACAAAGCGAGCAAACTATTAGCCAGAGCTCTCCAGACCAAAAAAGCTAGCAACACCATTCACTTCGTGACAGATACTGCCGGTAGACGATCAAACAAATCCACAGACATTGCCACTCAATTTGTCGAATATTATACCAAACTATATAACCTCCCTCAATCAGACGCCCCGAATGATGTAGCTTCTAGAAATAATAAAATTAAAGACTTCCTACACAAATATAGTCCCGACCCTATACCCGATAGCATGGTCCAGGAACTGGATGCTCCCCTGACGATGTCAGAAGTCCTAGCTGCATTGAAACAACTCAAATCTGGGAAGAGCCCGGGCCCTGATGGCTTCACGGTGGCCTATTATAAAACCTTTTCGGAAATCCTTACACCCCACTTTCTACATGCTTTTAATTCATTCACCTCACCCATTAGCCCTCCGCAAGAACTTCTCCAAGCTCACATAACGGTTATACCGAAACCCGGCAAAGATGCTTCGGTAGTGACAAATTATAGACCCATTTCCTTACTAAACGTGGACTTGAAATGGTATGCAAAAACTCTAGCAAATAGATTACTCCCGCTACTGCCTACAATCCTTAGCCCTGATCAAGTAGGTTTCGTCCCCGGCAGAGAGGCAAGAGATAACACTCTTAAGGCCATAAATATAACTCACTGGCTGACCATATCCCAAAATCCAGGATTCCTGCTGTCGTTGGATGCGGAGAAGGCATTCGACAGGGTGGCATGGGACTACATGTCCGCAGTTCTCAAAGCAATTAATTTACCAGATAAGATGCTCAATCTCATTCAAGCACTGTACTCCGTCCCGACTGCAAAAGTCAGAGTAAATGGTCACCTGTCGGATGCCTTCTCCATATCCAACGGCACACGTCAAGGTTGCCCACTATCCCCTTTAATTTTTATTTTAACACTTGAACCTCTATTAAGACGATTGAGAGACAACCCCGATATTAAGGGCATCGAGATAAAGGGACAAACATATAAAGTAGCTGCCTTTGCAGACGACATTCTCCTTTTCCTCTCCATGCCCCTTACATCCATTCCCAATCTACTTCAAGATTTTGCCACGTTTAAAACCCTTACTAACCTGCAAATTAACTTTAACAAATCTAATGCTCTGAACATCACTCTTCCCTCCTCCCAATGCTCCCATTGTCGCACCAACTTCCCTTTTCAATGGAAAGATAAATCTATTACCTATCTCGGTATTCAACTCCCGGCTTCCCTCGCGGACATCTACCATCTAAACTACTCCCCTCTGCTAAAAAAAATTACTGACAACTTGAAAATTTGGTCCCCAGAACGTTTCTCTTGGTTCGGTAGAATTGCAATCATTAAAATGAACATACTTCCACGCATATTATATGTTATGCAAACCCTTCCGATAAAGCTTCCTCCATCCTTTTACAAGACATATCGTAAACTCTGCACTACATTTATATGGCAAAAAAACGGTCCGCGCTTAAGTTTCCATCGCTTGTCCACCCCAAAACCTAAGGGAGGCACCGGGCTCCCTGACATTCGCAAATATAACACTGCCTGCCATTTGACCAGAATAATCGATTGGCACACTCACGATACATCCAAAGATTGGGTTCGTCTTGAACAATTATTTTCTCTTTATACCACTGACATCCCTCCCATGGATCAAGAGCCAATCTCATGAATGACTACACAAAACCCACCCACTAATCGACCCGACCTTACATTCTTTCCGTTGGGCTTGCACTAATCACAGAATCTCATCCATTAAGGGACCTATGACCCCACTTAGGGGAAACCCTGACTTCTTACCGGGTATGCACCCATCCTTCCCGATATTACACTGGCCGCACAACACAGTGAGGGCTTACCATTTTTTCCACAATGATACCCTTTTATCACATTCACAACTAAGAGAACTCATGCCTAATAGGTCCTTCCCCTTCTGGACATACCTTCAACTCCGCCACTTTTTTCGCACCCAGAACCCCCAAACTCAATGGTCCAAAACCTTAACCACGTTTGAAACTATATGCTCTAACGGAGAACATCAGCGCCATATGATATCGTTTACATATTCACTGTTATTCTCTGATTGTGATCGAACAGACCTCCAAACGAGACAAAAATGGGCTGCTGAACTTCACATAGACCTCTCTGGTGCTGACTGGGAAAATATTTATAGGTATGTCCATAAGGGAACGGTTAATGTGCAAACCCAGGAAAATGCCTTTAAAGTAGTTTCGAGATGGTATCATACACCCCATAAACTACATCGAATTCACCCTTCCAACCCCCAGACATGCTGGAGATGCAACAATGATGTAGGGACATTCCTCCACATATGGTGGTCATGCCCACTCCTCCAACCTTTTTGGCTAGAAGTCCATAAAATAATTGAGACTGTCACAACCTACCGATTGGATTTTTCACCTGCCCAATTTTTATTACACTATACAACCACATCAGACCGATCATACTTCAAATCCCTGGCCATGCATATGGTCAATGCCGCTAGATTATGTATTCCATCTAAATGGTGCTCCCCAAATCCTCCACTTATCACAGAGTGGTTCAACCGCATCAATGCAATAATGCAGATGGAAGACCTTATTCATCAAACGAAAGACACCCCATCGAAATTTACAACCACGTGGTTGTGCTGGATCCATTATAAATCCACAGATGCATTCAAGAATGTATCACCACAACCCTGAACCGTATGACAGAGAGTGTAGATATTCTTCTGAAACTACGTACCTATCCCCTTCCAGACACCTTCCCCCTACCCCCGACTATACATCGCTTTGTTAGAGTTCTAAGTTCGCTCTCCCCAAAGCTACTCTAACCCACCCATTCCTTTTTACCTTTATATTATTTTATTGTACTATATGTAATAAAATGAGTCAAATTTACTGTATTTTGCTATTGCCTAGCGGCTGCGTCCGCACTTATTATATGTCCAAAAATTTTTTTTTTACAACCTGTGATACTTAAGGCTTTTGCTATCCTGTTTATGTTCTACTTATATTTTGCAATAAAAATTGTTTATTAAAAAAAATAATAATTAATTTGCATTTTAATGAGTGAAATAAGTATTTGATGCCCTATCAATCAGCAAGATTTCTGGCTCCCGGGTGTCTTCTATACAGGAAAGGAGCTGTGATTAGGAGAGGGAGTGCTCCTAATCTCAGCTTGTTGCCTGTATAAAAGACACCTGTCCACAGAAGCAATCAATCAATCAGATTCCAATCTCTCCACCATGACCAAGACCAAAGAGCTGTCCAAGAATGTCAGGGACAAGACTGTAGACCTACACAAGGCTGGAATGGGCTAAGATCATCGCCAAGCAACTTTGTGAGAGGGTGACAACAATTGGTGTGATCATTCGCAAATGAAAGAAACACAAAATAACTGTCATTCTCCCTTGGTCTGGGGCTCCATGCAAGATCTCATCTCGCTGAGTTTTAGTTATCATGAGAATGATGAGGATTCAGCTCAGAACTGCATGGGAATCTTGCCAATGATCTCAAGGAAGCTGGGACCATAGTCACCAAGAAAACAATTGGTAACACACTACACCGTGAAGGACTGCAATAATGCAGCGCCCGCAAGGCCCACATGTACAGGCCCATCTGAAGTTTGCTAATGAACATCTGAATGATTCAGAGGAGAACAGGGTGAAAGTGTTGTGGTCAGATGAGACCAAGATCTCATCTCGCAGAGTTTTAGTGATCATGAGAATGATGAGGATTCAGCTCAGAACTGCATGGGAATCTTGCCAATGATCTCAAGGAAGCTGGGACCATAGTCACCAAGAAAACAATTGGTAACACACTACACCGTGAAGGACTGCAATAATGCAGCGCCCGCAAGGCCCACATGTACAGGCCCATCTGAAGTTTGCTAATGAACATCTGAATGATTCAGAGGAGAACAGGGTGAAAGTGTTGTGGTCAGATGAGACCAAAATCAATCTCTTTGGCATCAACTCAACTCACCGTGTTTGGGGGAGGAGGAATGCTGCCTATGACCCCAAGAACATCATCTCCACCGTCAAACATGGAGGTGGAAACATTATGTTTTGGGGGTGTTTTTCTGCTAAGGGGACAGGACAACTTCACCATATCAAAGGGAGAAGGGACGGGGCCATGCATCGTCAAATCTTGGGTGAGAACCTCCTTCCCTCAGTAAGGGCATTCCAGCATGACAATGACCCAAAACACAGGCCAAGGCAACAAAGGAGTGGCTGAAGAAGAAGCACATTAAGGACCTGGAGTGGCCTAGGCAGTCTCCAGACCTTAATCCCATAGAAAATATGTGGAGGGAACAGAAGGTTCGAATTACCAAACATCAGCCTCAAAACCTTTTGAAATGGAGAGGATCTGCAAAGTGGATTGAGACAAAATCCCTCCTGAGATGCGTGCAATCCTAGTGGGCAACTACAAGAAACCTCTGACCTCTGTGATTGCTAACAAGGGTTTTGCTACCAAGTACTAAGTCATGTTTTGTGAAGGGGTCAATTAATTATTTCACTCACTGTAATTGCTGGGTTTTCAAACATATTTGGTACACACAACGTGGGCTCATAATTAAATTAATGTTTTTATGTCTAGAGTTTAGCTTTAAGATAAGTTACCTCTGTTGCTAATGTCAAACCAAAATAGTACCCACTTATATCATTACTAAGAGTCCATCCAAACTCCTGTGGAGTATCAAGTATATGGAAAGCATTTTGGCTGGACAAGACAGGCTGTCTGGTTGAAACTCAAACATTAGCAAAGTATTGCTTGTTTACTGGGTATTTTCAGCTTCTCCCAAGTAACAGACAGGTGCCACTCTTCCTTTCATCAGTAGAATAATGCACAGACAAAAATGTCTAATAATATATTATTTTTTGGTAGACTAATACATTTATTTATTACAGGTACTTATACAGCACTGTCAATTTACACATATATATTGTACATTCACATCGGTCCCTAACCTCAAGGAGCTTACAATATAAGGTCTCTAACTCATAGTCATACATGCACTAGGGCTTTACCTACCAGCATGTCTTTGGAGTGTGGGAGGAAACCCACACAGGTACAACATACAAACTCCAGGCAGATAGTGCTGTGGTTGGGATTTGAACCGACAAGCCTAGTGTTGCACAGTGGAAGTGCTAACAACTTAGCCACTGTGATGAGCCTTTCAAAATCCCGTGACCACTGAGAAGGTGGTTGCTTAAATGAGGGTTATCTATATTGTTTTGTTTAGGGTGGTTGTACAGTTATTTTGTTATTAATGAAACTTCTAAAAACTATTGACAAACACTTTAATTCCCCAGACCCAACACCCACAACCCCCCCGAATCAAATGCAATTCCCAAAATGATAAAATTGTGCCAAAATCTCATGATTTTCACAAAAATGTTAGGGAAATGAAAATTCTCAATTCTGCTCATCCCTACTGAAGACAGCTTAGGACTTTTCATGGGGCACACCAGACAACGTAAAGATGAATGCCTTTTGCCTTACCGAAGAACCCTGCTCAAGTCAATATTGGTAAAGCCCTACTCAGTATGGCAAATGCATTGTTCATATCATCTGGTTCTTTGTTGTCCCTCCTGTCATCAATGTTTTGGCTATTTTAAGAAAGTGGAATGGGGTTAGGGATTAGAGCAGGCATTTTTCTTTCTTGCTATCAGAGCTGCTTAGCTGTAATTAATCAGGACATTGAGTTTTGTACACTCAACTCAGGTCATTAGCCTATGATCTGCTCTGCTCCTTTACACGGTAACATAATGCATATGTTACTGGGTACCTTTTTACGAGCAGAATTAATTTAGCTGGGTGAATAATAGATGGCTACAAGTGTTTTGCCGTAGGCAAAGCTTTTTTATTTTTGCTGCCATCCTCTAGCATCCTAGCCTGGAGCAGCAGCCCCTGGGCTGGATGGCACTGGCGTTGCTGTATCACATGACCGTGATGTCAGAGCAGCCTCTATGTGTCACACAAATCTGGATTTAGGGGAATTACAGCAGATGTTGCAAAATGGCAACAGTTTAGTGAATTCTTTTCATCCCCCTATTGGGAGGCAGGTCCGCTAAATGTAAAAGACAGAAAGGAATGTTGTCTTTGATCCTTTACACTCTAGGGTAGAGAGCGACAGAGAGATCTTTGCTTAGACTTTCATTCCCTCTTCTGCAAACACAATAAAAAAGGGATTTCAGGCAATCGCTACTAAAATTTGCGCAAAAGCTTGTCCGGAGAGACACGCATCTGTCACTGTGAATTAAATCTAATTACATCATTCTCATTTTTCATAGTGAAAAATTAATAGATGTCATTTAACACAGCCATGAGCGACTGGCTGCCTTTTTCTTCAACGGGTATATTGGGAGAGATGTATCTCTGTTTAATGAGGCAAACTGAATTTTCTTTCAAGGCCTTCAGGGCGAACAGGTCGTATAGTGTTGTAATGATTCATTATATCTAACACCCAAGCATAATAGTTTTAAAATGAGTATAATAATCATGATAATAATGTAATAAACTATAATGAAATAGAAGATGGCACAGGCGTACTCTTAAAATATATATATAAATATATCTTTGTCTGCTGATATCTTCCTCTTTAAGTCTACGTTCATGGTTTTACTTTTTGTACTTTTTTCCTTCTTATGGTTATAAAATCTTTGCTGGCAATGAAGGAAGGAAAACAAAAAAGAAAAAGAAGGAAAGGTAAAGAAAGGTAGATAGATAAATAGATAAAACATAGATGGTGGATGGAAAGCTAGATAGATTGATAGATAGATCACTCTTACAGGACCATTAAGAATTTGAAGTGTCAATTCAGTAAGTACTGTACAATTATTGTGCTTTATTCAATATACCAACAAGCAATAAAAATAGTTGGTATGCTGAATAAAACACATTAATGTGAAATGTTAGTGACCGATTTGAGATTGCACATTTAAGTCTTCAGAATAACTGGCAAATAGAAATTATAATAGGAGACTGAAGTGCATAACATGTTTGCCTATTATTAATAAGTACAAGATTTCTTCATGTTTCAAATAGATAGATAACATATAGATAGAGAAATTGGTTGATCGAAAAATATATTGAGATAGATAAATATAGATAGATAGATGGACAGATAGATACAGTAGATAGATACAGCAGATAAACATATATATGGATAGATACAGTAGATAGATTTAATTATACAGTATATAAATAGTGTAAATAGATGTATAGATAGATAGATAGATAGATAGATAGATAGATAGATAGATTCAATATATACAATAGATAAACAGAGTAGATAGATACAGTAGATGAATAGATAGATAGATAGATAGATAGATAGATAGATAGATAGATAGATAGATAGATAGATAGATAGATAGATAGATTAGATATACAGTAGATAAACAGAGTAGATAGATACAGTAGATGAATAGATACCTTAGATAGATAAATAGATAGATAGATAGATAGATAGCTAGCTAGATAGATAGATAGATAGATAGATAGATAGATAGATAGATAGATAGATAGATTCCATATATACAGTACATAATTAGAGTAAATAGATAGCTAGCTAGCTAGATAGATATGATAGATAGATAGATAGATAGATAGATAGATAGATAGATAGATAGATAGATAGATAGATTCCATATATACAGTAGATAATTAGAGTAGATAGATAGATAGATACAATAGATAGATAGATAGATAGATAGATAGATAGATAGATAGATAGATAGATAGATAGATAGATTCCATATATACAGTAGATAATTAGAGTAGATAGATACAGTGAATAGATAGATAGATAGATAGATAGATAGATAGATAGATAGATAGATAGACAGATAGACAGATAGACAGATAGATAGATAGACCATAGATGACATATGGGATACTAGATAGTGAGATATATTGATAGATAGATAATTCTTACAGAGCCATTAAGAGTTTGAAGTGCAATGTCAAATCAGCGAGTACTGTACAATTATTGTGCTTTATTCAATATACCAACAAGCAATAAAAATATTTGGTATGTTGAATAAAGCACATTTATTAGTGATTGATTTGAGATTGTACATTTAAGTCCTCAGAATAACTGTCAATTAGAAATTATAATATGAAACCGAAGTGCATAACATTTTTAGCTATCATAAATAACACACGAGATTTCAAGATTTCTTCATTATTCAGATAGATAGATAGATAACATACAGATAGAGAAATTGGTTGATCAAAAATATATTGAGATAGATAGATAAATATAGATAGAGAGATAGATACAGTAAATAGATAGATATTAGCTATATACAGTAAATACATTGAGTAGATCAATACAGCAGATAAATAGATAGATAGATAGAGACATACATACATATATAGATAGATACTGTAAATAGATAGATTAGATATATACAGTACAAATAGAGTAGATAGATAGAGAGAGAGAGAGATTGACAGACAGATAGATAGATAGATAGATAGATAGATAGATAGATAGATAGATAGATAGAGAGAGATTGACAGACAGATAGATAGATAGATAGATAGATAGATAGATAGATAGATAGATAGATAGATAGATAACCTTCTAATATCACTCTCATTGACTCTCATTTTGTGCATGTATATTTTTTCCTTCTGTGGGCTCTATAGTATTTGTTGAGAAGAAAGAAAGGAAAGAAAAAGGAAGATATAGACAAATAAGCTAGAAAGACAGGAAAATGATATGTTTGTCTAATAGATGTCACCCTTTTTGACTTTTGGTGCATGCTTGTATTTTTTTGTCTTCTTTTCATTAGATAGATAGATAGATATTATTATTTACATGTACTACATGTACTACATCTTCCAAAGCAGTGACACACCAACATATGCAAATGATTAACTACATACCAAAATTCATACATGTTTAATGAATGATATCCTTTAGCAAACACAACCTAGGAATGTTTCAGTTTGGAAGGTAGGCGATTTTCATAATTGAGTTCATCTCTAGTCCATATCACAAGGCATTGTACAACGTGTGCAAATCTACGTGATAACAGAAATATCAGAACCTTTATTGCAAGGGTAAATAAAGTAACAAGATAGCGATTTGTACAGAAAATGGCATAATCCTTACCGCAAATAATGCATTCAACTTGCCACCTCCAAGTGGGCTACAGATTGCACGTCACACACCTGCAGAGATGACAATAAAACCTCCCTGTTTCAGCAAGTATTAATACCTTATTTTTATTAAACTCTCCTCCAAGCAACCGTAAATTGTCTGCACGGCTACCGGAGCACTCTGCTTTTAGAAGAAAAAAAAAACATTTGTAAATTGTACCCCCGGGGTTTAAATGATAAAGTATTTCCTGCCTGGCGGTCAATCCCACTTTGTCCATTCTTTTTTTTTTTTATTCTTAATTTCAACTAAAAAATGACAAGAATTTGATGAAAACTACTTCCTTAGTTATTTTGGATATAAAAAGCATATAAATGTTCTATTTTATTCTTGTATTCTATTTCATTCTTGAATGCAATGTGCTTTTTGCTCTATTATATGCTTACTTATGATTGCCTGCAAGCATTTTAAGCTTTGGAAAATGATGGTAACATTTTTGGTGTAAATGAGGACAATTACAGAACCCGGAGTCATTAGAGCACACAATTCCAGGTCAGGAAGTGAGAGTTTTTATTTCCGCACTCAAAATATGTTAGAAGAATAGTTGTAGGTTTTCAAAGTCCAGTTCATAGTTGATACTTTTTCCAGTATCTCTACACACTAAATGGTCAAAAATAAATACATTTTTTAATAAAAAAAAAAAAAACAATGTATGGTTAAGTATGGAATAGTTTCATTTATTCACAACTGATTATATTTCACTGGCAAAATTATGGGGCAGTGGAACTGGGTTAGAGACTGTTCACATAGCTTAGTGTACCTAATACCTAATTGTATCTTAGAGAAGTTAATAAGGATTTTTGCTTGGAAGCAATTTCAGCTACAACTTATTCACTGAATTAAGTGAAAATGAACACCTTTACTTTTTGAGGTGATTGAAGTGTGTAGGTCTTGGCCCTTTATGCCTTATCTCGTTTTGCAGGTGTGGGTGGAGAGTAGGAAAGCGGCTCTGCAACTTTCCCACATAAAAGGTCCGCCCGGTGCTCAGACCTTGAGGCTGCTGACACCTCCAATGTACCAGAATAAAGGAAAGAGATGGTTGGCATTTAGAATGTCATCCAAAATAGGATTTCTTTATTAAATGGGGTGGCACAGTGGTGTAATGTTTAGCACTCTCACCTAGCAGTAAGAAGGGTTGCTGGTTCAAATCCCAACCATGACACTACCTGCCTGGAGTTTGCATGTTCTCCCTGTGCCTGCGTGGGTTTCCTCCAGGTACTCCCGCTTCCTCCCACACCCCAAAGACATGCAGGTAGGCTAATTGGCTTCTGTCCAAAATTGGCCCTAGTATATAAATGGGGACCTTGGATTGTGGGCTCCTTGAGGGCAGGGACTGATGTGAGTGTGAAATGTACAACAATGGGAACAATTGTAGACACTCAGGTTGAACTGGATGGACTGATGTCTTTATTCAACCTTACTAACTATATAACTATGTAACTAACTAAATGCATGTACAAAGCTGTAAAACACCCTATGCATTTTGGATGTTAGTCTGGTACATTGGTACGGTAACTGTTCTTTTGAAGATAGACAGGGATTGCAATGCTTGGAAAAGTCTGCACAAAGGGTTATTGGCAGTGGTCTACTCATCACTGGTGATATTTAGAATAGCATGTGTTGGAATAGGGCCCTAGACATCATGAGGAACCCTACTCACCCTGATCATATATTGTTTGTCCTTTTTCCTTCCATATTACGCAGTATCAGGGTAAGAACAACTAGGCTAAAAAAATATTTTTTTCTTAATATTGATACATTTTGCATGATATTAGAAAATTGCTGCTATTATCTTATCATTTTAATTTAGGTTATTGCAAATTGAGACAGATATAGACTGCACCCCATACCAAAAGCATCATAAAAGTTTACCCCCCCCCCCCCCACCACCACTATGTCAAAACTAGGATCAATACTCTTCAGCATTTGATGAATATTGCAATATGGGGGCCCCCAGAAAACACTTAGTGGACCATTGGATTTAGGCTTTATGTACACTAGCTTACATTTACTTTGGCCATGGTAGAACAGAAAACACGTGCAGTGATTTTGCCACAGTTTTTCTGCATTTTTGCCGCATTTTACATTTTGCCGTGGCCGGTAGTCAAATCGTTCTTATCCTGAGCACTATTCTTCCTTGTTCAGGAGAGGGAGTTTGAAGCTCAGTTAAACGCGGCAGCTCCTAAACCCTGCTAAAAGCCTATGTGTACATTGAGAGAGAGGGGGTTGATTTACTTAATGCAAATAGACTGTGCTCTGCAAGTGTAGTTGCTTCAGTGCTTAGTAGATGAGGTAAGGCTTCACTTTGCAAAGAATACCCATCACGGACAAGGAAAAAAAAAACATTTTTACATGCATGGGATTGGATGACGGGGGTCAGCAGAGCTTCTGCTCATTTACTAAGCTCTGGACCAACTGCTCTTGCAGAGTGCAACTGCACTTTGCAAAGTGCGCAGTCTTTTCCCTTTCGTTTATGGAGCTCAGTTTAGGAGCTTTGGCAAAAAAAAACACCAAAAGCTCCTAAATTCAAGTCTAGAAGATGCCAGTATAGGCTACTGTATATGAAGTCTTAGAGAGATTTCCATATTTCGTTTAACCTCCGTGGCGGTAATCCCGAGTGTGGCTTGGGGTGTATTTTCAGTACCAAAAGCAGTAACCCCTGAGCCACACTTGGGATTGCATTGCAGGATCCAGGCAAAGTTACTTAGCTTGTCCCCAGGATCCTGCGATGTCTCCCCTCTGTGTGGCCGGGCTGTGTCCTCTGCGCAACTCATCACAGTGCCGGACTCCGTTACCTGCGAGCGCCGTGACACATGATGACTGAGCACGGTGCCAAATTCAAAAAGTGAAAACACCCAATACATACAGTGCACTGAATTCTTATAGATTACATTACTGTATCAAATAATTTCACAACCCTTTTGTCCCTAATGCTTTGTCCGGTGCCCTGCCTGTAGTTTTATATTATATATACTGTTTCTGCCTGTAAACTGGAGATTGCCCATGGCAACCAAAGTGTCCCTTAACGTCAAAAGCGGTTTTAGACCAGCTCGAAAACAGAGATATTAAATTTGAATCACTTGTGGAATTGAGCGATAGTGATTTGTGGGGAGATTCGTCATCAAACACTGAAAGTAATGACAGCGACATTTCTGCAACTGAGCAAATTTCGGTGTTTTTGATTTGATTACTTTAATGAATACATTTTATTATTATTATATTATTATTTTTTATAATTATTTATAGTTATTTATTATATTATAATTTATGATTTCGTGTTTCAAACTTTATCATACCCGGGATGTCTGCTAGACTCTTGTTTGGACAGATTTAAGTGTGTTATTCCTAAGTATTACAGGCCTACAATATAAAACCTCAAATTTCCATGCAAAACAATGTAATGCTTTGAGCATCAAAAATCGGACATAATCATACCACCAGGGAGGTTAACATTCATGAATCCCTTAATCGTAATTAATTGTGATTCGGCACTGCGCCGCTTTAACTGACAATTGCATGGTTGTCTGACGCTGTACCCAAACAAAATTGCCAACCCTTTTTTTTCCCACAGATAGAGCTTTCTGTTGGTGGTATTTGATCATCTCTGCTGTTTTTTTTTTTTGTGCTGTAAACTATTTCGAAAAAAAACACAATATTTTGTACTTTTTGCTATAATAAATATCCCCAATTTCAAAAAGAAAGCAATTTTTTTTCTCAGTTTAGGCCAATATGTATTCTTCTACATATTTCTGGTAATAAAAATCACAATAAGCATATATTGATTGGTTTGCGCAAAAGTTATAGTGTCTACAAAATAGGGTATAGATTTAGGGCATTTTTATTATTATTATTTTTTTTACTAGTGATGGCGGCGATCTGAGATTTGTATCATGACTGTGACATTATGGCGGACACATCGGACACTTTTAATGCATTTTTGGGACGACTCACGATTATACAGCGATCAGTGCTATAAAAATGCACTGATTACTGTATAAATGTCACTGGCAGCGAAAGGGTTAACACTAGGGGGCGATCAAGGGGTTAACTGTGTTCCCTGACTGTGTGTTCTAACTGAAGGGGGAGGGGACTGACTAGAGGGGATGACAGATCGTGGTTCCTAGCTATTAGGAACTCACGATCTGTCTCTCCTCACAGAACAGAACAGGGACATGTGTATTTACACACACACGTCCCTGTTCTGCCTCTTGTGCCCACGATAGCTCATAGCCAGCGGTCATCGGGACCATCGGCCACAAGCTTTGTAACCCCTGCAGTGCAGCGACACGCGCCTGCTATCCTACTTAAAGGAGCCGACATATAGCTACGATGGCTCGTGGGATCGTGCTGACCTGTATAATGATGATGGCTGGTCGCCAAGCGGTTAATTGATTTCCAAAAAAGTGTGCAGTATAATGTTTCTCCTCCCCATATTCATGTGGCTTCCTATGCCAATGGTATGGAAGATCACATGGCCATCAGTACCAAGTTGATATTTTGAGGGAAAGGGGTAATATTTATTTAGAATTGCAGGTAATAGAATGGAATTATAGCAACAGACTCTGGGGTTATCAGCCAATACACTTGATTGGATTTTTTCTGGAGATGGGACAAAGGTGACATGCAGTTTTTCCAATTCCAAGAAAAAAAAAATGTATCCCGCTGAAATACTAGATCACAAGAGTAAATCAGGTAAATGCAATCAGAGAGCATTTTATATTAAGCCATCATCACTGCTCAATTCACTGATTAGAATAGAATAGAATAAAATAGAAAAATGCCCATAGGCATTTGCATAGGGCACACCATAATCACACAGTGTAGTGCAGATTCTCCCTGTTAAACATCTGATATTTCAGGTGTTTTTCAAAAATAAAATCTATTGACACCACCATCCACTGCCCCACTGACACCAATCAGTGACAACTATGTCAATAGTTAACTACTCTGTCAATTATTAAAATAGAAAAATCCCCATAGGCATGTGCACTGGGTGTGCCAGGTGTGGCTGGACACACCTAATCACCCAGTGTGGTGCAGATCCCCCTGTTTAGACCCCTAATATTTCTCCAAAGCTCCAATGGGGCTCAACAAAAAAACCTGTAAAAAATCAATAAAAAAAAAAATTGTAAAAAATAATGAAAAATAAAATAATAAAAATAAAAACACCTCATACAGTGCACTGCCCCACTGACACCAATCTCTGCCCTTTCCATTGCTCTGCTGACACCATCATTATACTGTATACATACACACACACAAATGTGTTTGGGGTGCACACCCTTGTGCAATAGGCTAATGCATAATTTTGCAATAATATGCAACCTGGTAGTCAATATAAGGTCTCATTCTGGGGAAAATTTTTTACAAACAAAAGCAAAAGGGCATTGGAAACCAGGATCTGTGGTCTAAATTAGACTTGTATACTTTTCCTTGAGTTATTGCTTTTTTTCCATTTTCATGCAAAGATCTTTATTATATAAAATGCAAGTATATATATACATACACTGTATTTATGTATAACACTCACTTTTTCACCATGAAAATCGGGTGCAAATAGCATGTGTGTGTTATACACCAATACTTAAATTTTAGCTGCCTCTGAGGGGACAGGGAGCGCCGTCAGATTACATACAGTGAGAATCTACTGTTTACTTGGCGGCCCCTGTAATAGGAAGTCCCGTCTCCTGGGCCGCCAATGGACCACTGTTTTGTCTATCATAGGAGATTCTCACTGTATGTAATCTATCAGCGCTTGTCCCGCCCCCTCCCTGTCCCCTCTAGGCTGCAGATGGGCATTGATCAGGCTGCATTGATGACAATGGTGAGGCTGCTGCTTTGATGGCACTTGTGAGGCTGCATTTATGTGGACTGATGAGGCTGCATTAATGACACTTGTGAGGCTGCAGATGGGCACTGACCCTTATTTTGCTTCAAAGTTCCTTTTTTAAAATGTAAGGTTTTTCCCCTGAAACTTTCCTCTTAAATGAATGTGCGTGTTATACTCCTGTGTATGTTATACGCCGATAAATACGGTATATATAAATATTGTGGATTGCCAGTTGTTGTAATGGCTGTTTTATATATATATATATATATATATATATATATATATATATATATATATATATATATATATATATATATATATATATATATATATATATGTTAGAAAGCTCGTGTCTATATATCTTCTTCTGGATGGAACTGAAATCTTAAACAACGTTATTTGTTTTCTCAGCTATCATCGGTGAAGTACAAAGCAATGGCCTTTAATATAATAAGGAAGGAGAGGGGGAAATGTTTGCAGTCCAAATCAGAAGAGGAGGCTATTGTGACAATGGTGCTCGTTAGATAGATACAGTACAGTGAGCTTATCACTCTAGCACAGGAAATGTGTTACTGTCCAGACAACCAGGTAAAAGTAACGGAAAGAAAACCCAAATAGATAGATAGATAGATAGATAGATAGATAGATAGATAGATAGATATTTGTTTGTTTTTGTTTTGGGATTTACATAAGCTTTATGTGTAAGTCCCCATACACACGATCAGATTTTCTGCAGATTTTTGTCTTCAGATTTACCAAAACCATATAATATGAGGTCAAACCTTAAGAGTTTCAAATTGTATGTAGTCAGGCAGGCCCTTGCGCTACATGTTTTGGTAAATCTATAGGCAAAAATCTGCATAAAATCTAATAGTGTTTATGGGGTCTAATGCTGGCCATACACGGTTCGGATTTCGAAAGAATTTTCTTTCGAAAATCGTATCTAAGAATTTTTATACAAATTTCGCACCATTAGTGGGCTGCAGCAACAGCCGATTTTCATGCGGAAATCAAATTTGAGGAATCGGACATGTTGGAAATTTTTGGAAAAACCATGATTTTCTATGATGGGAGAATCGTGTGAGAAATAAGAAAAGAAAATTTACGGAGAGAAAAGAAGATTCCCGGCCACGAAAATTATTTTCTGTAGCAACATGAGTTGAAATTGAAGGCTTGGTCGGCCGAATTTCAAAAATCAATGGTGGCATCATCGGATCACAAAAAAAAAAAACTTTCTGATTTTGAAAAGAAAATTCCTTTGAAATTCGACCATGAATGGCCTGCATGATTCTATCACATACCCTAACCTATAGCAGAAAATTTAACAAATTTAATGAAGACAGAACAGGTAAATATCCATAGTTTTTATTCACATAGGTACATGAAAAGGACATTTTTGAGCACCTAAAGGAATTTATAAATATTTCCAAATGATTATATTATAGCAGTGTAGGAAACAGTCTGTAATATTTACGATCAATGCTTCTAACTCATCCAGGTCACTGTTATCCCATACTGGGAGATTATATATTATTACATAAAATCACCTATACACTACAATACACATCTTATGTAATAGCTGACGTTAGCTTATGAAAGACCTTTGCAGCATTTAATGGAAAAATTACACTTTAAATATCGGGGATACAAATTGCCAACATAGAGCAAGTAATGTACAAAAAGGGCTATGTCGGAGGGGCGATTAATTCGCTACGATCCCCCCTTTTTTTTCCTTAAAAGCAATTCTTTGCTAAGGAAATCACAGTTATTTTCTATGTCACTCAGCGCATGAGTTTAAACAGCTTTTCAAGTCAGCGATAACCATTGCTTTTCATTTACCTCTATGGTTTATCTACAAATCAGAGAAGAAGAGCAATTTGTAATACGGCACACAAAACTATTGATGTAGCACTAGTTTGGCCTGTAGCAGCGACAAACTTCAACTTAGCTACATATCATCAGCAAATATAGCGGGTTAAATCGCTAGCTACATATTGCTGCTTTTAATCACTGGCATTAGTGATTTGAGGCAGCAATTAAAGTGTTACTAAACCCAGGACCCTGCATTCATTATATCTGGTCCCCCACAGTACACAGCAATTAAAGTGTTACTTAACCCAGGACCCTGCATTCATTATATCTGATCCCCCACAGTACACAGAACATAGAAATGCATTTATTTTAACAAATATAAATTGCTAAATACCTTTTCTCATCAGCAGTATATAGCAGTCATGTGACTTCTATCAATGTCCAGCCAAGCACTGGTTAAAGCTTATGTTACTGTGCTATGACCCCTGACCCTCTGTCTGGGCAGTGCTGATTGGCCCTGTGCCGATTACATGCACTCTCCCCCCAAAAAAAACTCCCTAGTAATACACACCAAACTGAGCATGTACAGCCTGACTCCATAGACTCTGTGTTATCAGGAAATTATTAGGAGTCAGTGGAAGGAGGGGAGAATCAGAGAAGACAGAATCAAACAGTCTTTTTTACACAATGCAGAGGATTAACCCCTTAGGTTCCACCGTGAGCATAACAAGCATGCTTTACTGCATATACAGCCTGATTTTACTGTTGTGGGTTTAATCACTGCTAAAAAGACACCTGTGTACCATGACCCTAACATTCAAACAACACAGCGTGCATGATAATTGGTCTTCATGTAGGTGTTTGAAGACAGAACTGAGTTTTTCCCTCCCAGGAACCAATCATTATGTTCTATACAAGTTTTAGCCTGCCCTCCAACTGGATAGAAGGAAGCTGATTGAGTCCTAGGAAGTAAATAAAATCAGTTAACCACTTGACCCTCGGAAGATTTACCCACCCTCCAGACCAGGCCATTTTTTGCGGTACGACACTGTGTTAATTTAACTGACAATTGCGCAGTTGTGCGACACTGTGCCCAAATAAAATTTATATCCTTTTTTTCCCCCCAAATAGAGCTTTCTTTTGGTGTTATTTTATCACCTCTGCAGTTTTTATTTTTTTCGCTATGATAAAGAATGAGTGACAATTTGGAAAAAAAAAAATAATATTTTTCACTATCTGCTATAAAACACATCCAATTAAAAAAAAAAAAAAAAAAAAAATCAAAGGTCTTCATCAATTTAGGCCAATATGTATTCTGCTACATATTTTTGTTAAAAAAATCCCAATAAGCATATATTGATTGGTTTACACAAATGTCTACAAACAATGGGATATTTTTATAATTTTGATTTTAATTTTATTTTTCTAGTAATGGCGACTTATAGCATGACAGTGTAGTTGGGGAGATGCTTTTACTAGAGGAAGGCATGGATCAGTGTTTCTGCTTTACAGAAACACAGGATCCATGCCTTCTGTACTGACAGAATGACAGTCTGCCTTGTTTACATAGTGTACTGAGTGATCAGCAGGTGCCGGTGCACATCGAGTCCACAGGATTGCCAATTAGCTCCCGCTGTGAAAAATCTCAGTGGTAGTAAGCCATCGGTGGCACACACTCGTGCCCAATACTGGGAAGTGTATACGGGATCCTGCACAGCATGGCTACCCTCTACCAGTATATCTGCTATGGGGCAGCCGGCAAGTGGTGAGGGTAATTTAAACCTTTTACTGCCACCACTCTAAGCCCTTGTACACACGGTCGGAGATTCCGATGGAATGTGTCAGATCGGATCATTTTTCCCCAGAATATTTTCATAAATACTATATTTATCCAGTAGACAGCTCTTTCATTTTATCACATAACTCTGACTTCAAAAAAGAATAGAAACGCCTGACTGCTAAAGGTTCTGTGTATCATAAACAAATCCCATTTTAGTTAATAAAATGCTATCTCTTTTTAGTTAATCTTAATCCGTTTAGGAGATATTTGCCAAAAGACAGGCATGCGCCATAGACAGCGGCGCGCAGGCGCACTGAGCGCGCCGCTGTCAACAGCGATATGCCGCAAGTGGCGGCTCCTGTGCGCAGGAGTGACGTCATTGCAGCTTCGCCGAATGACAGCGGCGGAGCAGCGAGACCCACAGAGAAGATGGATGCTCCGGACTAAAGGGGACAGCTGTGACTTCGCTGGCTCCTGTGTCAGGTAAGTGACACATAATGGACTACTATGCGATGCATAGTAGTCCATTATGCTTTACCTTTGCAGGGAATTAAAGAGGAAGTAAACTCATCAGGGTTTACTTCCTCTTGAATGTGTTTGTGTAATGTGCGTTTACTCGCAGTTTCCATCTGAAGCCTTTCTGACAAGATAGGGCCATAATTGGGAGACAAGGAAATAGCGCTGTCCCCCTTTTAACTCTGAAAAAGAACCTTCCTAGAAGACTCACCAGATATTATTCAAAGGAAAGCTGTGGGTATTAAACAGATTAATATTACATTAACATGTAATGCTTATATGAGATTTTAGTAATTGGTTTTATACAATATATTCTTTAACCAGTTCCCGGCCAGCTCGCCTACATATACGGGGGCAGAATGTCTCCCCTGCGCGAAATCCCATACAGGTAAGGGGTTCCTTTAAGAACCACCAAAGTGTGCGTGCGTGCCCGCTGCACGGTGGGGGGCATGATGTGCGTGGCCGACAATTGCGTGCATGAGCCCCAGCACGGGGATTTGCGTGTGTAAACACACAAATCTCTGTGCTGTCAGAGGAGAGGAGACATGTCGTTTGTTCCTACTATCTAGGAACAGCGAAATGTCTCCTTTCCTACTCAGTCCTATCCCCATACAGTTAGAACACTCCTAGGGAACACAAATTTAACCCCCTAGTGTTAACCTCTTCCCTGCCAGTGTCATTTACACAACAATCGGTGCATTTTTATAGCACTGATCGCTGTATAAATGTCAATGGTCCCAAAAATGTGTCAAAAGTGTCGATCTGTCTGCCGCAATGTCACAATACCCCTAAAAATCACAGATCACCGCCATTACTAGTAAAAAAATTAAATAAATAAAAATGCTATAAAAATGCCATAAATAATTCCCATAGTTTTTAGACACTATAACGTTTGCAGAAACCAATCAATATACGCTTATTGCAATTTTTTTTACCAAAAATATGTAGAAAAATATATATTGGCCTAAACTGATGAAGAAATTTGTTTTTTAAAAACATATCTGGGGGTATTTATTATAACAAAAAGTAAAAAATACAGTTTTTTTTTTTTTTTTAATTGTCGCTCTTTTTTTGTGTATAGCATTGCATGACTGCGCAATGACGAGTTAAAGTGACGCAGTGCCGAATTGTAAAAAGTGCTCTGGTCTGGAAGGGGGTAAAACCTTCCGGGGCTGAAGTGGTTACATTTCAACCATAATAACATTCTCATTCATCTCTATGCAGTCCGAGTTCCTGTGCAATTCCTATGCAACTGAGTGTAGTACAATTTTCAGTTTATTCTTTTGAATGGGCTGAAATCTGAAGTAGTGCACCACATCTCATCTTACTGTACTTTTTGTCCTGTTTACTCTTATCATCAAAAGTGAAAGCAAAAGAAAATCCCCTGAGTTGACACCAGAAAACGGATAGAGGTGAAATCTTCCAATGGGGATACATTGACATTACCTCACTTTGGAGGGATTTCTTTTCACTTCCTGTTTTGGCTATGAGACAGGAAATGAAGGGAAATCTCCCCAATCCCCCCAACCCTCCCTTACTCTATCCAAGTTTTTAAAAAAGTTTTTCCTATAGTTATACTTTAAGATGTGTGACATAAAAAGGGAACGCATATACTCATCGCAAGCAATAACCACATACAGTTACCAGAATTCATAATTATTTCCTATAAATGAAAATTAACAAGTGAAATCTTTATGACCAATGAACATGTTTCATGTCCATTGGTGTATATTTACCATATAAGAAGACTCATCGTGTAAAGGGATCTGGGGCATTTGTTTGAACATTTCGGCAGTAATTGGAAATGCAACAATTGTTAAAAAGTTGTATTGTCCGTGAAAAGATTTAGTGAGGGATAAAGAAATTTCTTGAACTTAAAGACATAATCTGGTGATCCAATTCTCCCCACTGTGTCCGTTCCCGTGAAACTTCATTTACTTTCTCCTATCCATCAGTAACTCCCCACAACCCACCTAGCCAATCCTCTAGGTTTCCCACATTGTTCCATCCTTTGTCTTTCAGTTCTAAGCAGACGAACAACAGATAGGGCTCTGGAGGCAGGGAGCATCAGTTGGAGTTGCAAGAGAATAGTTGAGATGAGGCACATAGAACAAGCCACTACTGCCGACAGTTACTAGGGTTTGTGCTGCCCGGTTGAACACTGTTCAAAGACTTTGCCGAGCTTTGTTCCACTGTATAAGGATTAGGTCTGGCGGTCTGAGAATTTGCCTTCTAATTAAAAAGGATAAAAGATAGGAGTAGCATTAGGCTAAAACATAGCAGTGACACTTCACAGGCTGCTACTTAGTCACAAGACAACGTAAGATGTTATGTCAGATGCTTTCATAGCTCAGAGTTTTTTTCCTCTTACCACCCAAAAAGAATCTCCAAAAACATTATTTAGCATCCCTTTTTTTCTGGAGGAGATAATCAACAGACCACAATATCATTTGCAGTTTTCTTTTCAAATAGATTGTTGCATGATAATGAAAGTCAGATATAGCATCAAAATTCAGTAGATGACATTACAACTTATATCTTATATTCCTAAGGTTTTTTTTTTTTTTTTTTTACATAAGAATAAATTGTAGGTGTGGACAGCGAATGTAAAAAGTGGCTCAGTTTTATATTGGAGAAACAAAGGAAACCAGGTCCTATCTAAATACAGTGAACGCACAATGGGACTATAATGCTCACTGTATTTACTATGATGTTGAGGTTCTCTCAGTTGCATAATTTAAGAACAGTGGGTTTCAGTGCCCGTGGAGATAAGAACAAATGAAAATTCAGTTTCCAACAGCTTTGGATGAACAAATACAAGATGGTGTGCTGTTGGTTGCTATGAGTTGTAGAACACTGCTGATTGCATACCCTTCACGTATTACAATATACAGTATGCCGTTTAGCTCTCATTTTTTAATGTGTATATCAAAGTTGACATTGAAATAGCTTAGTAAAAAAACTTTTTAATAAAATTTACACTAGATTTAGAATACCGTATACTTTCTCCATCACAAATCAAGAATTAATAAAACACCAGTAATCATTTTCTGTCTCTCAACTCTCTGGTTCTTGGTTATTGCTGGCAGCCTATAGTTTCCAGATCAAAATTTCACAGTATAAATAATTAGACACTGGCTTTAATTTGTTGCTAACAAACCAAACTGTCATTTTACCTAATGATAACTGATGAGTAAGGTTCAAGTATACACTATATTACCAAAAGTATTAGGAGATTGAATGATTGGGTTTACATACACTATATTACCAAAAGTATTAGGACATCTGACTTTAGACACACACACACACATGAACTTTAATGGCCCCAGTCTTAGTCCGTAGGGTTCAATATTGAGTTGGCACAACTTTTTCAGCTATAACAGCTTCAATTCTTCTGGGAAGGCTGTCCACAAGGTTTAGGAGTGTGTCTATAGGAATGTTTGACCATTCTTCCAGAAGTGCATTTGTGAGGTCAGGCACTGATGTTGGATGAGAAGAATGGTCAAACATTCCCATAGACACACTCCTAAACCTTGTGGACAGCCTTCCCAGAAGAGTTGAAGCTGTTATAGCTGCAGAGGGTGGACCAACTCAATATTGAACCCTATAGACTGGGGTGCCGTTAAAGTTAATGTGTGTATCTAAAGGCAGGCATCTCAATACTTTTCGCAATATAGTGTATGTAAACCCAATCATTAACCTCCCTGGCGGTACAATTATTTTAGATTTTAGGTGCTGAAAGCGGTACAATTATTTAGCTTGAAAATTTGGCGTTTTATATTGTAGTCCTGTAATTCTTAGGAATAACTCACTTAAATCTGTCCAAACAAGAGTCTAGCAGACATCCCGGGTATGATAAAGTTTGAAAAATGAAATCATAAATTATAATATATTAAATAACTATAAATAAGTATACCAAATAATAATATAACAATAATAAAAATTATTCAATAATGTAATCAAATCAAAAACACTGAAATTTGCTCAGTTGCAGAATTGTCGCTGTCATTACTTTTCAGTATTTGATAACGGATCTCCCCACAAATCGCTATAGCTCAATTCTGCGAGTGATTCCAATTTATTATCGCTGTTTTCTAGCTGGTCTAAAATCATTTTTGATGTAAAGGGACAGTTTTGGTTGCTATGGACAATCTCCAGTTTCCAGGCATAAAGAACAGTTTTTATAATATAAAACTGCATGCAGGACACTGGACAGAACACGAGGGACAAAGGGGATGTGAAATTATTACATACAGCAATGTAATCTGTAAGATTACATTATACTGTATATATACTGTGTGTTTCACTTTTTGAATTTGGTGCCGATCTCCATCCCCGCGCGTCCCAACGCTCGCAGGGAATGGAGATCGGCTCCGTGATACATCGAGCAGAGGACGAGCCGCTCATACAGCGGGGGGAGATCGCTGGATCCAAGGAAGAAGGTAAGTAAACCTCCTCCTGGATTCAGCGATGCGGTCCCGAGTCTGGCTCGGGGTTACCACTTTTGGTATAAAACTTCCACCCCGAGCCAGACTCAGGAATAGTGCCAGGGGGGTTAACTCTCCTATAAGATGCATTATGTAATTATCATTGCAAACATCATTCTTTTTAAATCTACAGTTTTTATTAATATACCTGGTGATCCTGCCATGAAGGTCCTTGTTCAGGCACTTGCTGTTGGGGTGACAACTTCCTGTTCCTGCCTCTCAATTTTACTCTTGTATTGTCCACCTGTTACACAGGTTGTTGATGGAAACTACAAGCGGTGGTTGCAACACACATTATGAAGGCAAGGCCAACTGTTGCCACCACCAGGAAATCCACCCCGATAAATGCAATGCCATTGCTGGAGTGCATGTAGACAGGATGTGGCTGCAAAGGGGCTTCAGAGGATCGGTGGCACAAAAGATTAAAATAAGAGCTGAAAATGTTTTCTTTGAAAATGGCAGATGTTTATGATAAACAAGGCTATAGCAAACTAAATGTCAGTGAAGCTTCGTACACACGATCAGATTTTCCGCAGACAAACCTCTGACAAAAGTCCAAATGGTGTTGGCCAGGAACTTGTCTTGCATACAAACGGCAAGGAATTGTCGGCCAACAAACACTAACATAGTGACATACTACGTGTTTTTTCAGCTTTTTTGCACCGCCCTTGGGGCTCCTTCTGCTAATTTAATGTTAGTAGAAGTTTGGTGAGTGTTGATTTGCACTTTTCATTTCACTCTTTTCATTTCACGCTTTTCAGTTAGTTTCTGAACAGCCGTTCGTCAACCAGCCATGTTGCAGAATCAGAGGAGATAACATGTTATTTATTATTGGCCTTGCAGTTATTGCTTTGACCTAAGTCCAGTCCAGGAACAGGAGGAAGAGGATTTCTTGGATCAAAAATTGGTTGCTTTATTAATTGTGACTAATTATGTCATATGCCTTTGCTGCTGGAGCTCCCGGAGAGAATAATCAGATGTTTTTCCGAATTATCTCCAGATGACGGACCTCTGCTTTCACCAACATTATTGCCCCCTATATTAAGAAGCAAGACACATACATGAGGCTTTTATTTTATTTTTTGGTTGCATAATGATTTGATTTGTTATATTTTTTTATATTTTTGGATGCATAGAATGCACTTTTTGGTTAAGTTCTATTGGCAGATAGCATGTCTAATTGTATTTATTTTCTTGTTTTAATGCACAAGAAAAAAAATTGTGGAGAATAATACTTGGCTATGTGTTATACTTCAAATGACAGTTTGGGAGTAGGCAGTTACATTTTAAAAGATACGATGTAAAATTAACAAGGGACACCAACATAGTTGTATCTTTGATCTTAAAAACTACAGGATAATGGTGTTGTGGTAACTTGCACCCAAAAAAACAAAACAAGCATACTAATATTATTCTTGATATCACTAGAAAAAAAAGCATTTGAAAATGTGTTTGCAATAACTCCATCAGTATCACCAGCAAAGCAGCTTCATTATTATCCCATTAAAGAAGAAGAGAAAGTGCGCTGCATTTCGAGATTTCATAATTTGCCACGTCACAAATGTTAATTCTCCATTTTGAACGCTAGTTTTTATAGACTGGCCATTTCTGGCTTGTCCTTGCTTCCGAGCATGCATGTTTACACTTTGGACTTTTGTCCGACAGACTTGTGTACACACGCTCAGAAAAATCTGACAACAGACATTTGTTCACCGACAACAATTGTCTGATGGAGCGCACAAAAGGTCAGATTTTCCACCAACAGCCTATCATCTCACAGTTCCCGTCCCAAAATCCGATCGTGTGTACGAGGCTTTAGGACTTACATCTACTTGAAGACAATATGAAGACCAGAGAGTTTCCCAGACCCAGTTGGTTAGTTCACTGGGGTTGATTTACTAAAGCTGGAGAGAGTAAAATCTGGTGCAGCTCTGTAGAGAAACCAATCAGCTTCCAGGTTTTATGTTCAAAGCTTAATTGAACAAGCTGAATTAGAAGCTACCATGCACGGCTGCACCAGATTTTGTGCTCTTCAGCTGTAGTAAATCAACACTATGTATACCAGAGAGGGATACAATAAATTGCTTATAGGTCATTGGAATGCTGTTGACATTGGTGCAATACTATATCTTTTGTTCACCATAATCTGTCTCATTAGTGAATTGTCATAATTCCCACGTGTGTTGGATTGACAGCTCATACTCATTCTTCAATTAAGTAAAGGTAAGATAGAAAGGGCCTGGAGACAGACAACAAAAATGGTGAAAGTTCTGAGGGATGACAAATATCAGGAGAGGCTTCAGTAACGTAAAGTGGAACTATACTTCATCTCAGCACCAAAAATTCTACTTAATTCATTTTTAATATTCAAAGTAAACTCCCCCATCCATCCAGGTCACCATGCTTTATTTTGTTGAGAAATCAATTTGAAAAATATAAAAAAATTGGGGCCGACTCCTTGGACCACTTGCTTTTTTTTTAGTACATTCACTTTTCTATGTTTCTGTGTAAAGCAGTGGTACAACTCTTTGCATAAGCTATAATAAAGAAGCGAAAACAGGTAGGACTAAAAAGGTGAGTGCAGCAGGAAGTGAAAACAGGCAGTAATTTGTAAAATTTTCATCTAGTCACAGACGCTTTTGCCTTAATTTAGGAAATTTGAGCCCTTAATAATAAGGTCAAAGCAGGACGACAGGAGGCAGGAAAGAGGTGTTTCTGGCTAATAAAGGTAACAGCTGGAATCTTGTTGGGCCTGTTAGACAGGACTGTAATGCTGCTACAGACAGTCGGAGTTTCCGACAACAAATGTTCAATGTGAGCTTGTTGTCGGAAATTCCAACCGTGTGTATGCTCCATCAGACATTTGCTGTCGGAATTTCCGACAACAACTGTTTGAGAGCAGGTTCTCAAATTTTCTGACAAAAAGACTTGCTGTTGGAAATTCCGATCGTTTGTACACAATTCGGACGCACACAAGTCCATGCATGCTCGGAATCAAACAGACGAGCCACACTGGCTATTGAACTTCCTTTTTTTAGTCCTATCTTACGCCTTGTACGTCACTGTGTTCTGGACGTTCAGAAATTCCCAACAACATTTGTGTGACCGTGTGTATGCAAGACAAGTTTGAGCCAACACCAGTCGGAAAAAAATCGACAGTTTTGTTGTGGAATGTCCCATCGTCTGTGCGCGACATTATGCCCCGTACACACAATCAAATTTTCCAACAACAAATGTTGCATGTGAGCTTGTTGGCAGAAAGTCCGACCGTGTGTATGCTCCATCCAACATTTGTTGTCAGACTAGCAGGTTCTCAAATTTTCCACCAACAAATGTTTGTTGTAGGACTTTCCGATCGTGTGTACACGAGTCCGTCGCATGCTCGAAATCAAGTACGAGTCGGAGATATAACTAGCTTTTGTGATGGGGATATCACGTATGTCTTGTAGGTCACTACGTTCATAATTGTTGGCCAACATTTGTGTGACCGCGTTTATGCAAGACAAGTTGGAGCCAACATCCTTCGAACAAAAATCCACAGTTTTGTTGTTCAGAAAATCCAATCGTGTGTACAGGGCATTACATTTTCAAAACTCTCACAGGTCCACTTAAATGTTATATTCATACTGTGACACAAATACACTATATTACCAAAAGTATTGTGATACCTGCCTTTACACGCACATGAACTTTAATAGAATCCCAGTCTTAGTTCGTAGGGTTCAATATTCAGTAAGCCCCCCCCCCTTTCCAGCTATGACAGCTTCAATTCTTCTGGGAAAGCTGTCCACAAGGTTTAGGAGTGTGTCTATGGGAATGTTTGATCATTCTTCCCGAAGCGCATTTGTAAGAAGGCCTGGCTCGCAGTCTCCACTCTAATTCATACCAAAGGTTTTCTATCGGGTTGAGGCCAGAACTCTGTGCAGGCTAGTCAAGTTCCTCCACCCCAAAACTCGCTCAACCATGTCTTTAAGAACCTTGCTTTGTGCACTGGTGGAACAGAAAGGGGCCATCCCCAAACTGTTCCCACAAAGTTGGGAGCATGAAATTGTCTTAAATGTCTAGGTATGCTGACTCCAAGCCCAACCCTGAAAAACAACCCTACATCATATTCCCCCTACACCAAATGATTTAGATCAATACACAAAGCAAGGTCTTGGGATTTCTGGTGATAAGATCTCCTGATTGTAGTCCTCAGTTCCACTTGCTTACAGTATGGGGATTTTAACTATTTCAGCAATTTCTGCCCAATTCTCTATAATATACATAATAGCATTAGTTGGGAGAAGAGGGATGGTGGAAACAATGGTGCAAATAAAATATTTACAGAATAAATAGAGACAATAAAACAACAGAGAAATAAAAAAGAGATGAAAAGGAATACAGTGAATACGCAAAAATGGTATAGTGGCTCTCAAAGTCCTGTAAGGTGTTCCTTGGTTTGATGTTAATGAGAACTCCCACAATGTGTTGGCCTTCCCCCTTTCTCTGGTATGAAAGGGTTATTGACAGAGGGCATCTGACCAATTAAGCATCTGAGGAGGGTTGCCAAGATGTCACCACATTTATGACCAGGTCCCAGACACAGTTTTCTATAGGTACTCATATCTATGAATACCTACAGTTTACAGTCAGCTATCATGCATATTATTGTCCAGCATGAAATTAGCTTTATGATTAGCTTGGTAATTCTTGGCATTAGGGATGGCAAGTTTGTTCGCAGATAAAAAAACAGATGGGGTGTTTGCGGCAAATATGAGCATCGCAGAGCACCCCACAATGCATTGCGAGATCGCAGTGCATTGACGGCTGCTGATTGGCCAAAGCATGCACCTGACCTGCATGATTTGGCCAATCACAGCGCGATCTGCTGTGAAAGCCATGATTGGCCAAAGGCATGGTGCCTTTAGCCAATTATGGCTCAGGGGGCTAAGTCCACGCCCCACACTATATAAGGCTGCTTAAATGGCGGCATGTACGGTGTGCATTAATGGAGAGAGACTGAGAATTTGAGCTGGATTAGGCAGGTTAGTTTGTGGCGTGGAGGCAGTTTAATATATATAATATATATATATATATATATATATATATATATATATATATATATATATATATATATATATATATATATATATATATATATATATATATATATATATATATATATATATATATATACACAGTGCAGTCAGTGCAGAGTATATAATAGTGCATTGAAGTGGTTAAAGGGAACCCTATGACAGAATTAAGAAAATAAAATGGCATGGGGTTCCTCCCAAAATCCATACCAGGCACTTTGGATCTGGCATAGATTTTAAGGGCAACTCCATGCTAAAATGTTAAAAAAAATTGGCATGGGGGTCCCCCCAAAATCCATACCAGACCCTTATCCGAGCAAGCAGCCTGGCTTGCCCTCAACATGGGGAGGGCGCTTTGGGGTCCTCATCTCCACAACCATGGCCTTGTGGTTGTGGGGGTCTGGGGTGGGGTCTTATCGAAATCTGGAAGCCTCCTTTAACAATCAAATTAACCCCCCTGACGGTATTCCCGAGTCTGGCTCGGGGTGGAATTTTCATACCAAAAGCGGTATCCCCGAGCCAGACTCGGGACTGCATCGCTGGATCCAGGAGGAGGTTTACTTACCTTCTCCCTCGGATCCAGCGTTGTCTCCCCGCTGTAGGAGCGAGCCGTGTCTCGCTCGATGCATCACATCGTCGATCTCCGTGCCCTGCGAGCGTTGCGACGCACGGGGACGGAGATCGGCGCCAAATTCAAAAAGTGAAACAGACAGTATACATACAGTATAATGTAATCTTACAGATTACATTGCTGTATGTAAATATTTCACCTCCCCGTTGTCCCTAGTGGTCTGCCCAGTGTCCTGCATGCAGTTTTATGTAATAAAAACTGTTCTTTATGCCTGGAAACTGGAGATTGTCCATAGCAACCAAACTGTCATTTTACATCAAAAATGGTTTTAGAACAGCTAGAAAACAGCGATAATAAATTAGAATCACTCGCAGAATTGAGGGATAGCGATTTGTGGGGAGATCCGTCATCAAATACTGAAAAGTAATGACAGTGACAATTCTGCAACTGAGCAAATTTCAGTGTTTTTGATTTGATTACATTATTGAATAATTTTTATTATTGTTATATTATTATTTGGTACAATTATTTATAATTATTTATTATATTATAATTTATGATTTCATTTTTCAAACTTTATTATACCCGGGATGTCTGCTAGACTCCGGTTTGGACAGATTTAAGTGAGTTATTCCTAAGAATTGCAGGACTACAATATAAAACGCCAAATTTTCATGCAGAATAATGGTACCGCTTTTAGCACCTAAAATCCGAAATAATTGTACCGCCAGGGAGGTTAATCAAATCAAATCAATCATATCAAATTATTTCACCTCCCTTTTGTCCCTAGTGCTTTGTCCAGTGCCCTGCCTGTAGTTTTATATTACATATACTGTTGTTTCTACATGCTCCTGTTGAAGACCACTTGTGTCGAAACGAGTAGGGCTGGCTATTTGAGATTCCCGCACTGCTTTTTAACATTTTTTATGCCATTATTTTATTAGACTATTGTACCCCTTTCTATGTCTCCTTGATTGCGACAAAATATCCCAATAAAGCATTATTGGTTGATCTGCACTATATGGAGCACTTTTTTCCTATTTTTATGATATTCCATCATCTGTGATTACTGATGAGTTGGATTTCGAGGTCCCGGGCGAGCCTAAAGACCATCTCTGGCGGCGAGCCCACAGTCCTACGGTGTATCCTCTTGATCATGATTTTGTTGTCATATTTACAAGGAGAGAAACACATGCGTATCTTACTCACTGCCATTTGGTATGTGTGTCCACCACTGTTGGTAAGAGTACCTCATTGAGTGTTTTAAGTACCAGTGTTCTCCGTATTACAAGCAACATATCCCTTTGCAGCCACTATCTCTGGGACATTATTAAAAAAACAAAAGTGTGTATCTATCACAGGGTGGTCTCTGTGGATACACTCAAAAGTCAAAAACCAATTGCCATGTCCTTATCATGACTTAAATTAAAAAAAGAAAAATACAGGGAAAAGGGGAAGGGGGAAGAAGAGAAAAACCTACACCCAAAAGACCTCAAGCAAAAGTGTTGGTTCTATTGGACTTTTTAGGCAAAATTAAATATATTGTAAGAGAGAATTTTTTTTTTTAGAAAAAATATATATTCAAAAATATTTATTTATAAAACAAAGAATAAAAGAAAAAAGAATAAAAACATATCAAGTGCTGTTTTGTATCCTGTCTGTGTTAGTACATTCTAGACAATATCCATATCCATTTCCATTAGTTATATATACCCAAAGGATGACGGGTTCTACATTAATATTCTAAGATACAACAAGGAATACACTAGACAGGGTATCAATTACAGAACTGATCTCAAATATATTCTGGCGCTCTACATGTTTTGCGTTTTGGGCAACGCTTCCTCAGGAGCTTTAGCAATTTTATTTCTTCATGGGTGCACCCCAAGTGAAATATACAGAAAGGAGAAGAGAAACAAGAGGAAAATATTTTTCCAGGCAGAAAAAACGATTTTCACCTTGACACCACACATTCATATATATAAGAGCCTGCAATTAGCATGAGGGCTTCAGGTATTTTGTAGTGTGAGGCAACAGCAAAGAGGGGTGATGTTACACCGTATTCTCTTAAATTTAAATGGTCAGTTCCTATAGTTTCTCCAAGCAGATAAAATGAAGGCGACCTATCCAAAAAAGTCCAAGGTTTAGAGGGGAGCCTTGTAGCCCCTATAGTGTTTCGCTCTGTCAGGAGGTAGGACCTTGAAAATGTTAAATATTTTAGTCAGGTTTCACATCCACCATCTGTAGGTGTCTGGTGGTTGTGGTGGTTTAGCTATTCTTAAGTCAGTTCAACCATGGTTGCCAGAGAGCTATTGTCTTAATGTGTGTACCTCTGCTAAAGGACAGTGATATTTCATAGAAGGAGTGTGTGTTTACTACTTCTAATGTATCTTTGACAGTAGGGGCTTTGTTGGATTTCCACAGTTTTGTTAGGGTTAATTTTGCTGCTAGGAGAACATGAGTTGTTACCATTCTGAATTAGTGTGGTATATTACCTATCGTAAGGTTTAGTAGGGCAAGTGCTGGGGCCTGCAGTATATTAGTTTTTGTGATAGCTCTCAATATTCTGAAGATATGTGCCCAAAAGGGTTGTAGTACAGGGCAAGTCCAAAATATATGGAATACATCTCCCCTTGCTCCATGGCATCTCAAGCATGAGTTGGACTGTTGGGGTCCAGAAGTAGCTAGCTTGTCAGGGGTCAAGTACCATCTCAATGAGATTTTTTTGATATATCTCCCATACAGCAGTGAAGAAGTATATTTGAATATTGACCTAATTGCTTCTGTCCATTGTTGGTCTGAGTATGTTTTGCCCAGGTCTGAATCCCACTGTAGATGGGGTTTAAGTTTAATAAATTATAGGTTTTTTTCTGGAGTGTAATGTAGAACAGGGATATACCTTTTTGTTTTTGTGTTGGATCATTGAGGTAACGCCAGGTATAGCAGGAATGTGATACATTGGGTCAGCTAAGCATTGTAAGCAGTGAGATATGCAAAGGTAGTTAAAGTGTTCGGAGGCTGGGAGTTACTTCTTTTTATTTCTTTTTTTAATAAAGGGATTGTCAAAAACTGTCTATTGTGGTTTTTACTTCTTGACACTTTTTTGGTGAATGGGTAGGGATACCCCCTACCCATTCACATAGGGGGCTTCCAGATTCCGTTAAGCCCTCCCACCCGCAGACCCCCACAACCACCAGTCAACGGTTGTGGGGATGAGGCCCTTGTCCCTGTCAACATGGGGAGGGTGCTTTGGGGGGACCTCAAAGCACCTCCCCATGTTGAGGGCAAGTGGCTCAGGTGCTTGCTCCTCCCCCTTTCCAGGCCTGCCAGGCTGCTTTCTCAGATAAGGGTCTGGTATGGATTTTGAGGACGACTACATGCCAATTGTTTTTTACATTTTTGCATGGAGTTCCCCTTATAATCTATGCCAGACTCAAAGAGCCTGGGGGGAGTAGATTCTTGTATTTTTCAAGCTAATTTCTCCTATGAAGTTAAATAGACAGTTTCCACTATTGGCAAAATTTTGACGTTAACAAAAGTGGAAATTTTTGCAGCAAATTCCACAAAAATTGATCTTCTCATCTCCTTAATAATGACAACTCCAGTAAGCCTCTAGCACAGAGATCCAACTACTGGAGCCCCAAGGGATAAAATAAACCAGCAGATGATCTGAAATCAGAATGTTCCAAAAAGTTAACAGGGACATATTGATTTATTATTGTAGTAGTTACATTTAAGTATTTTTGTGATGTGACAAAATTTTTACCATCCAGATTCAGTTATTGTTGTAAAAGTTGTAAATTGAGCTCCAGAGGTAGTCTGTATTTGACTCATCCTTCTAGTAAACCGCCACAAAAAAAGTCATAATTAACTAATATGCACCTCATACTAGCACAACATGACAGACTTACTTGTGCATGGAGCCCTCCATTACAGCTTCTTGGCGCTTCCATCTTCACCCATTCCTCCTTCTGGGTTCTTGGGATTCGGCTGTATGAATGGCCAGGGCTGCGATGATATCACTCTCAAGTATGTACGTGTATGCTGTCCCTACAGGGCGTGTTAGCGCCAGTGACATCTCCACTGCGTCCTGTGTGAATATCTTCTAAACAGTGCATGTATGGGAGATATTCACTGTACCTACTGAAAAGCCTTATTATAGGCTTAACGCTAGGTACAAGTTAAAAAGTGGACTTTACTTCTAATCTAACAACTATAAGGTATCACACAATGAGTGCATTGTTTTCAGTGAGTTGGCTGACTCACTCATAGGTTTTGATTTATACAGATTTTGTAAATCCATTCACCCAGTGAATGTGCAGATGCTTTCATTCTCTATGAATAGGCCAAAAAAATAAATTTAAGTTTAAATTTAAATAATTTATTTAAAATGGGAAATATCAGATTTGGCCTTTAGATAGAGCTAAGTATAATGGAAAATACCTGTAAAGCCCCATACACACTATCAGATTTCCTGCTGATTTTTTTCCTTCGGATTTACCAAAACCATGTAGTGCAAGGGCCTGCCTGATTGCATACAAATTGAAACGCCTAAGGTTTGACCTCATATTATATGGTTTTGGTAAATCGAAAGGAAAAAAATCAGCAGAAAATCTGATAGTGTGTAACGAGTTTACGAAAATTCATATATTCGGAACCATCCGAAATACGAATTTCAATGCCTCTGAATTGTATACGAAATACAAAATTTCGTTGACGAATTTCGGATCCAAATTCTGTTACAACAGAAACGTGACTGGTGTTTTGTTGACCAATTAGAGGTTTTCTTCTGCTGCTGAGTGAGGGTTGGGAAAATTACCTTTTTTAATATGGGATTGGGAGACTGGTACTGGTAGTCGATGGAAGATTCAGAATCGGACAAAATAAGAATGTTCATTAATATCATTTTATTATTGTCATAATAATTACGATTATTCGTTATGATGAAGTTAAAAACCTAGGAAGTCAGCACAGCACAGGGATGGTGGGAGCCCCTCATAATGAGCAGAGCAGGGATACAAACCCAGAAAGTCAGCACAGCACAGGGATGGTGGGAGCCCCTCATAATGAGCACAGCACAGGGATGGTGGGAGCCCCTCATAATGAGCAGAGCAGGGGTACAAACCCAGGAAGTCAGCACAGCACAGGGATGGTGGGAGCCCCTCATAATGAGCATAATGATTCGACCACTGCCATATTGAGAAAGGTATTTTTTGCTTTTTAAATTCATCATAACGAACGTTCGTGTTTGTTTTACGAAAAGTTAACGAACCTAATGAAATTTCGTACTAATCCAAATTTTATTTCGGACACGAATTACGAAATATACGAATTAATGACTAATATGAAATGGAACAGATGAAAAGAAACAAATTTATTGATGGCGCATATGTCTAGTATGGGGTTACTTAGATATAGTGGGGAATCTGATATTTTCGGTTTTTAATAAATGACTTACATTCAAACAGCATAGTATATAGCCTATTTGCATTTGTTGTTTGCATGGTATGAATATACATGCACTTTCAGTGGAGGAATGGCTATATGGTCTTTTCACAAATCTACCCCAAGGACCTGCATAGTGAGAAGGGGCAGTAAAGCCCAACCATTGTTTAGCACTACAAAGTATGAAGCAAAGCCTGTGTATGTAATGAGTGACTTTGCCTGCACAGATAATTACAAATTATTCATAGAAACAGAATGTTTACACATGGACACATGTAGATAATATTATTCATATCAATCTGATTCATTCACAGCATGAGGAGAGGAGAGGAGAGGAGAGGGCCGGTATCCAGCGAGTGTAAAAGAGGACATCTATTCTGATAATCAGGGCACTGATCATCAGTGTATTTATGATCAGTGCAGTGCCAACAGTGCCCATCAATGCTGCCAATAAGTGCCCATCAGTGCTGCCAATCAGTGCCTCCTCATGAGTGCCGCCTATCAGTGCCCCTCTAGTGCTGCCTAGTAGTGCCCTTCAGTGCTGCCTATTAGTGGCCATCAGTGCCACCTATCAGTGTCCATCAGTGATGCATATAAGTGCAGCCTCATCAGTGCCCACAAGTGCCACCTCATTAGTGCCCATCAGTGCAGCCTCATCAGCGCACATGAGTGAAGGAGAAAAATTACCTGTTTGCAAAAAATAGTTTTCAATATTTTGATCTTTTTTTCATTTATTTACCAAAAAATAAAAATAAAAACCCAGAGTTGATTAAATAGAAGAAAGCACTATTTGTGTGAAAAATAAAATGCTAAAAAATATATTTGGGTACAGTGTTACATGACTGCACAATTGTCATTCAAAATGTGACAGTGCTGAAAGCTGAAATTGGCCTGGGCAGGAAGAGGTTAAAAGTGCCCAGTTGCAAAGTGGTTAAAGCCCACACCGGTCTGCAGCCTTCCCCCACACCTTCTGACCAATCGAATTGCCCTTGTTACTCACCTAAATCTGCGGGCATGTGACATTCTTGTAACAAGTCTTCTCTCTTCTGTGTGTAGAAGTTGAGATCCTTCTTTTGGTGCCCATGTGCCTGCGTCATGTGAAAACTTCATGTTAGCTGCCCAACAGTGAGGTCTTCTCAGAACCCAAAAGGGGAATCTCGGTAGGGATGTCAACTATTGGGGTCCAGCTGGCACAGGCAAAGCTGCCTCTCTGGAATATGGGCCCCCAAACCTGGATATAGCAGGGAAATAAATCTTTGCTTCACAAGGTATTAAAAAAACATGGTAGCGTGAGAAGGAGGTTACGTTTTGACTACATGTCCCATGGGAAAAATATGGAGGCTGCCATTGTTGATTTAGTCAACTGGCATGAACCAAGCATAGGGAGCTTCAATTTCTTCATCATGTATAATTTTTAATGGCCTATATTGCGTAATAAGGATTGTTCCCTAACATTTTAAAAAAATATTTTGTAATAAAATATATAATTTGTTTTACATATTTTTTAAACTGTTTGTCCTTTCTTCATACCAGTAAAGTCCAACAACATATGGGTTCTCTTGAAGTGGTAAACAATATGGATGTGGTACACTTACAATAGGCAATTTTCCTTTTTTCTTACCCATATCATCAGGAATCAGCGACTTGCAAAGCACAGCAAAGAGAGTGTCCTTTTTAATAGTAGACCAGCAACAGCAGTCTACATATATACAATACTGTCAAATGCATTGGGGCGCCTGCCTGTACACGCACATGAACTTTAATGGCATCCCAGTCTTAGCCCTTGTACACACGGTCGGAGATTGCGTCGGAATGTGTCCGATCGGAGCAGTTTGTCGGATATTCCGACTGTGTGTGGTCTGCATCGGACTGTTTCCGTCGGAATATCCGTCGGACCAAATTTTCCAACTTGCTGGAAATATTTTCCAACAAACTGCTCCGATCGGACATACTCCGATCACGTGTAGAGAATTCCGATCGACAAAGTGCCACGCATGCTCAGATCAAATTCCTACATCATAGCTATTGGCTACTAGCCTGAACGTAGTCCCATCATAACGAAATTACGCCATCACGTTCTGAAAGATCGGATTTTCCGACAACTTTGTCCGACCGTGTGTATGCAACAGTTTCGGACAAGATCCGTCGGACAAAATCCGACGGACAAAATCCGACTGATTTGGTTGTCGGAATCTCCGACCGTGTGTACAAGGGCTTAGTCTGTTGGGTTTAATATTGAGTTGGCCCTTTATGGACCTTTCTTTGTGCACTGGTTTAAATCATTTGGTGGAGGGGGGATTATGGTGTGGGGTTGCCTTCAAGGGTTGGGCTTGGCCCCTTAGTTCCAGTGAAGGAAACTCTTAAGGCGTCAGCATACCTAGACATTTGGAAGAATGAAATTGTCCAAAATGTCTTGGTATGCTGACACCTTAAGAGTTCCCTTCACTGGACCTAAGGGGCCAAGCCCGACCCTTGAAAGGCAACCCCACACCATAATCCCCCCTCCACCAAACTTTGTGGGAACAGTTTAGGGTTGGCCCCATCCTGTTACAACATGACTGTGCACCAGTGCCCAAAGCAAGGTCCATAAAGGCACAGATGAGCAGGTTTGGGGAGGAGGAACTTGACTGACCTGCACAGAGTCCTGACCTCAACCAGATAGAACACCTTATAGGATGAATTAGAGCAGAGACTGTGAGCCAGGCCTTCTCATCCACATCTGGGCCTGACCTCACAAAAGTGCTTCTGGAAGAATGGTCAAACATTCCTGTAGACACACTCCTAAACCTTGTGGACAGCCTTCTGAGAAGAGTTGAACCTGTTATAGCTGCAAAGGGTGGGCCAAGACAATATTGAATCCTACGGACTAAGACTGGGATGCTATCAAACCTCATCTGTGTGTAAAGCGCCCCAATACTGTTGGCAATATAGTGTATTTTTCTCATGACAGATGTACTTTAAACATGAGTTATGGGAAGGACCAACCTTTTGACACCTAACTTGACAAAGTGAAAATTTCCAATGATTCTGAATGATCTGCTATGTTCCTCCCACTGTATCCAGCATCCTAAAGGGACTGTTTGTATTAGAGCTCATAGGATTATAACAACCACCTTTTTTCTTTCCTTCTAAATGCAGAAAGAGTGCAGTGGAAGATTTCAGAGCATTTAAAGCCTTTCTCAGCTCAAATTGCAGTGAGATATACAGGAATGTCTTGTAGTTCCCACATGTATCATGTTACAAGGCTAATTTTCCACTAGTCCTTCCATTATTTAGAGGCGTTAAAATATCAGATATGACGTCCTGATACACTCCTACAAATGAATGCTGACAGTGCAGGGACAAAGGGCTGTACATGCTTCACTTTCCCCATGATATTACTTTGGGAAAAAAAAAAACTGTAAATTTATTTGCATTTCTATGTTAATAATATCATTTTTACACCTGTTAAAAGAATGAATCTAGTGCTAACAAACAAAGAATAATGACTCTCAATTGACATTTTACCTGCTAAATTAACCACTTCAGCCCCAGGAAGATTTGGCTGCTGAATGACCGGACCATTTTTTGTGATTGGGCACTGCGTCGCTTTAACTGACAATTGCGCAGTCGTGCGACGTTACACCCAAACAAAATTGACGTAATTTTTTCCCTATAAATAGAGCTTTCTTTTGGTGGTATTTGATCACCTGTGCAGTTTTTATTTTTTTATCAAAAAATACACAATAATTTGTACTTTTTGCTATAATAAATAACCCAATTTTTTTTTAAAAAAAAGCACATTTATTTCTCCTTTTAGATCGATATGTATTCTTCGACATATTTTTGGTAAAAAAAAAAATCACAATAAGCGTATATTGATTTGTTTGCGCAAAAGTTATAGCATCTACAAAATAGGGGATAGATATATAGCATTTTTATTATATATATATTTTTTACTAGTAATGGTGGTGATCCGTGATTTTTATCAGGACTGCAACATTATGGCGGACACATCGGACACTTTTGACACATTTTTGGGACCATTGACATTTATACAGCGATCAGTGCTATAAAAATGCACTGATTATTGTAAAAATGTCACTGGCAGGGAAGGGGTTAACATTAGGGGCGATCAAGGGGTTAACTGTGTTCTCAATGTGTGTTTCTAACTGAAGGGGGAGGAGACTGACTAAAGGAAGTGATGGATGTTTACAAACACTCATCCCTGTTCTGTCTCTCGTGCTCACGATTGCTCGTGACCAGCGGTCATCGCGACCATTGGCCACGAGCATTGGCACCCCAGCTTTGCAGCGGGTGGGCCTGCTATCCCAATCCTGCGAGCCGATGTATAGCTAAGACGGTTTGCGGGATCGTGTCTAACCTGCCATAGTAAAATGATGGCGGCTGGTCGGCAAGCGGTTATTAACTGTAGATCTAAGGGGTCAATAGTCATAAATTATGCACTTGTCTACAATTTTAATAATATCTAGATATTAATGTTTTGGGAACTTTAGGAGTAAATGTGTTTTAATTAAAAAAGACATTAGGTTGGAGGGGGTTGATATTTTTTAACACACATAGGATTTTTTTGTCCAAGAATCCTATAGAAAGACATGGCCACCAGTGGCGTATTATCCATGAGTGCAACTTGTGTAGTCACGCAAGTCCCGAGGGGGTGAGGCCTACTCTGCTCTAACACACAATGCACATATAGAGGAGCTGCTGCCCCTCCACCTGTCCTCCAAAATTCCCCCCTCCTTTGCTCTTATGTGCACCCCTCCACAACACTGATCTCCTGTGGCTCCCCTGCAGCTGCTGGCTTCTCCTCCTCTTCCCTTCCGCAGGCTTTGGGTGCTGCAGGGGAGCCACAGGGGGTTTTAACTCTAAAAGTGGAGATTTTATGTCTTCAGTCCCTTTCTCTGTCTCAAAAGCAAAAAACATCAGGTTTATACCTCTGATGTTTCAGCAAATTTCCCCCTTCCCCCCAAAAAAATATAATAATAATAATATATATATATATATATATATATATATATATATATATATATATATATATATATATAACCTAGTAAGGCCTTGTTTACACAAGGCATACTACAGAGTAAACCCGTACAAGACCATGTTTATCTTCACAGGGGTGCATGGAACATCTGGCCAGGTAAGGATGCAAGAACTTACACTGTCTGCATTCAGGGCTTTGCATCTGCACCCAAACGGATGTCAGATTGGGAGCAGGAATGGTGTCAATGAAGCCACTTTATCATAATTGACATGAATGGGGCTGCTCTTACACGGATGCATGGAACATCTGTGCATCTCTGTGCATGTCAATATGGCCCTCACACAGGCATTTACTTAAGTATGGCCCATGTGAATGAGGCCTTAGTAGGAATTTTACAGGAATTTTGTAAGTCAAGTTGTAAGTCAAGTTGTGTTTATGTGTGCTAATAATGATTTTGAGTGTATTTAGTGAAAACAGTGATCTGATAAATATTTGCACAACTATAGCTGGACCTAAAGGACTCAGCTATTGGGGGGTTTGTACTAGAGGTCGGTCTGCCCCCCAGACAGACAAACCTAGGGGGGATTATACTAGGGTGGCAGACTGACCTAGGGGATATTGACCTGGGGGGAGGGGGCAGGATTATACTGGGGATTAGACCAACCTGGGGGGGTTATACTTGGGGACAGATTGACATGGGAGGAGGATTATACTGGGGGATAGATTGGCCTGAGGGGATAATACTGGGGGACAGATTGACCTGGGGGGAGGTAAAAGATTTATCTTGGAGGACAAACTGACCTTGGGGGAAGGAATGTAATGTGTGACAGATTGACCTGGGGGAATTATACTGGGGTACAGGTTGACCTTGAGGGGGGAGATTAAATTGGGGACAGACCAATCTGGGGAGGATTATACTAGGAGACAGGTGGACCTAGGGGGAAGAATTTTACTGGGGGACAAATTAACCTGAGGGGTTTCAGACTGGCCTTGTTTTATTTAAACAAGTCTCTTAAGCCCCCCCCCCCCCACAATTGACACAATTTGACCACACCCACTGTTCGCTGTGGCGCTAAAATATTAAGCACACCACATTTTCTTTTTTTTATATCAAGCAATGGGCCCCAACTTTTGATCTTGCACACAGGCCCATTGTTTTCATAAAATGCCCCTGACTGCCATGGTCATTTAAGCCTCCATTGAACTGCCTTTGTGTAAGGCCAACGGGTGTAGAGTTGATTTGATAGAGCAGAAAATGTATTCCTAGAAATTTCATTTTAGGATACAAAGGAATCCCTACCAAAGGACCAAATCAGATCAAATTTTACAATTACCATAAATAGCCAAACCTACTACAGACTGGGCCACTCCTAGCTAATGCTAAGTGTTGATCAGTTTAGTCTGTGTATAAGTCTACATTGAAAAGTTTAAAAAGAACCTGGCGCCAGACCATTCATTTTGACAAAGTCTTCCTCCATTCCTAGAAGTAGCCTATTAAAGGGAAACACATTGGAAGGAGATGGGAGCTGTGATGTGATGATCCATGCTTGTTGATAATCTCATGGTTGGATTACCATCTCTATTGCCTCAATGTATCCTAGTTGCTGCAAGTGCATTATTTTAGCTTTAATAAACTTTTTTTGTAAACGTATTATGCAAAGTCTTCACTATGTTTAAACCCCACACATACACCGAGCATCAAGCGAGGCCAGGCTGGAGAGTGCTGGACTGGGACGCTAATTCAGAGGCTGCTGGACTGATCCATCCAGGAGGTCAGGTCCCACATATCTGTTCAACTCATGTGATATATGATCTCTTATAACTTGGAGATCATTGGGAATGGATCTGGTAAGCGGGACATTTAATTATATTTGGAAAAACGAATTGAAAATATTCTTTCACTGGAAGTGGTTCACTTGATTTTATAGAAAGATTCGAACATGGATTTTATATGTATACTTTTTTGATGAAAAAATATAATTTTTTTTTTTTTTTATGAACTTTTTTTATGAATATTATTTTTTGATGAACTATTTCCTCATGAATTTGGTTTCACATTATGCTATTATGTTCATTTAATCACATGGTGGTAATTTTTGTATTTGTTCACAATACTACATTTTATTGATTCCCATGAGACAGTGCATATCTTTTATATTTTGAGCACCGCTTCCCATATGATTGTTTTACATTTAAAGTGATGTAAAGGCGCAATTCTATGCATGAAGGCAAAAAACCTTCTGTGTGCAGCATCCCTCCAGCCCACCCTAATATTTTCCTGAGCTCCCTCTCGATCCAGCGATTTCCATGAAAACCTTGGCTGATTGGCTTTTGGCAGCAGTGGGAGCCATTGGCTTGCCCTGTAGGCAAGTGGTTAAGGTATTTTTTGCATGTTATTTACAGGTTGTATAAACATGCAAAAGCCCAAAGACTGTTGTTGGGTGCTGCCACCCTGGATGTCATCAGCCCCAGCAGACTCAGAGCTGATGCTTTGTAGTATTTCTCTTAACTCATTCCTTGTTGGCTAAAGCTTATGAGTGATGGGGTGGAGGAGTTGGACCAGCATAGACAGTAAGTAGACAGGCCCAGAACGGGAGGAAGGGGCTGTGCTAACCATATGACTCTTCTAGGGTACAAGATCACATTTCAAGTGAATATAAAACATTTTTCGAACAGAAAACACTACATGTAAGAATTTATAACACTAGCTGTTGTTCCTTTTACCTGTAATTTCTGGCGTCACTGGGAAATAAAACACAAACTAAGCCCCCACTATATATATGGGCACCCTCTGTTGCCATAACTCATCATTAGCATGTCTGTCCACTACCCTGGACACCCCCCAGTACTTCCAGGCATGGGACATGTGGATGTACCCCCTAGGCCTCCTAAAATGCAGTGCTGAGCTGCAAAAGGCCAGATCACTGGCAGTCCTAGCAATATGCAAATGCTGACTTTAAAAAAAAAAACTGAACTATTTCCAAAGGCTTTTTACAGAGGCAACAGCGCATATGGGGGTTGGTGGGATAAGGTGCTAATGAGCTGATAATAAGTTGAAGCACCAGAGGGGCTTATTTGTATTTAAATTCAAGGCATCAGGTCTGCTTTAACCAGGCCCTATAGATCAGGGAACAATTAGATGTTACATGCAGATTTCAATCATCTTTAGATATCTATGTGACCAGCTTCGCAGAAACGTGAACATTTGGTTCTGTCAAGAACTTGTGTTTATGCCGAGTTAAAAAAACAAAACAAAAAAAATTGGAATCAAACAAGTTTTCTGACCTATGCAATTGTTTTTTTCCCCTTTATAATTATTTTACAGCAGTGTCTGTGGATACTAAGGATGTGTGAAATTGGAAATTTGGTAAAAACTGGGAAATTCAGCAATATTTTATCAATTTGGCAAAATATATTATAAGAGTAAGTTTAACCACTTGCTTACTGGGCACTTAAACCCCCCTCAGTCCCAGACCAATTTTCAGCTTTCAGCGCTGATGCACTTTGAATGACAATTGCGCGGGCATACAACACTGTACCCAAATGAAATTTTTATCATTTTTTTCCCACAAATAGAGCTTTCTTTTGGTGGTATTTAGTTACAGCTCGGAGTTTTATTTTTTGCTAAACAAACAAAAAAAGATGCAAAAAAATAAAAAAATAAAATCATGTTTTAATAGTTTGTTATAAAATTTTGCAAACGGGTCATTTTTCTCCTTCATTGAAGTGCGCTGATTAGGCGGCACTGATAGGCTGCATTGGTGGGCACTGATGGGCTGCATTGGTGGGCACTGATGGGCTGCATTGGTGGGCACTGATAGGCTGCACTGGTGGGCACTGATAGGCATAGTTAAGGCGGCACTAATAGGCACAGATAAGGCGGCACCGATGGGCACAGATAAGGCGGCACTGATGGGCAAAGATGGGCACAGATAAGATGGCACGGATGGGTGGCACGGATAAGTGGCACGGATGGGTGGCACAGATGGGCACTGATAGGTACCACAGATAGATGGGACTGATGGGCACTGATAGGTGGCACTGATAGGTGGCTCTGATAGGTGGCACTGCTGGGCACTGATGGGCGGCACTGCTGGGCACTGATGGGCGGCACTGGGGTGCAGCACCTTTGAGGCAGATTTTGGTGGCACTGTGGGTGGCACTGCTGGGTGGCACTGTGGGTGGCACTGTGGGCACTGCTGGGTGGCACTGTGGGCACTGCTGGGTGGCACTGTGGGCACTATGGGCACTGCTGGGTGGCACTGACAGGGGGGCACTTACTTTATTTCAGGATGGCACTGCGGGTGGCAGGTGGGCACTGGCAGGGGGCAGGTGTCCGTTTAAATTTCTGGCCGTGATCGGGACTGATGTCCCGAACACGGCCGCCGGCGATCGGCTTTTTTTTTTCTCCTCGCGCTGTCAGCGCGAGGAGGAATACTAGCCGATTACCGGCTCCGTTTTATCACATGATCAGCTGTCATTGGCTGACAGCTGATCACGTGATAAGGGGTCGGGATCGACCCCTTACACGGATCGGTGATCAGGCGAGTCTCACGGACTCGCCGATCACAGAGTGCGCCGCGCGCGCCCCTCAGGGGGCGCGCAGGCCGCTCGTAACCGGGACTACGTCAATAGACGTAGTCCCGAAAATGTGGGTCCGCGCTATTGCCGTCATTTTGCAATAGCGCGGTACCCAAGTGGTTAAATAACCCCAGAGGGTTACAGATGCTCCTTTGTAACTATCCTGGGGCAGTTCTTGTGTGAAAACAAAGTGCATCATTAAACACATCGTTTTATTTTAATTATTACAGAAGAAAAAACGGATTTAGAAAAAAAAGTTGACAATGAACAATAGTAACATAAATATCCAGATTTTATTTTCTGCACAAATGTTTATATATATATATATATATATATATATATATATATATACATATATATATATATATATATATATATATCATTAATAATAATAATGATAATAATAATATTAATATTACCGGTATTTGCTGCTTTTCCACATAAAGTAAGATAATTATAATGAAGTGATAAGTTGTATTTCACTGGTATTTTAAGTCTTCCATGTGTGCATTTGTTCATGTTAAGGACATGTACAGACATAAACTTTCCTGTTATTAGAAGACAAATTATACCCTTTGCAAATCAATGAATACCAGGAGGGATAGTAGCGAACAAATTCTTTAAAGGAAAAGTAAAGGGCATTTTCTGTGGACACATATTTTAAGTTATAATTGTAGTTTTCCTTTAAGTAAAGCTTGATGTGATGTTTTCACATACTTTTTCTCTGTATTTGTAGAGTACAGGCATACCCCACTTTTAAGTACACAATGAGGTTTATTTACTAAAGCTGTAAAGTGCAAAATCAGGCTCACTTCTGCATAGAAACCAATGAGCTTCCAGGTTTTATTACCAAAGCGTAATTGAACAAGTTGGGGTTAGAATCTCATTGGTTTCTATGCAGAAGTGAGCCTGATTTTGCACTTTCCAGCTTTAGTAAATAAACCCCATTGTGTACTTAAAAGTGGGCTATGCCTGTAGTCACTTAGCAGTATGAGAGATTATGGGGTTAATTTACTAAAACTTGAAAGTAAAAAATCTTGTTTAGCTCTGCATTGAAACCAATCAGCTTTTTTTTTGCTAAAGCGTAACGGCTTCCCGACCGCTTCACGCAGATATACTGCGGCAGAAGAGCATGTATAGGCAGAATAACGTACCTGTACATTGCCCTTTAAGAGGCGGCTTGTGGGCATGCGCCGGGAGCTCCGTGACTGCGATCGTGGGTCCCGCAATCATCTCGCGGCGAGGAAGAACAGGGAGATGCTAATGTAAACAAGCATCTCCCCATTCTGCCTAGTCAAACTTACCGATTACAGGGAGAGCTGATCAGTGACATGTCACACACAGCCCCCCCCCCACAGTTAGAATCACTGCCTAGGACACACTTATCCCCTACAGCACCGCCTAGTGGTTAACCCCATTCACTGCCAGTGACATTTTACAGTACTCAATGCAATTTTTTAGCATTGATCGCTGTATTAATGCCAATGGTCCCAAAAATGTGTCAAAAGTGTCTGATGTGTCCGCCATAATGTCGCAGTCACAATAAAAATCGCTGATCGCCGCCATCACTAGTAAAAAAAAAAAATTATCAATAAAAATGCCATAAAACTATCCCGTATTTTGTAGACGCTATAACTTTTGCTCAAACGAATCAATAAACGCTTATTGCGATTTTTGTTACCAACAATATGTAGAAGAATACATATCAGCCGAAACTGAGGAAAAATATGTTTTTTTTTAAATTTTTGGGGGTATTTATTATACCAAAAAGTAAAAAAATAATGCGTTTTTTTCAAAATTGTCGCTATTTTTTTGTTTATAGCGCAAAAAATAAAAACCTCAGAGGTGATACCACCAAAATAAAGCTCTATTTTTGGAAAAAAAGGACGTCAAATTTGTTTGGGAGCCACGACGCACGACAGCGCAATTGTCAGTTAAAGCTACGCTGTACGAATCGCAAAAAGTACTCTGGTCAGGAAGAGGGTAGATTCTTCCGGGGCTGAAGTGGTTAACTGAAAAATCTGAAGTTAGAAGCTGATTGGTTACCATGCACAGCTGCACCAGATTTTGCACTCTCCAATTTTAGTAACTCAACCCCTATCTACTGCAATGGTTCTGACCAACAACTTTTGAAATAAGGTCAGCCACATAGGCAGTGCATTGTTTTCAGCGAGTTGTTTGACTCATGTTACCTGATTTACTTGAAAAAGAATGCATGTGCACATTGTGTGCATGTAAAGCCTCGTACACACGATGAGAATATCGGACTAATTATCGTTTGTTTGTTTTTTGTTACTAAAGTTATGAAAATTCTCGTAGGACACAATACAACTTCGGAAGTAATGTGTTGTATTGCATTGAAATGTATTCTTTTGTTTCCAAGCATGCGTGGTCTTGGTCTTCCAATTTTTTTCGGATAATGCTGCACATAAAATTGTATGTTTAATTTTCATGTTTGTCCCTTCAGATAATTTTGCATGAACTGTCATAATCAGCTCTGGAAAGCTGTATACTAACAATCGGATTATCATACGATCGCATCAAAAGCGGTATTTTTTCGTTTGATTTTCTGATCGTGTATACTAGACCTTACATTGATGGACCCCCAAAGCCACTGAAAAGCCAAAGAAAGGGACAAAGAAAGGGGAAGATGTGCCTAAGGTGACAATTCTGTTTCTCTATAAAGTACAGTGAGTGAGCGTTAAAACCCTAGCGCAGGAAGCTTGTAATGGCTGGATCACCAGGTAATAATTAAGGAAAAAATAGAGAAAAATAAATAAATAAATACAGCTATAATATCTAAACTGTAATATCTTAAATTTGTGTTTTTTGGTTTGTAAACATTTTAAGTACATAATGAGCAAATATGGCGGCTCCCAAATACTTCTAACACTAAAAACTATACATAGATAAAAAGAATTAAAAAAAATAAAAACAACGGCAAAATTATTTACATCATGACAGTCCCTTTCACATGTACATGTGTAAACATTTTTGAAACGTCTGATTTTTGGGATGATTTGGTGCATTAACAGCCCATTGATTTAAGTGCATCACCTTGAACTATATGTGCTCCCTCACCTTGTAAAACAACCCATTGAGTTTAAAAAAAAAAGTGAATGGCAAAACATTTATGTACACTGTATATTTTAAAAACAATAAATAAATTAGTAATACCTTTTTTTCTTTTTTTTTTAATAAGTGATCATATATCCCCTGTACTCAGCTACAAGAGGCTTGGAGAGGTTTGGGTGGAAACTTGCATGGGGGCATGTCAGCAAGAGACATAGGAACAGTGGTACACTGATCTTTCCCCTGAATGGCTGTGCAGGGGGGCTGTAAGCACAAGTCTCATCATTGGAAAACTGACAGCTAGAAAACTGACCACACTTAGATGGATGAGCTTCTATGCCTAGGGTGGTTAGTTTGAAATAGGAAAGCAGGGGGGCTGGCAGGATAACCAGGTATTTCACACAAAGGAAGCAATGTAATGAGAACAGAATACGTTAAACATAAGTACATGGTACAACAGACTCATATCAAGAAAATTTAATGTTGGGGTAACAAACACTGTAATACAACATACATTAACTCATGATGAAGAGCATTCTATTTTCAAATAAAGTAGAATATAGAGGTAAAAGGGATGGCAAGGCATGAGAAATGTTAATAAAAGTAAAGCTGGCATACATGTGACCTCCCGCCGCCACCTGCCACCGTTCGCAGTCTCTTCTGTCCCACACCCTCCTTTGGGACAAATTAGCCAGAAGAGATGAAGATTTCGTCACTTCTGATATCAGTTTTTTGTTTACCTGACTGATACCGGCCAGGGAGGTAGCTGATCAAACCAATCTGTGTTTGATTGGCTGGCTTACAGACCCTTGGCCTCTCATTAAAGCAGAGGTTCACACAAAAATTTAACCTCCTCTTTTCGGACCCCCCCCCCCCAGTGTCACATTTGGCACCTTTTAGGGGGGAGGGGGGTGCAGATAACTGTCTAAGACAGGTATTTGCACCCACTTCCAGGCATAGGCTTCCACATGAGTCTATGCCTCTTCCTGTCCCACCTCACTGTCTGCTGGGATACACACAGGTCCCAGAGACAGCAGGGACCATTCTCATTGTGCTGCGCAACTTGCGCATGTGTAAGGAACTGGGATGTGAAGCCGCAACTCTTCACTTCCTGATTCCCTCACCGAGAATGGCATTGGATTGCTTGGCTTCAGCTGCCGACATCACTGGACTCCAGGAAAGGTAAGTGTCCCTTTATTAAAAGTCAGCAGCTGCAGTATTTGTAACTGCTGGCTTTCAATAAAAAAATTTCAGGTGGACTCCCTCTTTAAAGAGTCGTTTTAACTGCATAAGCTATCATAAGAGATTCTGTTCATTCTTTGTGGTAGCAATAAAGTTGAATTTAAAAAAGTATTTAAAAAATGTAAATAAAATCAAAGCACCCCATCCTCCTTGCTCACGCACAAATGTGAATGTGCATATAGGTCCAGCACACATATATAAATGGTGATTGCACCACACATGTGGTGCTGCAAATTTAGAATGTGAGAGCAATAATTCTAGCACCAGAGCCCCCCCCCCCCCCAAAAAAAAACAGCATTCATATTCTTTTAAAAAAAAAGGTAAAAAAAAAATGATATAACCTTACCAGAAATCCCTGTTGCTAGGCAGTCTTCCTAATCTGCCTCTTCCTACTCCATGGTGATCTTCGGTCTTCTCTCCTCCTCGCGTTGTCTTCTGGGTAATGGGGCGCGCAGTGTTCTGGGAACTGTGTGTTTCCTACCACAGCGCGCCCCATTCACAAATTGCTGCGCGACCCGCACATGCGCAGTAGAAAATGGGCAGTGAATTCCCCACTGGAACAGCCCTTTAAAACAGAATCACAAAGCTCAAGGCTTTACTCCTGGTTTCCCTCAGAGCCAGGTTAACACAGGGGCGACTCAGATCCGACTTCAGGTCGCCCCTAGTCGCCTCAGGTCGGACAACATGTAAAAATCAATGTAAGTAAATGAGAGCCGTCTTAATGCACACTACTGAAGTCGCTCCGACTTCAGAAAAGGTTCCTGTACTACTTCAATCTGACTTGTAGGCGACTGGTACCCATTGATTTCAATAGAGGTCGCCTCCAAGTCGGATCTCCGTCTACACGGAGGAGACTCTGACAGAATTATCAGCTCTCAAGAGGGAACTCCACGCCAAATTTATGAAAAAAAATTGGCGTGGGTTCCCCCTCCGAGAGCATACCAGGCCCTTAGGTCTGGTATGGATTCTAAGGGGAACACCCCACGCTGAAAAAAACAGCGTGGGGGCCCCCCCAGATCCATACCAGACCCTTATCCGAGCACGCTACCCGGCCGGCCAGGAAAGGGGGTGGGGATGAGCGAGCGGCCCTCCCTCCTGAGCCGTACCAGGCCACGTGCCCTCAACATGGGGGGGTGCCTTGGGGAAGGGGGCAGCACCTTGTCCCCATGTTGATGATGACAAGGGCCTCTTCCCGAGAACCCTGGCCGTTAGTTGTCGGCGTCTGCGGGCGGGGGGCTTATCAGAATCTGGGAGCCCCCTTTAATAAGGGGGCCCCCAGATACCGGCCCCCCACCCTATGTGAATGAGTATGGGGTACAATGTACCCCTATCCATTCACCTGTGAAAAAAAATTTACAAAAAAAACACAACACACAAGGGTTAAAATAGTTTATTGCACAGCTCCGGGGGTCTTCCGTCTTCGGGGGTCTTCTCGCCGGACTCCTCTGGGACTGTGACATCATAATGGGCGGGGATATCATCCAGTGATGTCCCTATATAAGTCGCTGCTCACCGCGTCCCTGTCATTGTGACCGGAGGCAGCGACGTGGCAACATCTGAAGAGAAGAAGAGAAGAACAGAAGAACAGAAGACTGCGACAGAAGACCGGGCCACCGCCTGTAAAAGAGCTAGAAGAAGGCGCGGTGGCCCGGCAAGAAGAACCGAAGAGCGGGACAAGACCCCCGAAGTCGGAAGAAGAGGGCAGCGGTGAAGAAGAAAGCCGGGCTCCTCCGCTAGTAAAAGAGCTAGCAGAAGATAGCGGAGGAGTCCGGCGAGAAGACCCCCGAAGACGGAAGACCCCCGGAGCTTTGCAATAAACAATTTTAACCCTTGTGTGTTGTGTTTTTTTTGTACATTTTTTTTTCACAGGTGAATGGGTAGGGGTACATTGTACCCCATACTCATTCACATAGGGTGGGGGGCCGGTATCTGGGGCCCCCCTTATTAAAGGGGGCTCCCGGATTCCGATAAGCCCCCCGCCCGCAGACCCCGACAACCAATGGCCAGGGTTGTCGGGAAGAGGCCCTTGTCCTCATCAACATGGGGACAAGGTGCTTTGGGGTGGGGGGGCAGCGTGGTCCCCCCCTTCCCCAAGGCACCCCCCCATGTTGGGGGCACGTGGCCTGGTACGGCTCAGGAGGGGGGGCGCTCGCTCGTCCCCACCCCCTTTCCTGGCCGGCCGGGTAGCGTGCTCGGATAAGGGTCTGGTATGGATCTGGGGGGGACCCCCAGGCCGTTTTTTTCAGCGTAGAGGGTTCCCCTTAGAATCCATACCAGACCTAAGGGCCTGGTATGCTCTCGCTTGTCCCCACCCCCTTTCCTGGCAGGCCGGGTAGTGTGCTCGGATAAGGGTCTGGTATGGATCTGGGAGGGACCCCCACACCGTTTTTTTGGCGTAGGGGGTTCCCCTTAGAATCCTTACCAGACCTAAGGGCCTGGTATGCTCTCGGAGGGGGAACCCATGCCATTTTTTTTTTATTTGGCATGGAGCTCCTCCTTCAGAGCTCATTATCTGATTGGCCACGGCAAAAGTCGCCTGGCCTGGGGCGACTTAAAGTCGTGTTGTAAGTCGCCCCAGGTCGTGTCTAAGTCGTGTTCAAGTCGTCTGCAAGTTGCCTCACAAAGTCGTCCTGGAAGTCGTGTCGCCCCTGTGTGAACCGGCTCTTAGTGAAGATGCCTTCACCTGAAGCTGATTAAAGAATTGGCTGAATGAGGACATTGCTGGATCCAGGGGCGGGTAAATGTCCTTATATTAAAATTATATTTTTAAATTATATTAAAATTGATAACAAAAATTGCAACAGCCATCATTTTATTTTCCAGGACCTTTCCTTTAGAAACTATATAATGTTTGGGGGGTTCCAAATAATTTTCAAGCAAAAAATACTTATTTTATCATGTACCGTATGTGATAAATGTCATAATTGGCCCAGAGGCAAAGTAGTGGACAAAGAATTTACCCGAAAAAAAGGTAGCTTTATATATATATATAAAAACAAAATACCTTTATTTTTTTTATTTTGCTCACAGTCATTATTGCTTTCTCAGTGCCCCTTTGTGAATTGCAAAGTACAAACTCATCATAGGATTAAATAGAGAGTGTACTGTGCATCTGCAGGCCCTATCTAGCTTAGAAGATAGAATATTTTAACAGGGGCTTGTCACCAGCTTTGTGAGCAATATCTTAGTGGATCAGATGAGTATAAAGTTGGTCATAGATGGGTCAGTTATTTTCGTTCAACCTGTAGGTTGAACGAAAATAACTGACTGGATTCCCCTATACATACACTAGAGGTAAATGGGGGAATCCTCCCCGCTGTGTTATTGCATTCTGACAGTGAAGAGCTTTCCCAACTGTCAGAATAGTTTTATCAGTGCTGCAGTCTATAGCCTGCAGTGCTGATTGGTTGTTTATTTCCAACTGGGCGATTGAACAGAAGTCGATCAGCCATGTACGGCCAGCTTAAGACATGGAGGGGGGAGGGGGCAATATAAGTGTTAAAGCGGTATTAAACCCAAAAACTAAAAATGTTATATATTGCAGTTTACCAAACATTAGATGTGGTGGCTGCATCAGTTTTCTTTTCTTTGGCTTTTTCCTTCTGTTTTCACTTGGTGATCTGACCAGTAATACACCTCCTGTATTATTAGTAAGATACAACTCTGGAGGGGTGACCACAGGAGACAAAGCAGATAACAGCATCATCTGTCTGGAGAGGAGAGTGTGTTAAATGTTAAATGTGTTAAATATATTTGCAGATTTAGATACACTAACAAATTGAAGCCAAACTCCAGCTCAGACATTAAAATGAGTTTTTTTTCCTTTTGGGATAAAGGTTTTACATGAATAAATAAAAGTTGATCATTTTAATCACCCCTGCCAGTGTTGAGTGGTCTGTCTCATCTGTGTAAACTGATACATTCTTCTAGAGAGCTTGAGTTTGTGAAAAACAACAGACTTGCTGGCTGGGTCCACAAAAAAATATAAGAAAAAAGGCCAAAAAAAAAGAATACAGCCATCACATGTAATAATTGGTAAGCTGCAATAGGAATTTAATGCTGCTTTAACTGCACCTATTCGTTGAATGGGCTTGCAGGCATGCTATGCATCTACACACCTATCTAAAGCTGGCCATAGATGAGTCTGTTTTTTTCGTTCAACCATTGTTTTGTTGTTTTTTTTTTAATCCAAATTCCCCATCCATACACTTGAGGTGGATGGGGAATCCTCCCCACTGTGTCTTTGTATTCTATCAGGAGGGAGATTTCCCTGCCATCAGAATACATGGATCAAGCGGACAAAATCCAATAGGGTGGCTGAACATAAGACCATTGATAGATCGACTTCTGTTCAGCCATAGTGGCCACACATGGATCAAAATTTGGCCTGTCAGTGCTGACATTTTATTCCATGTTTGGCCAGCTTAAAGCTGCACAGTGCAAGGTGACAACAGCACTTCTACATTGTACACTAATACGTGAGCGCTGTCACCCTGAAAAAAAAAGCAAGTGCCATCAATGAATGCTCAATTAGTTTATTTTAATAATTAAGCAGAAGGGAAAATATAAAGCTATTAGGGTTACTGGGTGCATGAATATCAAAAAAAAAAAAAATTACTTTGGGGTTTCTATACCGGCCATCCTGTTGTATGTGTTTTCCATGGGAGTGATTGATTCTCCACCAGTGAATGCCTCTGAAAGTCATATTCACTGCTCTATAAATAAACCGCCAAGATAACACAGAATAGTAATAATTATTTTAAAAAAAACTGTTACAAAAATATAATTAAAAAATTATATTTTACCATACAAGATATAACCATGTTTGGGTGAAAACTTCAGATGAAAATGTTAAGAGAATATTATATCATATTAATTTGAATGAAAAAAATAACAACTGATTCTTGGCGGCAGCCACGGTGTTTAATGGTTAAACTCAAGAGTTCTAGAATGTGTGTAGTTAGAATGTTAAGATCCCAAGGCTTTTAACCTCTTAAATCCGTGGATTACAACTGACAAATCTACTGGATTAAAAGGATTCATAAGTGACCCCAAGATCAGACCACTACTTGTGTCATAATTATCTATTTCTGATAGAGCTGATGTTATTAAATTATGGGCTTTAATTCTGCCGTTGTCAAATCTTTCTATAGATTGTGTTGAAACCAAGAAAATTCCCTTGATCTTAGCAGACACCTACCTTGTGTGTGAACAGCTGTGAGATGAAGGCCATTCATTCCCCTGAACTGGTTAAATCCGTCGTCCCCTCTGACTCAGCCCGTTACTCTTGCCAATTTGTGTTCAACTGGCCATGGAGCCTTTCAGATGTTTATTGTGGGTTCCCAGTAACTGAGCGAGAGCACCACAAATCACAGTAATCTGGACTTAAACCAAGAGTGCTGATCACAGAGCCAATGATCTCCCTTTCATAGCAAAATGGTGAGGGGTAATATGTACAAGTAAGTCTGTTCCAAGGATAGAGTTAGAGCAGAAATATTCAGATACTACAGAAGGGAGAGTGGACGGATTAGAAAAATGATTAATAGGAATCAGTCTTACACGCTGTCTTGACACACACCAGGTCTTCTTCAAAAACCGAGCTTGGAATTTAAAATAAGTATGTTTTTTTTTTTAAGAGATACACATAGGCTGCAATTTCTGGCCTGAGTTTTTACCATTCTGAATTGGTGTGGTATATTGGTATATCGTAAGGTTTAGTAGGGCAAGTGCTGGGGCCTGCGGTATATTCGTTTTTGTGATAGCTCTCAATATTCTGAAGATATGTGCCCATATGAGGCGGAATTTAAAATAAGTATGTTTTTTTTAATAAATACACATAGGCTGCAATTTCTGGCCTGCTTTAGTTAGCTTTAGTAATCAATCTAGTTTTAGTGATCAATCTAGTATGCGGATCAGGAACATCGGGGAAAGTTGAAAATCCTTATTTGCTTATCTACTTGTCTTGGGTTGGTGATTCAAAAAGCTAAAAACCAGTGCTTCACCATGACTGCCAGGTAAATAGCATTTTTAGAAGGAGGTTAGCAATGGCTACCAATTAGTAATTCAGATCTCTATTTACTAAAATCCAATACCCTCTGTTCTTGAGTGTTCCTCTGACTTGTAATACCAAGTTTCAAACCATACTTGTAGTTAAAGTGATTCTATGCATTAGGGTGAAAAACCTTCTTTGCTGCAGCTTTTCTTTCCTGAGCCCAATCTGATCCATGAATGTGCACAAGCCCAGCAGCTCTGGTTGCTGTTTCTCTCCTCATTGGACAGATTGGAACCCCATTGGCTCCCACTGCTGCCAATCAAATCCAGTGACACAGGAGCAGGGGGTGAGTCCCACTGTCTGTGTCAATGGACACAGCAGTGGGGCTCAGGAGCGTGCCCGCACGGGTGTTTCATGGTAAGCTGTTTTCCGTGGGGGCACTCAAAGGGGAGGAGCCAGGAGTTCCGGCGGGGCACTCTAGAAGAAGAGAATCAAGGCTGCTCTGTGCAAAACCCTTGCACAGAGCAGGTAAGTATAACATATTTGTTATTTTTACTACAACAAAACAAACTATTAAAACCCCTTTATGTGTTAAGATGACAAGCATTGTGGGGGGAGGGTGGTTCCCAACCCCTGTGACATCACTGCCCTAAAAAGGAATCACTATGCTTCTGTATAAAGTTCTACCCCAGTGAGTATAATGTGGTGTACACATACGCTGTTATTGGGGTAGTTGATATACAGTAATATAACACATCACAAAGTAAATAAGTATTGGTTGTTATAAAGAAGCACATATTCTAAAGAACGTCTCATGGCAACAAATTAGCCTCTGAAGTGAAAATGATATCCAAGAATCATTGCAATCTGGATAAAGTCAGAAAGTACACTAAGGAGCACATAGAGGATACATAGGTGAAATACATTTATTGGATCTGCTTTTAATTCCAAAGTACTTGTAATTATGTTCAGGCAGTCATGAGATTCACACATTCCGGCCAACTTGGTGACCTCACTTTTCTCTATTACAGATACACAATATGACTCGGTCAGCTTCCCGTCCCCAGCCTGATGATCGAACAATGAAGGAGCATTACCACTCTGATCAGATCATCCTTTTGTCCTCTTCTCCTTTAATAAAGCTCCTAATGTCCTCAGTTGGGCTAAATTCTGTGATGCAGCGGGTTGGGAAATGTTAATATAAAGATACATTTACTATGTATAGCCTTTCGCCCATCGCTATTTCGTTTTTTTTTCTTTTTTCCCCTCTTAGTATATTGTTTTGTTAATATTACCGTTTTATTGTATTGATGTACCATTATACCCATTTGTATGTTTACACAGGGCAATCTCTATAGGTCACTTTGGATACGGTATTGTAACCAAGTTAAACTGTTTGAATTTCGTTTTTTGACTCTTGTACAATGTCTCTTGTACTGTACCTTGTATATTTTCTGTATTGTATATATCTTCTTTTGTTGGCTCTGTGGCACAATAAATATTTTTCTGATTGAAAAGAATTTTTTTTTTTTTTACTGAAATGTACCTTTAGGCTTCATTCACACTAGTGCGGTTTTAGATGTGACTTTAGTTGCACAGATTTGCATGACTATGGAAATCACATTGTTTTCCATGGTTCTCCCATTCACATCAATGCAACTCAGCATGGGTTCATTTCGGAAAAGGTTCCTTGTCTACTTTGGTGCAACAAAAAACTGCAGTACACACCAGGAGGGACAATGATGGGAGCTATCATTGTAGGAAAAAGTTTGCCATCCAGGCATGGGGTGAGGTCCAATTCTTCCACCCCAGAACCCCAGGTTTTAGCTATGTCATTGTCTCATGCCACTGGTCCCTTCTAAGTAGGCCTAGCCCAATATTCATGTGCAAACTGTCATTTACAACTGGTCTTTGTGCCATACAACTATTCTCAAAAAACTCTGTTTAAAAGCTATACAGTATAACATAGATATATAAATCCAAATAGCTAAATAAAAAAAAAAATTTCATCAGGTCTTTATCAGCCTTGAGTCCTAAATAATATTATTACAATTCTATTATTGGTAGTAGTAGTCTTTTTGTTCTACTATGAAGGACGATGTCATGCAAAGTCTTATATTTCGTAACATTTTCAAAGCTTGTGTTGTAATTTCTCACTGTGGAGGAATTATACTTGTCGAAAGATGCTAAGCCTTTTCAAGAGCCATACTGAAAGAGCCAATCAATACAGCACTTCTACCAGCGATCCGGGTGTTTTTGTGCCAAACGTTTGCCAGTAATGCATAACAGTTTTTATTTTCAAAGATTTTAATATTTTATCTTGCTTTCAGCCTTTTTTTTTTCTGGACAGATTCCAGATGAACAACTAGGAAAGGGATCAATTGAGATTGCAGGAAAGCACTGAATGGTACATGTGTTCTGTAGCCTTTATAAAAAATGATAATATGCAAATAAAATAATGGATGGCAATATAGAATTTTTGAAATCCACCAAATAAAGAGTAGAAGCTGACTTTCAGGAACAAGGCCATAAACATAAAGACAGACATGATCATTAACATAACTGTGTAGACAAAAGGTTTTGGATAAAGCAGAGATGGGTTGGAACCACTGTCAGGTTTTTATTGCTTATACAGGGAAACAAAGTCCATGAATGCAATTGAGGAAATTGGTGGTTTATTCAAGAAGCCAGGAGCTATGGTGAGAACACATTGAAGAGAAATAATTGTAGTGCAAACTACATCAAGGTGTTCTTACTGCTGTATTTGTCACCTTGAATAATGCATCTGTTTCCGTCATTGCACTTGAGGATTCCTTTTCCTGGATGGCTCATTTAAGGCAAGCAAAGTTGTGAATTTAGCTCAATGTTAAGGGTTGGAAGTGCTGTTTCCCTTAGTGTCTTCTCTGTACATTGTGAAAGGTTTTTTACTGTCTCTGTCCATGCTAGGTAAATTCACCTGCTCAATTTGTCTTGATGACCACCATTGTCAACTAAGACAAAAAGTGATCAGAAATGTAAAATCTTACAGTTGTCACCAGGATATGAGAGGGTAAGTTGTTCAATGTGAGCACTTGTTCCAACTTTCTAAGCCCTTGTACACACGGTCGGAGACCGTTTTGTCGGATATTCCGACTGTGTGTGGTCTGCATCGGACTGTTTCCATCAGAATATCCGACGGACCAAGTTTGCCAACTTGCCAGTAAAATTTTCCGACAAAATGCTCCTATCGGACATACTCCGATCATGTGTAGCCTACTCCGACGGACAAAGTGCCACGCATGCTCAGATCAAATTCCTTGACCAAAGCTATTGGCTACTAGCCTGAACGTTGTCCCGTCATAACGAAATAACGTCATCACGTTATGTACAATTGGATTTTCCGACAATTTAGTCCGACCGTGTGTATGCAACCTCACTTCCGGACCTCTTCTGGAATTAATCCGTCGGAATTACTCCAACGGATTTGGTTGTCGGAATCTCCGACCGTGTGTACAAGGACTTAGAGAGAAATTACCATAATTCTGTGGAGACTCTTCCTATTACAAGTAATGGAAAGGAAAACTTTCTCAGAGGGACAGAAACAGCAAAAACTGAACGTACATGGGGTTTTTACCCTTCACTATTCTGTCCTAAAATAAAATGAAAACAAGTTTTGACCGTACATACACTTTTAAATACGTCTCTATACAATTGGCCTAATAAGGTCATACAACAGGAAAAATTCTGAAAAACCCCTGTAGCAGGGTGACCCCGTGCCACTGTATAAAAAGGTGGTTTTACGCCAGATTTTATAAGGAGCATAGCAAACTAATGGCACAAGTGTGTGCTGGCTTCATATGAGAGCCAGAGTTAGAGCTTAGAGCCCCACCATGAGAGGTGCTGGCGGGCACCATGTTGTCCAGGTTGGGACTGGCCAAGGCCCGAGCCCAAGAGAAAGTCCATACAGGACGGAGAAGCTATAAAGCTGTAAGGAAGAAGCAGAGCTGGGGTGCAGCATCTGTGCATAAACACTGGTTTCATGGTCAGGAGGACCAAAAAGGTACTAATGTTCAGGAAGGTCCTTGAAGAATCAATGAATGACTTGTATAGCGCTACCTAGCTGAAGAGCTACTTGGAGCAGTAAAGCTGGCATAAGAGAGCCAGGATGCTAAATGTTACATTTTTGCAGTGATGATGAGAACCTCCTTTGTAAGAAGACATACCTGTGTGAAGTTCATTTTAAAAAAAGTTGTCAGGAAAACCCTGAAAACTATATCTGGCTTAGAGTAAACTCACTGTTTTGGCACTATCATTGAGCTAAGAAACCCCGACGTATCACACCCCAGATAAGTCACTTGATGCTAGGGCTAAAAGAAAGAAGAAGGAACCTACACAAGTGAAAAGTGATAACTAGATCAATAAAGCTTTATCACCAGATAAATCACCTGATGCTAAGGCTGAAACAAAGAGTAAGGAACCTAAACAAGTGGAAAGTGATCACTAGATCAATAAAGCTTAATCACCATATGGTAGACATGGGCACCGTCAAAAAATTTGTTTGTTTCGTTCTGTAGGAAAAAAATTGTGTACGAAATTCAATTCGGATTCGTACGAAATACAAATTTTCGTTAGATTCATAAACTTTTCATTAAAATAACAAAAGTTCGTTATGATGAATTTATCATTATGAGGGGCTCCCACCATCCCTGTGCTGTGCTGACTCCCTGGGTTTTTAACCTTTAGTTTCGTTAACTTTTCGTAAAAATAACGAAAGTTTGTTATGATGAATTTATCATTATGAGGGGTTCCCACCATCCCTGTGCTGTGCTGACTTCCTCTGATTGGTGAACAAAACACCAGTCATGTTTCTGTTAATTTGTAACCAAAATTTGTTAAGGAAATTTTGTATGAAATTCCCATAGGGTTCCCACCACCCCTGTGCTGAGTTCCCAGGTCTGAGTGTACACCCACTGTGCCCATTATGAAGGGTTCCCACCATCCCTGCGCTGTAAATTTCGTATTTCGTATGAAATTCGTAAGCATAGAAATTCCTATAGCATTCCCACCATCCCTGCGCTAACTTCCTGGGGTTTTAACTTTTAGGTTCATTAACTTTTCGTTATGATGAATTTATCATTATGAGGGGTTCCCACCATCCCTGTGCTGAGCTGATTTCCTGGGTTTTTAACTTTTAGGTTTGTTAACTTTTCGTTAATTATGAATTTTCGCTATGAATTTGGATCCGAAATTCGTAAACAAAATTTTGTATTTCGTACAGAATTCGTATGCCTAAAAATTAGTATTTCAGATTCGTACGAATTTTTCGGAAATTCGTACGAATTTTCGTTTCGTACTAAACTAATCGCACATATCTACCATATGGGAGCTTGTGTAAGACCTCCAAGTTGCCACATGTACGGCTACCTTTAGGCTCTGCAAGTTTAGAGTTTAATCTTGGTAGCTATACAGCCAAAAATGAATTTAGGGTTTGCATACACTTTAGAGGGTGGGAATGGTAGGGATAGTGTGATAATATGTTCCCATAGAACCCAACTGTTCCTCATTTGGAGATAAATCCCTACCCCCCTTTTTTGTTCTGATGGGATTGATCTCTATACAAAAAAAAATACTATTTAGAGTATATTTAAAGTCAAAACCTTTTTTTTTCCAATTTTAATGAGGAATAGGAATAAAGAAATGTTATCTCTGTCCCGTTAAACATTTCCTATTACTTTCTAACCTGCCTACAGGATGTAGGAGGACATTTCTTCAAAGTGAGGTAAATCCCTTCTTCAAGAGTTATCACTGAACAAGTGTCCCTGTTTAAAGATTTCCTTTGGTTGCTTCTCCAGTGACAACTCAATTGTGAATTTCAAATTTTCCCTTTTCAGTTTTGGTGATAGTGGGTATATCACTCTAGCAGGGACATAAAATGCAATAAAAACTTGAAAGGTCCCTCTCCCTAAATCAAATTAAAAGTTCTGGCATTAGATGCATCCTAATTACACTAAATCTTGTATTCAATTTATATTATCTCTTACTTTGAAATTCACAGACGAAGTAAGAGGAAACGTAGAGGTGAAAAAACTCTATTTGTTGACTAAAGCTAATATTCTTTTTGCACTTTCGTTTTTTATGGTCTGCATAATGGAAGACATAACGGGGCGCCCTTTCCCTACATACTTTGCGCAAAGAAGGTGTCCATCTTTCTCATCTTATTTCGCATCTTAGGAGATACATAGGGGCTAAATTATTAAAGACAAACAGACTGCGCACTTTGCAAGAGCAGCTGCTCCAGAGCTTAGTAAATGAGGTAAATCTTTGGTCTCCAAAGAATACCCAATCACGTGCAAGAGGGGGGAAAAACAGCATTTATGCTTGCACATGATTGGATGATGGAAGTCAGCAGAGCTTCTGCTCATTTACTAAGCTCTGGAGCAACTGCACTTGTAGACTGCAACTGCGCTTTAGTAAGAGTGCAGTCTATTTGCCTTTAGTAAATAAACCCCATAAACTCCATGTACATCAAAGTCTGTATTTGCCGTACAGGTGAATAACGGGGGCCACTACGTGTATGTTGAAGCAAAAAAACCTACAGTAAGTTTTAGCAGGCGTCAAGCTACATCTGTCAAGGAACAATTTAATATCCGTGTTTAAGAGCCATTATATTTAGTTTGGTTTCCAAGGTAACCCCCCCATTTAATAAATAATAATTTTTTTGTCCTTCTTCTTGAGATCACCAGACCCGTGAATTCCACTCCGTCTGGCAAATGGTGTCACACTGGCATGTTTGTCAATGAAATGCGGAGAGGTTTCTTAGTGTCAGCAGTGGCGTGTTTCAGCTTCCCCGCTAACCTTTGTCAGTGTACTAGTGGCTGCACATTCTCTTCATCCATTTCATTGAGTTCTGCGTTACAGCCAGCACATTCTTCAGCATGGGCTCCAGTAGGCATGGAAACTAGAAAACATTTCATGCCTGCAGGCAGCTACTATGTGCTATTCTTTTCCTCCTCAACCTGTTCAGAAGTTATCAACTCCATCTATGTTGTTTGAACTAAATTGCTTCCTTAATTGAGGTAGTACTGGTGCCCTGAATGAGCAGAACACTCATTTAGCCTGTGAATTTGCTGTGTTGATGGCTGCAGGTACCTCAAGGCTAGACTAGTGATTGCCATGTTGACTTTGCCTAATTGCAGGGGAGGAGCCAGAGAATCATTGATGGGCAGCATTGAAATCAGCGGGAGGCTAAGGAAGGGGGATTGGCAGAAGCACACAACTCCACAAACTGTCTTTCAGGATACTGGCTGACTAAATAACTTAAAAACACCTAAGGCTAGGCCTCAATTTCTGTTGGAATCTTGCAATAATTTTAGGCAGCAGGTTGTTGAAAAAAATGTATTATCTGTATAATTACATTTGAAATCCCTAGTTGAAATGCACAGTTATTTTATTGTTACACTTGTATTTATCATTGCTTTATAAATGTTAGCTGATGCTGGTAAAATTGCGTAAAATTGCATGAGTAATTATTTATTGGTGCTGCCTGGTTTCAAATATAAGTTCCCTCTTATATAATCATAATAAGACACACATTATTAAAAAAATTCCAAACTTGAAACTTTAATACAAAACAATTGCATAAAAATTGTTAAACAAAACATGTCATTCATTTATGAGTCCATATCCTTATGTCTTCATGCATGGAAGATGTAATAACCATTAATGCAATGGAGCAATTTTTTACAAAGTGGCAAGTGCTTCTTCTTTACCCTCTTCAGCTCCGGAAGGTTTACCCCCCCCCCCCACCCCCCTTCATGACCAAGCTACTTTTTGCGATATGGCACTGCGTTACTTTAATTGACAATTATACATAATGTGTGTTCTTTTTTTCCCACAAATAGAGCTTTCTTTTTGTGGTATTTGACCACCTCTGCGGTTTTTACTTTTTATGCTTTAAACAAAAGAAGCCAATTTTGAAAAAAGAGAACAATGTTTTTTACTTATTGCTATAAAATATATCCAATAAAAATAGAAAAACAAATCTAATTTCATTCATTTAGGCCAATATGCATTCTGTTACATATTTTTGGTAAAAGGGCTGACGTAGATTAGGGGGGTGGGTAGTGGTCCTTTAACTTGAAGAACGCCAGATGTGGTTGACAGTCATAGTTTAAAGACTCCTGCTCTAGATGTACAGGTACGGCTCACTCATAATTCTGTAAAGTTTCTGCGCAGGTGTTACAGTGTCAAGAAGATTTCTGAACACAGCATGTATACACCACAGTAGGGCACCACCAATGGAGAGAGATAAGTAAGCACCTTGGTCAGTGATGGCGAACCTTGGCACCCCAGATGTTTTGGAACTACATTTCCCATGATGCTCATGCAATCTGCAGTGTAGTTGAGCATCATGGAAAATGTAGTTCTAAGGACTGACAAGGGTTAAGGGGGTGGGTAGTGGTCATTTAACTTGAATAATGCCAGATGTGGTCGGCAGCTATAGTTTAAAGACCCCTGCTCTAGATGTACAGGTACGACTCACTCATATTTCTGAAAAGTTACTGTGCAGGTGTGGCAGTGTCAAAAAGATTTCTAAACACAGCACATATACACCACACTAGGGCACCACCACTGGAGAGAGGTAAGTGGGCACCTAGGTGGTGGTGGTTGGAGGAGGAGGCTTAGGTTAGGGAGGTTGGGGAGGGCTGACATTATTTAGGGGGTGGGTAGTGGTCCATTATGCAAAACCTTATAAGTAGGTTAACAAGGTATTAGAAAACATTGTCTCAAAGCAACAAATTACACAACAGTCAATTACAAGTTTATTTGTACTTATGAACTGTTAGAGGTGGTAATGGGAAGAATGTGTTGGATGTCATAGGAAATAAAGTGCTAGATCTTTATAACTGTGGATTAGCACGATATGTCTTCCAGCTTGGCAGGTGACTTTCCCAGCTGTAGTTTTTTTAATGGTTAACTCTTTATTGCCAGACAAGACTGACATTCTGAACAGCTCCAAACCTTCCTGGCATGAGCTGAAATCTTTTTTTTTTTTTACTCCAGGTTTTTTGTTTACCGCAGCTGAAAACTCTGCAGCGATGAGCTGGCTTCCTACTGGTTTTGTTTGCTCACTGGGAACAATTGACTCACATACTGTAGTTTGCCACCTTTTTTATCTGGAGGAGCTGCAGACACAGTTGCCAGAAAATCAATGTACTCCTAACTGTATATGTAAAGAGCATGCAGCAATACTGTCCACCTGAATCAGGTCAGATATAAAGGTGTGTGCAGTTTAAGGTTGAGCTGAGATAGAGGGTTTTAAGCTGGCCATGCACTTGGGAATTTGATTGCGGGATCAAGCTTTCAATTCAATTTTTTTTTTTGCTGAAATCGCAAAGCGATCAAAGACATAGACTGGTGGTTTCAACTGACTGCAAGCAAGGACATGAAATGTTGTGAACATTTTTTTATTGCTTTGGACAAGATTTCAGTAGCATTTCCCCATTTTGACCATTTTAATTAAAGCGGGAGTCCGCTGGGAGTTCCGCCGTTTTTTTTAAAAAAAAGCCAGCAGCTACAAATACACTTACCCGCCCAGCGCGCCCGCAATGTCGGCACCCGAAGCCGATCTCTCGATCGTCTCTCGGGTGCTGCCACCGCCATCTTGGGTATGGGAATCAGGAAGTGGAGCCTTTCGGCTTCATTTCCCGGTTCCCTACTGCGCATGCGCGAGTCGCGCTGCGCAATAAGGATGGTCCCGCTGCCTCTGGGATCCATGTGTTTCCCAGCAGGCAGCGGGGGACTTTCGGAAAGGGGTGTAATCTACGCCCCTTTCCGCAGATAGCTATGCCGGAAGTGGGTGCAAATACCTGTACTGTACAGGTACCTGAAAGGTGCCAATTGTGGCGCCGGAGGGGGGAGGGTTCCAATGAGCGGAAGGTCCACTTTAGGATGGACCTCCGCTTTAACTCACAATTAAAAATCCACACACCAGAAGGTGCGTTTGATAGATACATGTCCAGTTTTGACTTGAATTCCGGAGAACAAGCAACCTCATAGGTGAAAGATTGCTTCATTGGGGGCAATAATCCTATTGGTGATTGCTTGTGGCTTGAAAGTGGCTGAAATGGATTCAAAATTGACAGATTTATGATCAGCTTTAGGGAGAATGTTGAAAAGCATTGGGCAAGCTGCACTTTCATTAACAGGTCTGCCAAATAATTGTGTACTTTGATCTTTTTTTTTTAAGCAAGCAGTGCTTTAGTGCAGTTCCCCTCTTGTTGGTGCAATATTTTAGGTTCCATTTACATATTCTATAGTGTCAGGGCCATCTTTAATGTTGAGAGACCCTGGACAAACATTTTCTTAGGCCCTTCCGAAGGGGTAGCTGCTTTGGGCCCCACAACAATGACTGGGCCAAGGGCAACTGCCCCTTTTGTCCTGCAATAAAGACAGTCCTACATAGTGTGTTAATAAATTACATGGTAACCCATAATGCTAAGTCTAGTACAATGCAGTGTCGTTCACTTTAATTGTGCCCCGCACATTTAGGCAGTGCACTGTAACCATCTGTGAACATTAAAAAGGTTCATTAAAATATACACACATCAGCCACTTTATTAGGTACGCCTTGCTAGTACCCAGTTGGACCCCCTTTTGCCTTCAGAACTGTCCTAATTCATGATTACATAGATACAACAAGGTGCTGGAAACATCCCTCAGAGATTTTGGCCCATATTGACATGATAGCATCACGCAGTTTCTGCAGATTTGTCGGCTGCACATCCATGATGTGAATCTCCTGTTCCACCACATTCCAAAGGTGCTCTATTGGATTGAGATCTGGTGATTGTGGAGGCCATTGTCATGTTCAAGAAACCAGTGGTGAGATGATTTGAGCTTTGTGACATGGTCAGCAACAATACTCAGGTAGGCCGTGGTGTTTAAACAATGCTCAGTTGGTACTAAGGGGCCCAAAGCGTGCCAAGAAAATATCTCCCACACCATTACACCACCACCACAACGCTGAACCATTGATACAAGGTAGGATGGACCCATGCTTTCATGTTGTTCATGCCAAATTCTGACTCTACCATCTGAATGTCGCAACTGAAATCGAGACTCATCAGACCAGGCAACGTTTTTTCTAATCTTCTGTTGTCCAATTTTGGTGAGCCCGTGCAAATTGTAGCCTCAGTTTCCTGTTCTTAGCTGACAGGAGTGGCACCCGGTGTGGTCTTCTGTTTCTGTAGCCCATCTGCTTCAAGGTTTGATGTTTTGTGTTCAGAGATGGTATTCTGCATACCTTGCTTGTAACAAGTGGTTATTTGAGTTACTGTTGCCTTTCTATCATCTCAAATCAGTCTGCCCATTTTCCTCTGACATCAACAAGACATTTTCATCCACACAACTGTCACTCATTGGATGTTTCCTCTTTTTCGGACCATTCTCTGTAAACCTTAATGATAGTTGTGCATGAAAATCCCAGTAAATTAGCAGTTTTTAAAATACTCAGACCAGCCCGCCTGGCACCAATAACCATGCCATGTTCAAAGTCACTTAAATCTCCTTTGTTCCCCATTCTGATGCTTGGTTTGAACCTAAGCAAATCATCTTCACCATGTACAGATGCCTAAATGCATTGAGTTGCTGCCATGTGATTGGTTAATTAGAAATTTGTGTTCCCAAGCAATTGAACAGGTGTACCCAATAAAGTAACCGCTCAGTCTACTTTGCAGTGCATTTCCAGCCAGGATCTAAGGATAAAACTTTAAATGATAGTTTTGGGTAGACTAGGGAAAGATTAAGCCCCATACACACTATCAGATTTTCTGCAGATTTTTTCCTTTAAATTTACCAAAACCATATAATATGAGGTCAAACCTTAAGAGTTTCAGTTTGTATGCAATTAGGCAGGCCCTGGCACTACAGTGGGTGCCACCGATGTTGTGTCAATCTCGCCGCTGTTAGCAGCGAAATTGTCACCCATGAGCCCCGTCATGGGACCCAGCTCCTCCCGTGAGCCACCCCCAATACATTCATATGGATGCGCGGCATCTTGTGGGGGCAGAGAGTGTGAGAAACACAGCTCGCATCGGTGATTTCCAGCGCGTTACCATCGCGCTGGAAACCCAATATCGGTGGCACCTACTGTACATGCTTTTGGTAAATCTGAAGGAAAAAATCAGCAGAAAATCTGACAGTGTGTATGGGGCTTTAGAATCACCATGAGATGTCTATTGACATTCATCCATAATCAAGTAAAAGATTTATCCTCTCTGTCTGTGCTGGTGACCAGGACTGAAGGCCGGTTCCCACCAGAATATGATGCAGGAAAGATGCATTTTGTGCGCGATTCTAGCGCTGTGTTTAAAATGCAATGGCTTTGCAATTTGCTGGTACCAATGGCACTCCAAATACAGCTTGCAAACACAGTGCGTTTTTGTGGGTGCCAGATCATATGATACAACAGTACCATGTGATTTGGTGCGGCTTATTTTTCAAATGTAGTACATTCACTACTATGTGTGCGTTTCCGTGCAATTTGCAACCCATTCAAATGAATAAGATGCCAAATTGCACTGCAGGGGAACGCGGTCTGCATTCCTGTGCAATTCTGCTGTGAACCAGCCCTGAAAGTGATGGGAAATCCAAAATGTTAATATTTTACCAGAAGAGGTGAGTCAAAATCTTTCATTGTGAATAGTTGAGTATTATGGGATTACTCTGACATCTTGTTGTGCCTCTAGGGCAGGAAGTGAAGGTAAAGCTCAGACAAAGGATCGCAGAGAAAAAAAAAAACTTACAAGGGTTTAACCATTCCATGCTTTATCCAAAAACAAAAAAGTTAGATTTTATTGCCTAATTGAACTTTGAGTTTAATTCAGCAAAATACATTCCAGTTACAACAGAACCAAAAGGTATTTAATGTCTTAAGCCTTGTACACACGATCGGATTTTCCAGCGGGAAATGTTCGATGACAGGCTGTTGCAGAAAATCCGATCGTGTGTACGCTCCATCGGACAATTGGTGTCGGATTTTCCACAGACAAATGTTGGATGGCAGGCTTTCAAATTTTCCACAAACAAATGTCTGTTGTTGGATTTTCCGAGAGTGTGTACACAAGTCCATCGGACAAAAGTCCCAAGTACAAACAAGCATGCTTGGAAGCAAGGACGAGCCAGAAGCGGTCGGTCTTGTGAACTAGTGTTCATAATGAAGAATTAACATTTGTGATGTGGCAAATTATGAAATCTCCAAATGCAGAGCACATTCTCTTCTTCTTTAATGGGATAATAATGAAGCTGCTTTGCTGGTGATACTGATGAAGTTATCGCAAACAAATTTTAAAAAGTTTTTTTTTCTAGTGATTTTAAGAATAATATTATTATGCTTTTTTTGGGGGGTAAGTTACCACCACGCCATTATTACCACCACACCATTATCCCGTAGTTTTTAAGATCAAAGATATAACTATGTTTTCAATTTTACATTGTATTTTTTTTAATGTAACGGCCTTCTCCCAAACTGCCATTTGAAGTAAAACACATAGCCAAGTATTAATCTACACGATTTTTTAGTTGTGCATTTAAAAAAAAGAAAACAAATAAAATTAGACATGCTATCTGCCAATAGAACATAACCAAAATGTGCATTCTATGAATTCAAAAATATAGAAAATATACCAAATCATTATCATTCAACCAAAAACTCCAAGGCCAATAATAAATAATATGTTATCTCCTCTGATTACGCAACATGTCTGGTTGACGAACGACAGTTCAGAAACAAACTGAAAAGTGCGAACTGAAAAGTGCAGAATGAAAAGCGTGAATCAACACTCACCAAACTTCTACTAACACGAAATTCGCAGAAGGAGCCCAAAGGGTGGCGATAAAGAGCTAAAAAAACAACATAGTAGGTCAGTACATTTGTATTTGTTGGCCAACAATTGTGTGCCGTGTGTATACAAGACAAGTTTGAGCCAATGCCCTTCGGACAAAAGTCCACAGTTTTGTTGGCCAACAATCTGATCGTGTGTACGAGGCTTTAAAGTTAATTTTCTTTGTAAAGTAGCCACAGCCTGAGTAGAAAAGACTATAGTCTGTTAGAATACTGCAGACTATGACAATTGCTCTTTGTGGAGAAGCAGCAATCTCTTTGCAGAGGTCTGAAACACCTCATGCTGAATAATAGTCAGAGCTCTCCAATCAGTGGGGACCATAAGCTTTTACTGATTGCAGACCTTTAGGTCTGACTCCAGAACGACAATCCCACAACTATTTGCTTTGATACACCTAATATGTATTTAGCTGATTTAATCACTTAAGGTCCGCCCTATAGCAGTTTTACTGCTCACACACAGCAGGAGCCTAACGGCGGGTACCACTGACTCGATGTTTGCCGGCATCTGACGATCATCCTACAGAGAGACAGAATGGCAATCTGCCTATATAAACAAGGCAGATTGCTGTTCTGACATCGATTCTGTATCTCTGCAAAGCAGGGACTAGGATCCATGTCTTTCCCTAGTAAAAGAACCTCCCACAGTGTAGTAAAACACTGATTAGGCACACAGTTAACCCTTTGATTGCCCCTGATGTTAACCCCTTCCCAACCAGTGTGATTAGTACAGTGACAGTGTATATTTTTTTAGCACTAATCACTGTATTAGTGTCACTGGCCCCCAAAAAGTGTCAGTTCCTGTTCGACTGTCTGCCGCAATATCGTAGTCCCACTATAAGTCCCTGATCACCACCATTACTAGTAAAAAACATTTTCTTTAAATCCCATGGTTTGTAGACACTATAACTTTTGCTCAAATTAATCAATATACGCTTTTTGGGGGTTTTTATTTTGGAATGTGATTTTGCAATTTTTTTTTTTTTTTTACCAAAAATATGTAGCAGAATACATATTGGCCTAAATTTATGATGATTTATTATGTTATTACTATTTGTTACTTTTCTATTTTATTATTTATTTTAGTTGATATGTTTTATAACAAAAAGCAAAATATATATATATATTTTTTTCAAAATTGTTGATTTTTTTTTGTTTATAGAACAAACAATAAAAAACACAGAGGTGATCAAATATCACCAAAAGATAGATCTATTTGTGGGGGAAAAAAGTGCATGCATTTCATTTGGGTACAGCGTTGTATGACCATTCAATTGTCATTTAAAGTAATGCAGTGCTGTATCGCAAATAATGGCCTGGTCATGAAGTGGGGTACATTTTCCAGAGCGGGTTTATTCATTTAATTGGGCTTTAAGGATAGTATTCAGAGACATTAAACAGCTACTAATCAGTTTCAATGATAAATGACAGGTAGTATTCTGCGAGGTTGACAAGGGGCAACACAAACAGTTCTTATTTCTGAAATGAGGCCCATTGCCTTTACATATCACATTTTTTGCATAGGAAACAGAATCTGTACTTACGAAAGTGAAAATAACCCATGATTACTAATCAGAAAATTGCCTAATTTACAAGAGATTAAACTTAAGCTGTTGTTATAGGGCAAGGTACATGGGTGTTTGTAAATAATCCATAATATTTTACACGATCCTATTTGCTTGGGTGCCTGTTTATAAGCTGTCAGTGATTACAGTATATATGGGAGTTTATCCTATCACCGCTGATATGGTATCCAGAGGGGTTGTAAACCCATATGTCTCTATGTAGCTTGCAAGGTTATTGAGTACACATTGGGAGTTGTTGCCTGAAATAGTGATGTGGCTATTATTGCTTTCTGCCTTTACTCTAGACCAATCTTTTCAACACAGAGGGACCCTTGAAATAACCTTCTGGTTTCATGGAACCCCTGCTAAAAATGATTATACCTACAACTCATAATACATTAGTGTGATGGTTATTGGGAAGAATGTTCCTTAAACTTGTGGTCATTGGGATGAATCCCCCCTTACAGATAACTAAAACAATCAATGGTGTCAGTGGGAACTTATCTAAGAGGCAGAATTTGCTCATTGCTCAAGGAACCTCCTACCAACCTCTGGTGGAACTATTGGGTTCTCTGGAACCCTGGTTGAGAAACCCCGATCAAGACTTAGAAAACTTGAATTTAAAAAGAGATACGAAATGCTAGGGATGAGCTTGGGCGTGTTCAAACTAAGATCCGAACTGATGTGAACTAGCCTGCCTGGAAGCTGTAACCTGTACAGGCCAATAATCTGTGGTCAGGGTAGTCCATGCCCTACAGTTGCACATATACAAGAGGTGTGCATATGCGGGGAATACCCTGTCCGCAGATGATTGCCATGTACAGGTAATATCTATTGAGCTGGGATGAGCTCAATAGCATGCTGCTTCTCTATTCACTGTCCCGTCACAGTCAGTTAGTGTTACTTAAAGAGGGATTCCCCTGGAAACAAAAATATTAAAAGCCAGCAGCTATAAATACTACAGCTGCTGACTTTTAATAAATGGACACTCACCTGTCCCGGGGTCCAGCGATGTCGGCAGCCGAGACCGATCATTCGCTCGGCTCTCGGCTGCTGCCGCCGCCATTCTCGGTAAGGGAATCAGGAAGTGAAGCGTTGCGGCTTCACTTCCCGGTTCCCTACTGCGCATTCGCGAGTCGCGCAGCACAATTGGAATGGTCCGAGCCGTCTCTGGGACCCGTGTGTGTCCCAGCAGACAGCGCGGCGGGACAGGAAACAGCATAGACTCCCATGGGAATCTATGCCCGGAAGTGGGTGCAAATACCTGTCTTAGACAGGTATCTGCACCCCCCTCCCCCATGAAAGGTGCCAACTGTGACACCGGAGGGGGGGGAGTGTTCCGATGAGCGGAAGTTCCACTTTAGGGTGGAACCCCACTTTAACGTCTACAAAGAATCATCTGGATTCCTGCTCTGCCAAAGAGGTCTGTGCTATTTAGTAGAGCTGTATAAATCTCAGGATTGAATGGACAGGTAAATCACTTCCTTATATGTATTTTATATGTATGTGTATCTGTTTGCTTGGGGCTCAGCCTTAAACCTGAAGAAAGACAATATTGGACCATAGCTGTGTAATGTAACATTTAGATCTACTTTATATTAGTTATGTTTATCAGCATATTTGTCCAGATTGGGGGCCATCTTACACCAGATTTTGAATGCTTTTCAAATTTATATTACTTAAAAGTGGAACTCATAAATTGAATTAGGTTGGGGACTTCTATTTTATAGCTATAGATTTCATAGCTGTGTACCTTTTATATATAATAATTCAATATATAAGATAAGTAAACCCATTCTTAGCAGCATTTCTCATTTTCTAATGATATACTATAGTCACTGCTAGTTAACACTGCACAGTGTGCTCCCTGGTGTACTTATAAGCCCATTGCATTATTGATAACCCTTTAAAAAATTCAAATGGTAGTGTAGGTGTGTTAGAAGACAGGCAGGAGGTCTTTGCCTTTAGCTTTGATAATCATTCCTTTCTTTAAACTATACCATTTAAGTGTCTCAGAACAGATCTTTGTTATGCGTGTGGTTTTCAGTGTAACCTTCTCAATTATAAAGAAAGACCAGTTGTGATTGTGTTTTACCTGATACCTTGGCCTTATCAATAAGTGAATTCTACAGCTCTCTGCTAGCTAATTAATACAGCTCAGCTTCTGCAAATTCAAAATTGGGAAAGATAGAGTCTGGATGTGTCAGGGAGGGACACCTAAAAATACAGGTTACTGCAAGGCCCTTTCACATGGGCAGCAGCCTCTACAGCTCCCTGAAAAGCAATCCGCAGTCAATCACATTTCAGAGGATGGAGCAGCGGCTTCCAGGTTTTCAGAAGGGCGATCCTGCCACCTCCTGAATGTGTGCGTTTTTTTTGTTTTATTCTCCCATCCAAAGGGGTTATTTGTACTGAAACACCGCACCACAAATGCGTTCCAAGTGTTTGCTTCAAGGGTGTAGCGTAGCCAGTCGCATTGACCTCAATGGGCAAGTTTGCCAGGCTGTAGTGAGTTAAATTTGCTGTGGTTATGAAGCAAAGTATCACGGCTATTGCATGTGTCCAACCCCCAGAGCACCAGCTATTACTGTACCGTGCAGTAAGGTGGATACTATGTGTTGGACCACCCTCTAGAAAAATCTAGCAATAGTGCACATGACAGGCTGACAGAAATGCTGCTGACTGACAAGGCAGTCTAAGCCCTTGTACACACAGTCGGAGATTCCGACAACCAAATCCGTCGGATTTTGTCCGACGGATTTTGTCCGAAACTGTTGCATACACACGGTCGGACAAAGTTGTCGGAAAATCCGACGTGATGACGTTATTTCGTTACGACGGGACTATGTTCACGCTAGTAGCCAATAGCTTTGGTGTAGGAATTTGATCTGAGCATGCGTGGCACTTTGTCCGATCGGAATTCTCTACACATGATCGGAGTATGTCCGATCGGAGCATTTTGTCGGAAAATATTTCCGGCAAGTTGGAAAAGTTGGTCCAACGGATATTCCGACGGAAACAGTCCGATGCAGACCACACACAGTCGGAATATCCGACAAAACGCTGCAATCGGACACATTCGGACTGAATCTCTGACCATGTGTACAAGGGCTTAGTGTTATCAGCCTGAAATAGAAAGCACTATTACTGTCAGGATCTCCATCATGGAGATGCCATATAATGATCTAGAACTCACAGAATGGTTGAGAACACCCAAAATTATCAGGTGGACAAAGTTAGGATTTATGGCAGTTATATCTTGGCAATAGCATATGCAAGGCAGTTAAAAAGGTAAGAGATGACCCAGGACGGGATGGCCCACCTATAACTAGAATATCACTTTCCTGATGCTTACATGGCATCATAAATATATTGTCAAAAGTATTGGGACCCCTGCCTTTACACACACATGAATTTTAATGGGATCCCATTCTTAGTTCGTAGGGTTCAATATTAAGTTGGCCCACCCCTTACAGCTTCAACTCTTCTGGGAAGGCTGTCCACAAGGTTTAGGAGTATGTCTATGGGAGGAATGTTTGAACATTCTTCCAGAAGCGCATTTGTGAAGTCAGGCACTGATATTGGACAAGAAGGCCTGACTCGCAGTCTCTGCTCTAATTCATCCCAAAGGTGTTCTATAAGGTTGAGGTCAGGACTCAAACTTGCTTATCCACACTATATTGCAAAAAGTATTTGGCCATTCTTCCAAATCATTAGGAGGAGGGGGGATTATGGTGTGGGATTGTTTTTCAGGGGTTGGGCTTGGCCCCTTAGTTTCGGTGAAGGGAACTCTTAGGGTGTCAGCATACTAATACATTTTGGACAATTTCATGCTTCCAAATTTGTAGGAACAGTTTGGGGATGGCCCTTTCCTGTTCCAACATGACTGCGCACCAGTGAACAAAGCAAAGTTCATAAAGACATGAATGAGCGAGTTTGGGGTGGAGGAACTTGACTGACCTACACAGACTCCTGACCTTCTCATCCAACATCAGTGCCAGGCCTTCTCGTCCAACATCAGTGCCTCACCTCACCAATGCACTTCTGGAAGAATGGTCAAATATTCCCATAGACACACTCCTAAACCTTGTGGACAGCCTTCCCAGAAGAGTTGAAGCTGTTATAGCTGCAAAGGGTAGGACAACTCAATATTAAACCCTACAGACTAAGACTAGGATGCCATTAAAGGAGTTGTAAAGGTTCCTTTAAAAAACAAAAAAAAACAAACATGTCATACTTACCTCCACAGTGCAGCTCATTTTGCACAGAGTGGCCCTGATCCTCGTCTTCTGGGGTCCCTCGGCGGCTGTCTCAGCTCCTCCCTGCATCAGCTAACCCCAGTTCTGGGAAGCGCTGTCCCAAGGGGGTTAGCTCGCAGGCACGTTCCTGTGATACAGCTATAGCCGCTGACTGTATCACTCAGGCCCTGCCCCCCAGCGTGCCACGTCATTGATTTGATTGACAGCAGAGCGAGCCAATGGCTGCATTGCTATCAATCATCCAATGAATGAGCCGAGAAGAGCTGAGAAGCCCAGTCGAGAAGCCAGCGTATTCACGGCGTGGGACTTTCGAGGGCTCAGGTAAGTAAACAGGGGGGCTGGGGTGCCCCTAATTTTCGGATGGTTTTTCACCTTAATACATAGAATGCATTAAGGTGAAAAAACATGTACCTTTACAGCCCCTTTAAAGTTCATGTGCGTGGAAAGGTGTCCCAATACTTTTGACAATATAGTGTATGGTTGGTTCTCCATTCCCGACCAACCCAGAGGACAACCACTTTATATTACAGGCAAGCCTATAATTAGGCTTAACTGTAGATACACTGGATATCTCCTAAACCTGCACGGTTTAGGAGATATCCCTGTATTTGCATGGGCCAACGTCATCGGCACATGCGCACTTAATCAAACTGAAGCAAACTGTTGCTTCAGTTACACTGTGCTGTTACCGGCAGGAGTGACGTCATCGCGACTCCAGCCAATTACAGCGCCAATGCCGCGATACCCGGAAGTAGCCCCCAGGAAAGATGTCGGCCGCCGAAGCGCTGAATGATGACCGATGCCAGGGCTTCAATCTCCGGTAAGTAATTCATAATAAACTAATATGCTATGCATACTAGCTCATCAGGGGCGTTGCTAGGTCTACAAAAGATCTGGGGCTATAGCCCATAGCAGCGTAGTAAAGAAAGTCATACGCTTGGGCAAGCAAATACATGCATATACAGTAATATACGTGTGTGCGTATATATCCCCAGAGAGCCCCCCACTTACATCAGGATCCCCAGAGAGCCCCCCTTACATCAGGGTCCCCAGAGAGTCTCCTCCTTACATCAGAGTCCCCAGAGAGCATCCCCCTTGCATCAGGTTCCCCAGAGAGCCCCCTACTTACATCAGGGCTCCCAGAAAGCCTCCCTTACATTAGGGTCCCCAGAGAGCCTCCCCCTTAAAGCAGGGTCCCCGAGATCCTGCCCCTTGCATCAGGGTCCCCAGAGAGCCCCCCGCTTACATTAAGGTCCCCAGAAAGCCTCCTCTCCCCTTGGGAACCACTGAAGAGACTCGGGGCTATGGGTCCCAGATTCAGGGCTATAGCCCCAAAAGCCACCCCCTAGCGACGCCACTGTAGCTCATTATGCCTTTGTCTTTGTGGGGTTTTTTTTTTGCAATTTTATTTTAAGGGTTTACAACCACTTTAAATATGCAATCTTCTGTTTTTGAGTGGACTGTCTGATTTATTTCAAACATACACTCAAGTAAGACTATATTTTAGGTTAATATGAAAAAATCTATAATAATAGCCAATTATGGGTGTTTTTATCAACATTTTCACCCAAGATGCACACATTTTGCTAAATGAATCTTGGGTGAACTCATTGATAAATAGACCCCATAGGGGTTATTTATTGATTTGTTTTACCCAAGATTTGCAATCCTATCACCCTATAGTTACTCATATTTCTAATTGAGCCTTATGTGAAAAATTTGTGAATCGCGAGTAAAAGTTTGGTAAATAGAAGTAAGCCCTTAAGTGTGCACTGGCAAAATAATAAACTCTACCATGAAGGTTACCAAGTGTTTTTTTGCATGCTGCTTTGATGCACAATATTTTTTGGGGAGAAAATGAGCGCATACGAATGTGTCACTCAATCACGAAAAACCTGCTTATTGAAGTTTCTAATAGACTCAGCGGCCTACATCTGTAAAGCTGAGTAGAGCTGCACTTCCTTGCCTTTGAGGTCTGTTTTTTCGTCAGGATTTGGTTAAGTGTCAGACCAGTCAATAAATACATTTGTGATTCACCTGATTTCCCAAGAGGAAATATCCTTTGTGTAAATGCCACAAATCCATTTTAATGATTTGCTCCAGTACATGTGTCCTTTCATAAAGTCATTTGCAATTACATATGTCATTAAGTTCATTTTTCGCTAGCTACTCATCACAGCTCACGTAAATCCATCTATAGCATTATCATACGGGAAAAGTCACATTTTTTATTTTTTTTATTTTTCACAAATGGAAACTTGATTAAAACCTGCATAGAAATAAAACAGTGGCTTGATTACGATGTTTCATTTTAAAAAGATGAGTAAAAGATTTTGTTTTGGACATCTTGATGTCTTCGGCCCATGCAGCAGTCTTTGAGTCTTTGGCCAGAAATCACAGCTCTTAGACATCAAGCTGAGGCAAGGACATTTTTCCCATAAAATAGCATCTGGCTTCTTGGCAGACCGAGTATTCAGTTGTACTGGTGATGTTTGCCGTCGCCTCTAGGTTGATTGCATGGCTGTGCTGAACACAGGCATCCGTTGTCTGACATATGTACAGCTGGTCCTCTTTCAATGCGTTGCTTTCTTCCAAGAAACCCCCGTTCTGAACTGGATCAGAAGGAACAAGACACAATAGCAGACAACCAGAGATGGAGGAAACAACCGAACAATATGGTGCATCTTGCTTACTTTCCAGTAACATATGTCAGAGAGGAGATTCCCACTTTAACCCTTTCAGCCCCGGAAGGATTAACCCACTTCCTGACCAGGCCATTTTTTGCTATACGCACTGCATCACTTGCAGCACAGTGGTGTAGTGGTTAGCACTTTCACCTAGCAGCAATAGGGTTGCTGGTTCAAATCCCAACCACAGGCACTATCTGCCTGGAGTTTGCATGTTCTCCCTGTGCCTGCGTGGGTTTCCTCTGGGTACTCTGGTTTCCTCCCACACTCCAAAGACATGCTGGTAGGTTAATTAGACCCTGTCCAAAAAAATTGGCTGTAATGTGTGTTTGTGTATGTCAATATTCTAAGTGTGTTGGGACTCTACAGGTTAAAGGACTGCATAAATAGCTGCAGATGGACACCAGTGGCAAGAAAAGTGCCCTGAGGTGATTCAGTTCATATAGGTAGCACTATACAAGTCATTCATTCATTCACTTGCGCCGTCATGCGGTGCTTTACCCAAACAAAATTGATGTCCATGATGTTCAGTTCGTATAGGTAGCACTATACAAGTCATTCATTCATTCACTTGCACCGTCGTGCGGCGGTTTACCCAAACAAAATTGATGTCCATTTTTTCCTTGTGTTTGTGTATGTCAATGTTCTAAGTGTGTTGGGACTCTACAGGTTAAAGGACTGCATAAATAGCTGCAGATGGACAACAGTGGCAAGAAAAGCGCCCTGAGGCGATGCAGTTCGTATAGGTAGCGCTATACAAGTCATTCATTCACTTGCACCGTCGTGCGGCACTTTACCCAAACAAAATTGATGTCCATTTTTTCCTACAAATAGAGTTTTCTTTTGGTGGTATTTGATCACCTCTGCGTTTTTTATTTTTTGCGCTATAAACAAAAAAAAATCGACAATTTTGAAATAATTCTGCTATAAAACAATTCCAAAAAAAATGTATTCATCAGTTTAGACCGATATGTATTCTGCTACATATTTTTGGTAAAAAAAAAAATCGTAATAAACGTATATTACTGTATATATATTACTGTATACTGTATATTACTGTATATACTCGAGTATAAGCTGAGTTTTTCAGCACTTTTTTTGTGTTGAAAAAGCCGGCTTATACTCGAGTCACTGTGCCCATCTGCAGCCTCATGCGCCTGATCTCCCGGTGCTGTGACATGCAGTCTAGCCGGCGGTCATGTAGTGTAACAAAGCCCTGCCTTCTCCTCGTCCTCATCTGTGATAGGCAGAACACTGACTCACTGCTGGGAAACTGAATCAGTGGACGAGGACGAGGAGAAGGCAGGGCTTTGTTACACTGCACGGCAGCCGACTAGAGATCAGGCACATGAGGCTGCAGATTGACACAGTGGGGCATGCAGATGGCACTGTGGGGCATGCAGATGGCACAGTGAGGCATTCAGAGGGCACAGTGGGGCTGCAAATGGGCGCAGTGAGGCTGAAGATGTTGGCCCTCTTTTTTACTTACAGTAGCTGCTGCATCTCCCACCCTAGGCTTATACCTGAGTTAATACATTTTCCAAGATTTTTGTGCTAAAATTAGGTGCCTTGGCTTATATTTGGGTCGGCTTATACTCGAGTATATACGGTAATTGGTTTGCACAAACGTTATCGTGTCTACAAAATAGGGGATAGATTTATGGCATTTTTTTTATTATTATTTTTTTTTTTGTAGTAAAAAAACTGCTGCCAGCGATCTGTGATTTTTAGCGGGACTGCGACATTGCAGTGGACAGATCGGACACCTGACTGAGATTTTTTAGACTTTTTTGGGAACCAGTGACATTATTACAGTAATTAGTGCTAAAACTGCACGGAACTGCAATGCACTGACATTGTACTAATGACACTAGCAGGGAAGGGGTTAACATCAGGGGCGATCAAGGAATTAAATTTGTTCCTTGTTTGTGCTTTCTAACTGTATGGGGGACTGTGTGACTGGGGAAACCATGTTTTATTTCTTCAAAAATGCTACAAATACAGAAAAATACCTGTTGATCAGCAATATTCTGAACTGAACATTGCCTCTGCTGCATTGTTTGCCACCCCCCCACCAAAAAAAAATTAAGCACCAGCCGCCACTGACTACACAACACCCCCAAGCAACCCCCCCTACACGCACACGCACACACGCACACACGCACACACACACACACACACACACACCCCAATGACATAAGGGAGAGGTGTTGTGTAGTGTTATAAATCAGATGATAGATAGCAGTGGGATTGATTTACTAAAGGAGTTGAACAGGTTTAGCATGTTCAAAGTAAATGTTCATTTTCAAACTGAGTTTTCATTTATCTTAGTAAATTAACTGAAACAAAGTCAAAAATACGTGTGCTCAAACTTTAAAAAAAATAAACATTTCCACTTTTGTTGAGAAAATAATATTCCCCTCTGGTTAATCTATGTACATTGCAAATATTATAATAACATTACAATATCAGTTGCAGATTCCTACCTTTTGTTATTCTGAAGAAATCCCTATTTGTGCCTCTGTATTCCTGTTCTGAGTGGGTCTAATGGGAGTGGTTTCGTAATTATCTATCAGCTGTGCACCTTCTGGGCACTAATGAGGAAATCTGCTGGGCCTGTACCCCTTTAGACGTGTTCCTACAGAGATTATGTCACCAAAAATGAAATTTTTTGTTGCAGAGGATGCCTTAAATCTGACTTGTACCTTAGGCACACAAGCAGGAAATTATGTTTCTGGGGAGTGGTCAGTAACACTCTGTGTACAGAACAACTTCATGTAGCCATATTGCAATGCATTTACAAACCATTACAGGAGCTGCAGATTGAAAAGGAAAGGTAATTTTTAATAACATTCAATTACAATATGACTTGTGCTGCAATTGTATATGCTATATTATTTTTTCTTTATTTGCTATTTTTTTTTCGAAAGTGGAGTTATCCTTTTACCACTTGCCAACCAGCCGCCGTTACACAACGGCAGGTTGGCACGATCCCGCGAACCATCGTAACCATACATTGGTCCCTTTAAGCGGGATAGCAGGCACACACTCGCTGCACAGCGGGAGTGCTGATGCTCGTGACCGGCGGTCGTGATGACCTCCAGCCATGAGCGATCACGGTCACGAGAGGCAGAACAGTCAGTTCTGTGAGGAGAGGAGAGAAAGATTGTGAGTTCCTACGAGCTGGGAACCGCGATCTCTCATCTCCTCTACTCAGTCCCATCCCCCACAGTTAGAACACACACATAGGGAACACAGTTAAGCCCTTGATCACCCCCTAGTGTTATACAGTAATCAGTGCATTTTCATAGCACTGATCGCTGTATAATTGTCAATCGACACAAAAATGTGTCAAAAGTGATTGATGTGTCTGTTATAATGTCGCAATCTCAATAAAAATCGCAGATCGCCGCCATTACTAGTAAAAAAAAAAAAAAATATGCCATAAATCTATCCCCTATTTTGTAGACGCTATAACTTTTGTGCAAACCAATCAATGAACCAAAACAAATCAATATATGCTTTTTGTGATTTTTATTACCAAAAATATGTGGAAGAATACATATCAGCCTAAACTGAGGAACTTTAAAAAAATTGGGGCTATTTATTACAGCAAAAACTACAAAAGATTGTGTTTTTTTCAAAATTGGCTCTCTTTTTTTGTTTATAGCGCAAAAAAATAAAAACCACAGAGATGATCAAATACCACCAAAAGAAAGCCCTATTTGGGGAAAAAAAGAGTTTAAATTTTGTTTGGATTTATTGGACCAAAAATTGGTTGCTTTATTAATCGTGACCAATTATGTCATATGCCTTTGCTGCGGGAGCTCCAGCAGAATAATCCAGATGATTTTCAGAATTTTCTCCAGATGATGGACCCCTGCTTTTACCAACTCTTGGCATTGTTGACTCCCTATATTAAGAAGCAGGACACATGCATGAGGCTTTTATTTTATTTTTTGTTTGAATAATAATGATTTGATTTGGTATATTTTTGGATGCATAGAATGTACTTTTTGGTTAAGTTCTATTGGCAGATAGCATGTTTAATATGATTTGTTTTCTTTTTTTTAAATAAAAAATTGTGGAGAATAATACTTGGCTATGTGTTTTACTTCCAATGACAGTTTGGGAGTGGGCAGTTACATTTTAAAAAATACAATGTAAAATTAACAAGGGACACCAACATAGTTGTATCTTTGATCTTAAAAACTACAGGAGAATGGTTTTTTTTTTCTTTAAATGACGCTTCAATGTGTCATGTATTCATATATAATTTGTGTTTATTGAACACTCAACTCTTCATATGTTTACTATTAAGCCCTTGGAATGTGTATATATTGATGAAATAAAAAATCCTAATTTATGACTGTGCAATAACATGTAAATATATGATTACCTGTATTTATTAAAAACGTGTTTTTTACTAAATTGTATGCTTCTGCCCCGTGTGCCTCAAATCAAGTCCCGCCTGTTGCTCTTTTCTTTTTTTTTTTAATACAGGAGAATGGTGTTGTGGTAACTTCCAAAAAAAAAAAAAACATAATAATATTATTCTTGATATCACTAGAAAAAAAAAACTTTCAAAATCAGTTTGCAATAACTCCATCAGTATCACCAGCAAAGTAGCTTCATTATTATCCCATTAAAGAAGAAGAGAATTGTGCGCTGCATTTTGAGATTTCATAATTTGCAACGTCACGAATGTTAATTCTCCATTACAAATGCTAGTTTTCAAGACCGACCGCTTCTGGTTCGTTTTTGCTTCCGAGCATGCGTGTTTGTACTTTAGACTTTTGTCCTTGCGTACACACACTCGGAAAATTCGACAACAGAAAATTTAAAAGCCACCTGCCATCCAACATTTGTCTGCGGAAAATCCGACAATTGTCAAATGGAGCATACAAACGGTCAGATTTTCCGCCAACAGCCTGTCATCACACATTTCCCGGTGGAAAATCCGGTTGTGTGTACGAGGCTTTACCATTAATTAGTGCTGTTTTACATATTTCTGTGTAATTATAATCCTGTTTAGAATAAATCTATTATTGCTCCCAAAGTTTGTCCTGTCATTACTCAAAACAATTTCCTCTTAGATCAGACACTGAATACCGACTTCAATTGAGACTGCAACCCCACCATTGTTTTTTAGGCCCACAAAATGGCTTCCTCCATTGTCAGAATATGAGTACACTTTGATGGGTTTACTCACTCTCTTCCCAATAAAACACTGGAACACAAACAATGTTGGATTTGGCAGGCAGATGCTTATGTTATGTAACAGTCTCATTGATAAATGTGTCCTGGATCTGTCTGCCAAAATCCACCAGCCATTTCATCTGGCACACACATAGGCATCAACACATCAAAGGAAAACCTTTGTTTGTCTCTAGCAAGAGAGGCATTTTATTCTAACTGTATGGAAAATGAAAACTTGGCCAAGCAAATGCAGTATAGAATTATAAATACAATTCTTAGTAATGGCAGAAAATATCTTCTAGAAATACAATACTTCTATATCATCATCAGTATAGCACAATATAACATAGTGACATATCTGCCATTTAACAATACATACAGATAAGTGGAATATTTGTTTTTCAATTTCATTAATAAATTGCAGACCCTTAGGAACATTATTATTATTATTATTATTATTATTATTATTCAGGATTTATATACCACCAACAATTTATGCAGCGCTTTACAATATAAAAAGGAGACAATACAGTTACAATACAATAAAATACAAGAGGATTAAGAGGGCCCTGCTCAGAATAGCTTACAATCTAACATAAATATAATTTTTAACCAATTCAGCTCCAGAAGGTTTAACCCCTTCATGACCAGGCCATTTTTTTGCGATACGGCACTGCGTTATTTTAACTGACAACTGCGTAGTTGTGCAACGCTGTATCCAGATAAAACGTATGTCCTTTTTTTTCCCCCACAAATAGAGATTTCTTTTGGTAGTATTTGATAACCTCTGCATTTTTTTCTTTGGCGCTATAAACAAAAAAAGACCAACAATTAAAAAAAATATATATATTTTTTATTTTCTGCTTTAAAACGTACCCAATAAAAAATGTTAAATATTAAATTTGTTCATCAGTTTAGGTCAATATGTACACTGCTACATATTTTTGGTAAAAAAAATAAAAATTACAATAAGTGTATATATTCATTGGTTTGCACAAGTTATAGCGTCTACAAACTATGGATATATTTTTGTAATTTTTTTTCTTTTATTACTGATGGCGATCAGTGACTTAAAGCAGGACTGCACTATTGCGGCGGACAAATAAGACACCTAACTGACACTTTTGACACTTTTTGGGACCAGTGGCACTAATACAGTGATCAGTGATAAAAAAATATGCACTGCCACTGTACTAATCACACTGGCTGGGAAGGGGTTAGCATCAGGAACGATCAAAGGGTTAAATGTGTTCCTAGGGAGTGCTTGCTAACTGTGTGTGGGATGCTTCTACTGTGGGAATGATAAAACATTTATTTGATCTGTAAAGTGCAATGGAACTGCTCAATAAATGTGTTTAACAACGTACTGCACTATGGAGTCTTTCTCTTCTTGATATTTGTTGAGCACTCAGGGTGATTATCATGGAAACTTGGAGTATTTTTTGAGACATTGGAAGGATTTCCATATCAAGGTGAACCAGCAATACCAGATCTCCTGATGGTGGTGAAGGAGTGGAGCATGGCAGCTGAGCCTAAATTGAATCATGCGCTTTTGATCCCTATAACTTGGGGTCCATCTACTCTGGTAAGAGGCTTTGTTTAATATACATCATTTAATAGCGTGAATTTTCACAATTCCGTATTAAGACACCTATTGACTTTTATTTTTTAAAGTTATTTTAATACTACAATGAACACACTTTTTTTGATACCTTTTATGATACAACTTATGTGGATTTTTTTCTTCTATGTGGTATAATATGTGATTGCGCAATCAGTTGTATATATATATATATATATATATATATATATATATATATATTTTTTTTTTTTTTTTTTTTTTTTTTTGAGTAGCAGCACTTTCACAATTTTACAAAATGTTCGGTATGCACAGAATTTAAGTATTTATATATATCTGTGGCAAAATACACTGATTTTGCAGCTACCCTTTATAATATAAAATATATATGTTTTATATTTAATATATATATAATTATATATAATTGTTTTTTTGTTTTTTTTTGAGTAGCAGCACTTTCACAATTTTACAAAATGTTCGGTATGCACAGAATTTAAGTATTTATATATATCTGTGGCAAAATACACTGATTTTGCAGCTACCCTTTATAATATAAAATATATATGTTTTATATTTAATATATATATATATATATATATATATATATATATATATATATATATATATATATATATATATATATAGTTTTCACCTAATTTGTTCATTTAATATTATTTTGCATTATTGTTAGTTTTATTTTTTACTTGAATATTGACATCTTTGAATATCACAAAACCAGGCAAATTAACCCTGAGGAGCTCAGAGAATGATAGAATGATAACAGAACACAAAAAGTGAAAATTGTAGTGAACAATTACATCAATCAGTGTGAATGATCGATTGGTTTTTGTAACGGTAAGTGGAAAATTATGCCCATGGATTGTTGGCCAGCATAGGTGGGAGATCAATGTGTATCATACCCAACACGCCTCACCACTCCTTCACTGTAATATATCACAAAAAGGTGTTTTTGATATACCTTATAATCAGAAACTATCAACAAACCAAAATAAAAAATATCATATAATAATAAAACAAAATAAAAAATACCATATAACCACTATTTAAACACAAAATTGTTGTGTTGAAAATCCTTTACATTACATGCAATCATGTTATTCCAAAATTAAATGTTTTTCTTTATTTGTACTTTGTGCTCTTCAATCGCTTCTATTTTTCACATGAGACTCCACCTGTGATCCACCACCTTCTGCTCTATACTCTCACCTTATTATTTGACCTATATGCACAATAGTGGAGCACAAATAATGCTCAGACTTCTCCGGATGGAATTTTGCACCTCCACTGCTTCTTTACTTGGTCGTATTGTTCTCTACATTTTTTATGTTCCCCATTTGGTGCTCAGGAAGAGGATTGAAACAACCATAGTGTTTTCACCATTAAAACATTTCAATTTTTATTCAAAAATGAATTTAAAAATTATTTAAAAAATCGACTCACATTTGTCTCTGCGCAGCACTGGTGCTTTACCGATTAAAAGCGCATAGACTTTCCCCTTAGGAGATAACTTAGTGTCCAAACTGTGTCCCATTAGCCAATTGTGGCCCTTTGTTTGCCTTTATCCGGCCCTTGGGGAACTATTCCTTCCACTGATATGAGGCACTATTCATTTCACTGGCACCAAAGACAGAGCACTATTCCACCCCCTGACATCATCACCAATTGGTACTGTTCCTCCCACTGACACAAGAGATGGGGAACAAATTCTTTCACTAACACCAATGATTACTCTTTTTTACTCCAACTGAACAGAAAGCCTATGGCTTTGTTTCTTTCTACAGATGTGAGGGCATTTTCTGCTCTCCATGCTATTTATCCCCTGGAGGCAGACCACCACGTCAGGCTGATGAAAGAAGCTAATGGTTCTTCTGAAACGCGTTCAATGCTGACTTTTTTACATGCACACTTGGTGTTTGTTCTGGGCTGTCATGTCTTCCCCATATGGTAGTTCCTCCCGGCATGACTCCAGCTCTTTTTGACTACACAGTAGACTCAGGGGCTGTGGTCATGGCTTCTGTCATCACAGCTACCCGCCCTCACAATCTCTGCCTTTGTCTCTCCAGCTGCTTGTCATGTCTACCTGCCAGCGGCTCAAGTCACCCACCTACCTAGGACGAAGGGCTGCATTCCACCCTGACATGCCTGTATAATCTTCCACCATGTGAGTGTATTACCTCAAGTGTTTATTAAAAAAAATTCAGCAAAGGTTCAGCAACCAGAAAGGACATCAACCAGGCAAGTCTTCAACAGGAACATAGCAGACAGTCTCCAGATATGTTTGACCAAGGCAAAGGTATGGAAGAAATGAACTAGGCAGTTTAAATAGCCAGACGGGGCCGGCTGTAGGTTGGACTGACGAGCAGGAAATGATCAACAGGTGAGCCGCTATGGAACGATGGGTGCTGGCAATTAACTGACAGCTGAGCACTGAGAAGGGAGGGCGGAGAGCCCAGCTCTGACAGTTGGGCTCTCTGGCGCTTCTCTCCCCTCTCTCCATTTCCTATTCCCAGTAGCCACAGTCCAGCCCCCCTAAAGTTTGAAGGGCAGTAATCTGGCCCTTTGTTTCAAAGATTTAGAGATCCCTTTTTCAGACTTCCTGGTTCAGATGTCCTGACGTCACCGGCTCTGCCCTTACTCATTGTCTCACAGATCGCATGACTTCCTCAGAGGGTTTTACATTTATTACGGGAGATCAATGTGCCACTGCTGACAGCTACAGGGACCCGGGCCTTGGCAACCTTAGGAGGAACCATAGGGTTCTATGGAATCCTGTGAGAGAAAAGCTTTGTTGTCCTGGAGCCTCACATCAATGATGAAAAGATGAGTATAATTTCACACCACAATGGTTTTTAACCCCTTCCACCAAAACTAAAATGTGAAACTTGGAGTGAAAGTGTTTACATAGCTAATAAACAGGTTGTCAGTGCAAATTGCAAACAGGATTAAAGAAAACCTGTAAAGCAAGAGATGCAGGGTTTACTATTGCTAGGTTGCATTGCTAATTGTCTGTCTTTATCTGGCTTTGATCTTTAGGACGCTCACTATGAAGAAGCATGCAGATCTCTAATGCCGAAGTGAAACCAGAACATCTATTCTGTAAACCTCTGCCCTCTGTCACCAATGTCCTCACCAGTGTTTGTCATCTTACTTTAAAATAGTAATAAGTTAAGTTACAAATTACTTCTCCCAAAAAGTAATTGCGTTAGTAACTCGGTTACTACATTGGAAAAGTAATTAGTTACTCAGCAAAGTAACTGTGACAGGGGTGGCAGCAGTGGTACTTGAGGGGGTGGCAGCGGTGGTACTTGAGGGGTGGCAGCGGTGGTACTTGGGGGGGTGGCAGCAGTGGTACTTGGGGGGGTGGCAGGCAGCGGTGGTGCCATCCTCTCCTACCACCATCTCTGCCTCTTACTGATCCCATCCCCCACCACCACTGATCTCATCCCTACCATATACCCCCTTATTACCTCTGTTGTAGAAGTGATGGTGGGTGGGTAGGGATGGGATCAGTAAGAAGCAGAGGTGGTGGAGGACTTGGGATGGCTCAATTGCACTGCAATTCGAATCGTCAGACAGTCACTTACTTGAATACCTCCAGGGATGCCTTTCCTCATGGGTAGAGAGAGAGACCCTCCCCTTCACTCGCTGGTCAGCTCACTTAATTTTTCAGTGTCCGTTCCGCGTCCCCACATTTTCTCTCTCTGGATAGGTGGGGCGGGATGGGGCAGTCCAGACAGTCACTCTGAGTCTCAGCCTCTTCTCAGCTCAGTGGGCGAAAACCCCCCTTCTTGCAGCGGAATGAACGGCCAGGCAGCACGGCCACAGCGGGCCTCCCAGGCAGTAGATGTAATTGCGGTAACGCCACCCAAGTAATGGGAACTGAGTTACCGTGAGGGGAAGCGAAATCAGTTAGATTACTCGTTACCCTCTAAAGTAACTGCGTTAAGTAACTCAGTTTATTTTAACTGAGTTACTTACATCACTGGTCCTCACTAAGGATGAGCTGAACACCCCCTTGTTTGGTTCGCACCAGAACCTGCGAACAGACCTAAACTTTGTGTGAACTTTAGAACCCTATTAAAGTCTATGGGACTCAATCGTTCAAAATCAAAAGTGTTCATTTTAACGGCTAATATGCAAGTTATTGTCCTAAAAAGGTTTTGGGGACCTGGGTCCTGCCCCAGGGGACATGTATCAATGCAAAAAAAAGTTTTACAAATGGCAGTTTATAGTTTAATAGCACTCGCAGCTATAATGAATTGTCACAGACCCCCAAAGCATCCTCCCAATGTTGAGGACATGTGGCCTGGTACGGTTCAGGAGGTGGGGGGCACTCTCTCGTCCCCCCCTCTTTTCCTGCGGCCTGCCAGGTTGCGTGCTCAGATAAAGGGTCCGGTTTTGATTTTTGGGGACGAGGGCCTCATCCCCACAACCCTGGCCGGTGGTTGTGGGGTCTGTGGGCAGGGGGCTTATCAGAATCTGGAAGCCCCCTTTAACACCCACAGATCCCGGCCCCCCCTTGTTTGAAATGGTAAGGGGACCCCTACCATTTCACAAAAAAAGTGTAAAAAAAGTTAAAAAAACACACAGACACCATTGGAAAAAGTCCTTTATTAAAAAAAAAAAAAAAAATTTGATTCCAGCAGTGGTAATCCACTCTTGCTATCCAGCGATGGATGATCATCTCTCCGGGGTCCAGTGATGGGTGATCTGATCCAGCGATCGGTGATCTCTCCCTCCAGCACAGCGCATCCATCCTGTCTCCACCAGAATCCCAGCAGCCTGACACTTCTTAGCTGAGGAGGGCGGGGCCACCCGTCACCTGACCCCGTCCCCCTCTGACGCAAGGAGAATGCCGGGCTTCCCCGGTGACGTATGGTGACTCTGTCCCCTCTGATGTAACACACGTTTCCGTCTGTGTGTTTTTTTTTGTTTTTTTTTACACTTTTTTTGTGAAATGGTAGGGGTACTTTTGTTCCCCCTTACCATTTCAAACAGGGGGGGCAGGATCTGGGGGTCCCCTTATTAAAGGGGGCTTCCAGATTTTGATAAGCCCTCCCGCCCGCAGACCCCTACAACCACTGGCCAGGGTTGTGGGGATGAGGCCCTTGGTGCTTTGAGGGGTCACAGACCCCTAAAGCATCCTCCCAATGTTGAGGGCATGTGGCCTGGTACGTTTCAGGAGGGGGGGCGCTCTCTCATCCGCCCCTATTTTCCTGTGGCCTGCCAGGTTGCGTGCTCGGATAAAGGGTCTGGTATGGATTTTTGGGGGGGAGCTCCACGGCAAAAAAAAAATTGGCGTGGAGTTCCCCTTAAAATCCATACCAGACCTGAAGGTGCTGTTTAAGCATTATTAAAATCACTGCTCCCTACCTGATTTGTAACAATAAACATATATTCAACCATAAAATCACTGCTCCCGAAAAAACAGCCATTTTTAAAACTTATTTTTGCATTGATACATGTCCCCTGGGGTAGGACCCAGTTCCCCAAACACTTTTTATGACAATAACTTGCATATAAGCCTTTAAAATCAGCACTTTAGATTTCTTCCATAGACTTTTACAGGGTGTTCCACGGCTTTTTGAATTTGCCGCGAACACCCCAAATTGTTCGCTGCTCCAAGCTCATCCCTAGTACTCACACAGACTCGTATTGCAGAGATATAGATGTCTGACAAGGTCTGTGTGATGATTATTAAGTCTACTAGGTCTAAAGCTGGCCACACATGTGAAGATATCTCTCATTCAGGCCAGAATCTATACATTCACCCACCTATGCTAAAGAGAATGGATGGACAAATCTCCTGCTGGCTATAATATTCTGACAGCCAGTACCCAGGGCTGAATAACCGAACAGTGATTGCAGATGATTGGCTCTTTGGCCATCTTTTTTTCCACATATCAAATGTTGTCAAGCTGGGTGGTGTCGGCAGAGCCACCCAAATCTGGGCTTCACAGGAATCAGCCGAAATTTGAACCGTGTATGGCCAACTTAACTTTGGTGCCTATTGGACTGGACAGTCATATTTACAGTAGACTCTCTGCACAGCTGCTGTAAAAGAAAAATGTAGGAAAGACTATGAAAATTCAGCTTGTTAGTACAATGTTTATCTCTTTCATATATTTTTTTTGATTTTAAAACTGTGAGTTTAGTTGGGCTTTAATGCTCATTCTGCATTTGCAATTTTTGGTCATTAACCATGTAACAAAATTGCTTACAAATCATAGTAGACATGCTAAACATTATGTTTAGGTTCACAACAATGCAATTTTTAGTGCCTTTTGCAGTTTGCAGAAACACACTGCAGTCCATTTAACATGGTTTCCCATGTTACACCCAAAGGGCCTAGTATGGGTTAGGGAGGACTAGACGCTATTAATTTATTTTTTATTGCCAGCAATTCTTTTTTTTTTATATATTCAGCTGTCAGTGGGGAACCCCGCTGACAGCTGTTGTTAAGGATGAGGCGGGGGTGACCTGTTTTTGACAGGTCCCCTCCCCACTTTCGGGAGACTGGGCCACGGTGAAGTACATCAACAGCTCGGCTTCCTACTCCTCTCTACCCTTCTGCTGGGCCAATGAGAGAGTACAACATGCTTTGCACATGCACAGTAGCGACCCGGCCGTGAAGTCAAAAGGCTACACTCCCAGGTTCCCTAATCAGCAATGCCGGTGGCAGCACCCGACCATTGGCTGCAGTGCTGACATCATTAGACTCCAGGACAGGTAAGTATCCTAAAGTTAAAAGTCAGCAGCTACAGTATGTGTAGCTGCTGACTTTTAATTTTTAAAGAACTCCTCTTTAACAACCAGCTATTCAGTTTGTTAAAGAGAAAAAATAAATAAACTAAACAAAAAAATAACTAAAAATGCATGAAATTTGCATGCAAAACCGCATCAAAAACGTGGGTTTAAAAACGCAAAATGCCGCGGAACAACTCATCAACCGCATGTTTATACCTCATGCACACTGGATGTTTTATTATGTCTTCTAGACGCCTTTCCTCCGAAAAAGTGCTTGACGCTTGTATATGGGTGTAATACGTGTAGGCGCATTTAGACAAGTGCTTGGGTGTTAATTATTTTAATTGGCCAAATAATAATTTATTCTGGCCATTGAAATTAATTAACACTCAAGCGTTAAATGTGCCTAGCATTAATACACATTTACAGGTGTCAGGCATTTTTCCTGCCAAAACACTGCTGCTCTTGAGCGCACAGGCAGCTGAGGATTTTCTGCCACTAAACTCCTCTAAATATGCGTGCATGAACAGGGGCATTTAGACGCAAAAGAAAAAAACGCTAGATGCCCTTTAAGTGATGTTAAAGGAGTTATAAACCCTTGTGGTTTTTCACCTCAATGCATTGTATGCATTGAGGTGAAAAACCTCTTGCAGTGTAGAAGCCCCCCCAGTGCCCCCATTTTACTTACCGGAACCCTTTCTTTCTCGTGCCAGGGATGAGCACACCAGCTCTAGCTAGTGTCTTGTGTCCTGAATAGCTAGATTGATAGCAGCGCAACCATTGGCTCCCACTGCTGTCAATCAAATCCAATGACTGGGGTGACGGGGCGAGGCCGAGTTCTGCTGTCTGTGTCAATTGACGCAGCAGTAGGACACAGGAGCACACCCGCATGAGTGCCCTGAGGGAGAGCGCTTCTCCGACAGGGCATTTGAGAAGAGGAGGAGGCAGGAGTGCCGCTGATGGAACCCTAGAAGAGGAGGACCGGGCCACTCTGTGCAAAACCAACTGCACAGAGCAGGTAAGTTTGACATGTTTTGTTTTTTGTTTGTTTTTTAAACACAAATCTTTACAACCCCTTTTAAAAAAAAATTTAAAAAAAATTAACATGTTATACTTACCTTCTCTGTGTAATGGTTTTGCACAGAGCAGCCCCAATGCTCCTCTTATTAGGTCCCCTGGCTCCTTCCTCCTGTTGAGTGCCCCCAGAGCAAGCAGCTTGTAATGGGGGCACCCAAGCAGACATGCTCCCCAGACTCTGCTCTTCATGTTCATTCAGACAAGAAGCCGCGGCTTGACCCCACCCCATCTTTCACTGGCTGTGATTGATAGCCAATGGCTTCCGCTGCTGTCTCAGCCAATGAGGAGAAAGAGTCCAGAGAGAGCCAAGGCTCTCATGCACGTCGCTGGATCGAGAGGGAGCTCAGGTAAATATTAGGGTGGTCTGTGGGGGGCTGCTGTACACAGAAGGTTTTTTACCTTCATGCATAGAAAAAAACCTTTGGCCTTTAGAACCACTTTAAGAGCAGCATTAAAAATGTCCAGTCTGCATGAGGCCTTATACTTGGTCGGATCCTCCTCTTCTCGGGTCCCCTGCTAGCACTCTAGGTTCATGCTCTCCTTGCTGTGCTACCATAGGAAGACACTTCCTTATGTGGCAAACCTGAAGACTCGATCCTGAGCTGTGCTTCCTGTGTTCATAGAGACATATTAGGCTAAGCACCCCCCCGCCGGTCCTTCGTCACAGGATTTGACTGACAGCAGTGGAAGCCAATGGCTCCCGCTGCCTCGGCAAGGCCTGTGAGAGTGGGGAGAACCGCTGTAGATGTTCACAGTGCTGGATTGAGTGAGAGTTTAGGTAAGTATAAGGGGGGTGAGGAGACGATATCACTGCCTAAATATTTTTTACCTTAATGCATGGAATGTATTAAGGTAAAAAAATGTTAGGCTTTAGATTCACTTTATTCACTGTAATAAAGGTGGCTGTAGCTTGCATTGAAGGACTGATCTGTTGGGTAGCTAAGACCAAACTCACTACAGTGAAATCTGTATAAAATGTTTGCTGTGTGCCAAGTTTTGATAGGTGTGCTAGACTGTAAGCTCTGCTGGGACACAGGCAGATGGGAATAGGAATTAAAGCGGGATTCCGCTCTTTTTTTATTTTTTTCTTACCTGTCTCACTGGTGGGCGAGTGCTACCTTCGATTGGCATCCACGTCCGGCGTTTATTTGACCCCCGGCGCGACGAATCTTTTCCTCAGGATGACTTATAAAAACCTACTCTGGCGTTTTCCATTTTAACTGTGGGCGTCTGAAGCCCACAGGCATTTACTTCCTGGTATATGATGACGTCTGGCTCCCAGCATGCTCCGCTCCATCTTGCACATGCTCAGTGAGAGCAGTGACAAGGAAAGAAAAACTTTCATTGTCCCCCATGGATTCTTGGGAAATTTCCCAGGGACCATTGCGAGGACGATAGCCACGCCTACTCCCCCGGGAGGACAACCCGGAAGTCAGCTGAAACATCAGAAATAAAAGGTAAGTAAATAATATTTTTTTTTTTCAGGGTTCGTTTAGGTAAGTATGCTATCTGTTGATTTTAATAACATGAACTTTCATTTTTAGGTACCAAACCACTTTAATTCCTCTAAAGAGTGGCTGAAAAATAAAATATTAGAATATAAGACAGAAGAAATATGTGCTGGTACATTTTAAAAGTCAGAGAAATGTTACACCTATTTATTTTCAGTAGTAACGGGGGGGGGGGGTTATTTCCTAAAACTGGAGCGTGAAAAATCTGGCGCAGCTGTGCATAGAAACCAATCAGATTTCAGGTTTTATTGTCAAAGCTTAATTGAACAAGCTGAAGTTAGAAGTTGATTGGCTACCAAGCACAGCTGCACCAGATTCTGAGTGCTCCAGTGTTAGTAAATCGCCCTCAATGCAGTACACAAAGCTTTAAAGAGTGCATAGAACCTCAGGCCCGATCCTCCAAACGAGCTCACATAAAAGCATATATGCATATTAGGACTAATTCGTAAAGTTATCCTACCAATTAGACATGTACAATTTGTTTAGTTCCAAATTAGTTTTTTGGTGAAATTCAACAAATTCCTTCATTCGGAAGTGTTCAAATTAATGAAAACACGTTTAACAAATTTTTTCCAAATGTGAAAAAATCTGAAAATGTGGAAATTTGAAAATCTGAAAATGCAAAATTCAAAGATTCGGAAATTCAGAATTCTGTAAATTAGAAAAACTCCAAAATCCAAAATTCGAAAGTCAAAAATTAGAAAATCCTGAAATTTTTAAATTCGAAAATAAGAACGAAAATCCAAAAATTAGAAAACCTGAAAATTCGAAAATCTGAAATAATAACTAACTAATTAACTATTACTAACTATTCAATTATAGGTATTGGAATTCCCTTTCAAATTTGGCTGTTAGTTAATGAAATTAATACAAATTTATCCAAAGTTACAAATTATGCAAAATAACGAATGCTGCATCTAAACGAATGAAACATAACTTATTAATAATAATAAATAATAATAATATTAAGAATTTTTTATTATTATTATTTATTATTAATTTGTTACATTCCATTCGTTTAGATGCGGTACTCGTTATTTCGGATAATTCAATCACTAGCTGAACGTTCAACCTCTATACATACAGTGTCACTGCTGGCATTATAACACATCAATAGAGGATTAAAATTGATTGACAAAGGTGCTGACTTTTCAAGTGGAACTTCATCCAAAACATGACATACAGACATAACATTCAACACTTGAAGTACACATATGTTTTCTTTGTGTTAATGATGGGATTTTTTTGTGTGTATTTTGTGACATTGATGCATCTAAATGTAATTGCTCTGAAACCTGTTGAATCCTAACAAATATATCATGTGAGATAAAGATCACTTTGTTAGCTTTCTATTGACGTTTGCCCCTCCTACATGGGGTTGAGTGCAAGCTACATCTACATTGATTCTACATTTTTATTTTGGTGTTTCAACTTGGAAGATCTCCCCTCTCTGTTGCGGTGACTACAAGATTATTGCAATGCAATGAGCCAAACCTCCATTATTTACCCTCTGGAGTACATTTTCCATATATTTCTCTGCAGAACCCATTCAAGGGCTTAGGAAAGGAAAAAGGAAGCCCAGCTCACAGCTCACAGCAATGCTTTGCATGTAACCCATACACAGTGGTGTCAACCATCAGTATTTTTACTGGCAGTCAGTAAAAAACGGGCACTTTACTCCTGCCAGTAAATGCCAGTGACAGAAAAAGGTTGCCAGTAAAATATATGGCTGACATTTGGCTTGGAACTGTTCCAGTCTGTGCCGGCCAAACCCATCCCAGTGCTTGCTACAGTGTGTTTGGATGGCACAAGAAGGGGGCTGGCCTGGTGGAGGCGGTGCCTGAGTGTGTAGTGTGATATCATTGTGCAAGGGACCAGAGCAGAGCAGCTGGAGCCTCCTGTGCGGGTCTGCGGGACGGGAGCAAGGCAAGCCGGGAGTCAGTGGTGTTTGGACTGGAGTGGATTGAAGGGACCACCTGTCATGGACAAAGACTCTCACTGTAGCTCAGGAGGGGACGTGTTGGTGATCTGTGCTGCTGCACACTGCAGTCATTGTCATTGTCAGTGTCAGTTTCATGCATGTGCATGCCCATTCCAAAGTCCTGTCCTGAGCTACTTACTTAATATATCAAAAATAAAATAATAAAGACACGTTTGCCTTAATCTACCTTAAATCACTTTGCTAATTGCATAATACACTGTTTGTGGCCTAAATAATGAAATTTGCACTTAAAACTGTTATTTTGAAATGTCAGTAAAAACATAATTGTCTCAGTAAATTTTGGGTTACGTGTCAGTAAATTTCAATCTGGTAGGTTGGCAACCCTGCCCATCAGGATATGGGAAATCTTTCCTTTGACAGCACAGACAGCAATAGATGGTAACAAATGTTCTACTCAGCTCCCAATCTACACAAGAGTTCCATTTTATACATGATACATATTTTTTTAAGGCAATAACAATTTCATAAGCCCTTTCATTAAGGGAACATTTAACAACAGGATACAATACAATCAATATAAACACAAATCCCCCACTGATAGTAGATAAATAGTAGGTTATACAACTTTACATTGGGTGAAGACTGTTATAGAAAATGTTATTTACATTGACTTAATGCACATAGTGCAGTTATATTTTGGTTAAATATAGGAGGAATTTAAAGTAGAGCTATCGGCAAAATGTTTTTGTCATTTTTGATAGCACAATGGAGGGTTATAACTCCTGCTGTGCGTTTTTTTTTTTCGCCATCTGTGTTCCATTTTAGGGATTTCCCTTCACTTCCTGTCCCATAGCCAAACAAGAAGTGAGAAGAAATCCCTGCAAATAAAACGAATCCCTTGGGGACCCCCAGGTCACCAGAATTAATGTCCCCATTGGAAGATTCCCCCTCTATTACTTTTCTGGGGACAACCCAAACTTTTTGATTTTCTTTTGCGTTCACTTTCAATGATAATGGATGACAAATACTGAGGGTGAATCTACTTAACGGAGGCACAAACAGCAATAAAAACTGACAGATGTTCTAATCCCTCTGCACTCTATCCAAAACTAAAAAAAGTTTTGCCTTTAGTTATACTTTAACCACTTGCCAACCAGCCGCCATCATTTTACTGCGGCAGGTCGGCACGGTCCCATGGACCATCATAGTAGGCACGCGCATTCACGCCGCACAGGGTGCCGATTCTCGTGGCCGACAGTTTCGATGACTGCCGGTCACAGACGATCACGAGCACTAGAGACAGAACAGGCATGAGTGTGTGTAAACACACACTTCCCTGTTCTGAGAGGAGTGACAGATTGTGTGTTCCTATTAGTTAGGAACCACGGTCCGTCACTTTCTCCAGTCAGTCACCTCTCCCTTCAGTTAGAATCACCTCCCAGGGAACACAGTTAACCCCTAGATCACCCCCTAGTGTTAACCCCTTCACTGCCATTGACATTTTTACAGTAATCAATGCATTTTTTTTAGCACTAATCGTTGTATAAATGCCAATGGTCCCAAAAATGTGTCAAAATTGTCCGATGTGTCCGCCATAATGTCACAGTCATGATAAAAATTGCAGATCGCCACCATTACTAGTAAAAAAAAAAAATAATAATCAAAATGCTATAAATCTATCCCCTATTTTATAGACACTATAACTTTTGCACAAATCAATCAATATACACTTATTGCGATTTTTTTTTACCAAAAATATGTAGAAGAATACATATCAGCCTAACCTGAGAAAAAAATGCTTTTTTAAAAAAAATATATAGCAAAAAGTACAAAATATTGTGTTTTTTTTTAAATTGGCGCTCTTTTTTTATTTATAGCGCAAAAAATAATAATAGCAGAGGCTTTCAAATGCCACCAAAAGAAAGCTCTATTTGTGGGGAAAAATCTACAGTGTATGTAGTACTGTATCAATGATGCCTAGGCCACAGGCTTTAAATAGTTCTCTAGGGATTTCAGTAATTTTGTCCATTAATTTGTTGTTACAGGTTGAACTCCAGTAAGCAATGAAATAAACACATTTACCTTTCAAAGGATTTGTATTTCTGCCCGTCCATTTGTGAAATTACATAACTCACAGCACAGCCCTGTCTGGCAGGCAGAGAACCTGATTTTTCTATGCTGTAGTTAAGTTACCCTTGCAGGTCTTATACCTCTCCAGCCGGTGACTGGACTGTGAAAGGAGAAGTAGTACACTGATGAGCTAATCTCTCTGCGATTACTTCTTATCAGCATGTTCCTTGTTAGCACATGAGAACTTCAAAACAACTGACTTGCTCCTTTTGCTGCTTCCCCCCTCTCCATTTCTGAGCTATGCTGTACAAGAGGTTGCGCAAGGCTAATACCAAGTAAAATTTACACTGGCCGTTGATTAGTAGATTTTCAAATGAAAATTCTTAGGCAAAAGAATGTTTTAAGAAAGTTTGTTAATTTTTCTAATCATTGGTGTGTCAAATTGATGTTCATTTTCGACTGTAGTGATGAGAAAATTTGAAGGAGCGGGATTAAAATTTTTTCTTCAATGAACATATTTCTCACAGTGCATGTGGTTTTTGCTTGGTAAAGTTCATTTATTTCAAAATTAAAAGTTCAAAGCAAATGCCATCTTTCAAACGACATTCAAATGTTCTGAAAATGTCCTAAGAATTTTCATACAAATTATCCTAATGCCCCGTACACACGATCGGACTTTCTGACAACAAAACCGTGGATTTTTGTTTGAAGGTTGTTGGCTCCAATTTGTCTTGCATACACACAGTCACACAAATATTGGCCAACAATTACCAACGTGGGAACGTGGTGACGTACAAGACGTACAAGGAGCCGAAAAAAAGGAAGTTTCATCAGTCATGTGATATCTCCATTATGAACACTAGTTTTACAAGACCGAGTGTTTCCGGCTCGTAGTTGATTCCAAGCATGTGTGAACTTTTGTGCGATGGACTTGTGTACACACGATCGGAAAGTCAGACAACAAAGTTTTGTTGGCGGAAAATTTGAGAACCTGCTAGCCAACATTTGTTGGCGGAAAGTCCGACAACAAATGTTCGATGGAGCATACACACAGTCGGACTTTCAGCCAACAAGCTCACATCCAACATTTCCTGACCAAGTCCGACCATGTGTACGTGGCATAAGACTTTTCCTAAGAATTTTCTTTCAAAATTCTATCCATCTATGACCAGCTTTAAATACTTGAACTGTTTGCATTTAAAAACATACAGTACCTGTAATAATAAATGGATTCATGCAGAACTGCATTGATTCTGTCTTTTATATCTGCATAGAGTTTAGCTTTAAGTACCATTTCAATAGCTAACGTCACAATACCAAACCAGCACAAAAAATCGAATAGGATATTTTCTACATTTTTAATATATATATATATATATATATATATATATATATATATATATATATATATATATATATATATATATATATTTTTTTTAATTAAGGCATGGCTGGTTTAATCCAGCCATACCTATTGTTGGGAAGTCTTTGGTCATCAGATTTGGTATTCTCACTGGAGACCAAATCAAAGTTCATTCTCTCTAGTATCTGTAACCATAACTATATTATCATGCCTTCCAACTTCATATCACCTGTTGTTTATAGTGTGTAGTAATTCTTCCAGCTCTTCTTCAGTTTCAAGATCATTTACAGCTTTATTAGGAAGAAATAAAGTGGACATTCCTATTTTGATGCTTCTACCAAACATGGCTTGATATGGCGACTGGTATATGCGTTTATGATATTCTATGTTTTTTATTATCTGGACAAAGCAAAGTCCTTCTGACCATTTGTTGTTTTTTTCCATATCCATCCAAGCCATTAACATATTGTGTATCTCCTCATGGATCATCTCTGTTTCATCGCACAATAGGTTCTGGAAAAAACATGCCTTCCCATTAACAACTTTTAAACTTGGTCACAAAAGTTTTAATTCAGCTATTAGCCCAGTAGCAAACTCTCTATCACTGTCTAATTGTATAATGGAAGGTGCTCCAAAAATGCAAAAAATGTCCAACAGTTGTTTGGCAACTTCAGCAGCTTTTTTTGAAGTTAATGGACTTAATTGGACAAACCTAGTCACATAGTTTTGGTCAACTATAATGAACTGAAACTGGTCATCAGGCATTGTTTGCATGTCAATCAAATCAACCTGACATTGACTTTCCATCTCAGAGAATTTAACTGGTTTCAGGACAATACTATTCTTTTGAGTGCCAAGCTTCTGCTGGCGGCTAACACATAACTCCAGGAACAAGAGAACCACCTCCTGGGTCACATTTTTGTAGCTCTTTTTTCAGTTCAGCCAACATTCTGAGTTTTCTTCCATGTCCTGTATTGACATGAGCTTTGAGTAGCACATTGTACATGCCTTCATTGGTTATATAATATTACTGGATGGTTGTATTAGTTTTGGTGAATGGAGCAATATGTTTCTCCTCATCTCCAACGCAGCATATCTGAAATCTTTTCAAACGCTGATAGGACAAGGAAGACTTCTTCTCAAGTTTGGCCATTTCTACCTGTTCCTTGATTTCACTGTACTTTTCTGGTGTCAAATACATGGAATTATCTTCTCTCTTTTCTGAGCATAAACCCTGAAAACAGTCGTAGAAGACCTGTTTATCGACGATAGACATGGTCCCTCTGATGCCATTTGGACCTGTGCAATGTAGATCCCAAATGTGTTTGTATTGTACCTGTAAGGAAAAAAGATACAATGAAAACATCCCCTAATTATTTACGTCTGAAACAATTATCCTTTTACAATATTTCTATATTTCACACTAATTAAAGTCATCAGCTTAAAAAAATACAAATAAAAGCTCAGAAAAATTTAGTGTTTTAAATTCTTACTTGCAGCATTTTTCTTTTCAATAATTGATTTTTTTTTTATCTTTACTTCTACTTTTACTTGAGGCACTGGGGTTGATTAACTAAAACTGCAGAGTGCAAAACCTGGTGCAGCTGTGCATGGTAGCCAATCAGCTTCTAACTTCAGCTTGTTCAATTAAGCTTTGACAAAAAATCTGGAAGCTGATTGGTTTCTATGCAGATCTGCACCAGATTTTGCACTCTCCAGTTTTAGTAAATCAACCCTAATGTGCCTTTGAAATTGCTATAACATTTGACTACTCCATAAAGGGCCAATTCCCTAGCACATACCCCTCACTCCTTATAATGTATTTTTCGCTCCATAAGAGGCACCTGACCATAAGACAAACCTAGGCTTTAGAGGTTGAAAACAAGAACAAAAAATATTCTGAACCAAATGGTGTACTAAAATATTTTCCAGTGCCCATGAAATGCAGAGTGACCATTACCATAGAAAATGCAGAGTGACCATTACCATAGAAAATATTGACAGAGTATTGACAGGGTATGGCAGAGTATTGGCAGGGTATGGCAGAGTATTGGCAGAGTATGGCAGAGTATTGGCAGGGTATGGAAGAGTATTGGCGGGTTATTGCAGAGTATTGCCAGAGTATTGCCAGGGTATGGCAGAGTATTGACAGGGTATTGCAGAGTATTGGCAGGGAATTGCAGAGTATTGTCAGGGAATTGCAGAGTATTGGCAGGGTATACCAGAATATTGCAGAGTATTGGCAGGGAATTGCAGAGTATTGGCAGGGTATGGAGGGATGGCTGTGACTGCATTTGTCACAGAGCAGCGCTGTGGGCACTACAGATGCAGCCCAGAGCACTGCTGCCATCCGATCTCTCCCCTCCACTGTACAGATCTGTACACAGAGGGGAGAGAGGAACCGGCATCATCATGATGCCATTTTGTTTACAAGTGATCGCTCCATCACGGAGCGATCATATTGTAAATGGCCAAAGGGTGCACCAAGGTGGCCACCGCTCCGGAGCTAGACCGAAGCCATGGCCTTTCCTAAGGCCGAGGCCGCGGAGCACTCCGGATCACAGTGGGGGCGGTGCCAATCGTATATTCGCACCATAAGACACAGGCACATTTTCCCCCATATTTCTGGGGGAAAAAAGTGCGTCTTATAGTCCGAAAAATATGGTACTTCATAGCACTTCCCTCTTCCAGGAGTGTCTAATTACAGTCAGTGCTGGCTCAGCTCCTCTGCCTCTTCCTTCGCTTCCCTACATAACTTATTTATGTGGCAGCTGGGAGAGGGCTGAAGCGGGAATACTATAGAGCAGTGATGGCAAACCTTGGCACCCCAGATGTTTTGGAACTACATTTCACATGATACTCATGCATTCTGCAGTATAGATGAATATCATGGGAAATGTAGTTCCAAAACATCTGGAATGTCAAGGTTCGTCATCACTGCTATAGAGTGTCACTTACGTAACAGCTTTGAGTCTGTTTGAAATGCTGGCATCCCAGCAGCCAGGGCCTGCCAGCAGTCTCAGAGCTTTTGGATGTCTATACAAAGGAAGATTTTACAGATAAATAAAATTCGTAAAATCTGTTCTTGTCCTATTGAGGAGAAAATCTCCCCGCCATCTCTGGAAGCAGCAATAAAAAGGTAACGCTTTCTCACTTGATTTCAGCCTGTTGTAAACCTCTGAAGGAGCAGAACCCAACTGGGGAGAAAAAGGGGCAGCACTTGGGGACAATCAGGTATGCACATTTGCATATGCTAAAAAGGAGCATGCTGTCAGGAGGAGAAAACAAAGAGATGACCTCATCAGTCTGTTGCTGCTCCTTCGGTACCTAATAATAGGCTTGGGGCAAGATGATGACTATGTTTATTGCCTGACTGAAGTTAAAAAAAAATGTCTGGTCAGCAAGCTGGCTGGGCTGTGCAGTAACCAGTGGCGGAACTACCGCCATAGCGAACCCACGCGGGCGCTATGGGGCCCGCAGCTGAGGGGCCTGGTGAGGATGAGGAATGCTGACATCTCACCCGCGATTTCAAGGCGATCTCCCGCTAGGCGGCTACCTACTGGTGCACTGCTGCCTAGTTTAGCTGGGAGGATGCAGGCCTGGATGGATTATTATGTGAGTGTGGCATGTCAGTCTGCAGGGCCCGGCAGCGGCCACGGCTCTGCCGGCATAGTGATACCTCTGTGTGTTCAGACTCTGCTGACCGTGCAGTGTGCAGACTTCACGGTCTGTTCGACCAGCGATGTCTGTGTCTGCCAATTGAATTGGAGGTGACGCCGCCGCCCGTCAGACCCCACCAATGCCCATCACGATAACAATTAGGCTGCTTCCTGTGTGCCCAGTGAAAGTTGCCGTGACAGCCAATGAGGTGCTGAGCGCAAGCGCGGTTCCCCGCCCACCTTATGATGTCGTTCCCTCCTCCAGTCCCACCCACAATGGAGCAGGGGGGCCCGTGCAGTGCTTTGGCTGGCTGTCCCACATGATCAGCAGTGTGGAATGGAGGCTCAGGCTAGAGCTGAGAAGAAGGTACAGACAGTCTGATGTGTAACAGCATCAGTGAGGCCTGTAATTGGTACAATCTCATGTGTGTAACACAGTGTGTCAGTCAGTGTGTTCTGCAATAATTGCTGCCTAGCTCAAGCCGTAGACAGACAGTTTTAGGCTGGGTTCACACTGCTGCGGTGTAGGAGATCGGATGTGATCCGCACCTCACTGCAGTGCAAATCACATGCGATCTCTGTGCGATGCGATTTCAGCCATACAGATAGTATGGCTGAATTCGCATCGCATCCGGCCCAAACTCGCACAGGACCCTTTTTTTGGTCTGCTGCAGAATCGGATCGCATGGCTGTTCACACCATGCGGTCCGATTCCTGTCCGAGTTTGCAGATCGCACTGCAATATGCGAACTGATTTGGAGGTGTCATTAACTTTTCACTGACACTCCCAGCAGTTCGCATAGGGCAGTGTAAATTGCCGCTGGGAGGCATGCGATGCGGGAACCCGCAGTATATTCGCAGCGTACCCACATCGCAGCAGTGTGAACCCAGCCTTACACACAGTCTGTAGTTGCAGCAATCATATTCAGACTTCACAGTGTACAGTATAATAGCATCATATACATATTTATTATATTATGGACAAATACTGGATACTGTATTGTGGGAAACTGACAAAGCCCAAGGCATACTGCAAGCAGGTACACATAGATAACATCCACCCTCCAAAATTTGTATACACTCTACACACTATGCTGTTGCTTGGGTACTGTGCCACATGTGTGGTAATCTGTTCTTCAATGGCATTAGTTAATTTTTTTTGGGGGGGGGGCCCATACAACCTTTTGCTATGGGGCCCTGTGATTTCTAGTTACGCCCCTGGCAGTAACCCCAAATTCTGGTGCTAATCATTGACCAGCAATCCAGATTGATCTGACCTCTTTATACTCCATTGAGGTCACCCATCATAGTGAATAATCGCAACAGAGGGGTGAAGGAGCCAGGGAATGAAAAGGACAGGAAAGTAGAAATATCTGTTTCTCCCTATGGCTCAATGGGAATCAGAAATGTGTTCTGGAAGACTTGTTTGACATCTGTGAGCACAGGCCCTAACTCAAATGTCACACATTTTTCACAAGATTTGGTTGGAAAATTCAAGAAAGAGAACATTTGGCCGCTTCAAATTTTGACATTAGATGCCATGTTAATGAAGATTGTCCAAAAGTCTTCAAAAGAAAGAAAAGCTGAATGAATGTATGCCAATTTCTCATACATTTAGGAGGTTGATGTGTTTAAAATACAACCTATAATATATACCATACAGTATAAAAAAAAATATATATATATATATATATATATATATATGTGTGTGTATACTGGGTGTGTGTGTGTGTATGTATGTATGTATGTATGTATATATATATATATATATATATATATATATATATATATATATATATATATATATATATATGTGTGTATACTGTGTATGTGTGAATATATATATATATATATATATATATATATATATATATATATATATATATATATATATATATATACAATACTGTATAACCCAGAATGTGCCTTCTTTCTTAACCCTCACAAAATCATCATCAAAGGCCCATGAAATTACTTTTAATCATATCAAAATTCACTAGTGAAAATTAATCTGTATGTTCTTTTGTAAGAAAATCTTGCCTAATTTATAGAAAAGGGATTTTACAAGCTGGTAGCATTTATAGAATGCAAGTCTTTATGTCTGTTATAGGAACTACAGGATTAATAACTATAATTAGCCACCCACTGCATGCCAATATTTTCTTGTTTCATCTTCCCTCTTTACCACTCATACATTAACCACACAATGGAATAATTAAAGAGAATACATCTATAAGCAGGGTGCTTAATGCCAGCTCCATGCTGTGTTGGTACCATCCTCCAACATCAGCAAGGGGTTAATGCTGAAATGAGGATTGATATAGATGGACCAACACCTGCAGATATCCTGTCTTGTTTTACAACTTACTTAAAGTTAAACTCTGGGCACACCAACTTTAATTTGAGTATATTTCCTGATAACTATAAAGAATATATATTAATTTTGTGAGAACCAAACGTGTTTGAAAACCTAGATATTACCTTGTAAATTTAACAAGGCAATTGTTATTGTGCTGTACATGGCCTGTGCAAAAAAACAGAGCGGTGTGTAGGACTCAGCAGGTCCACTAACTACAGGCTGCCTGTAGAAAACCACAGGAGGGGGCGGAGACACGACCAGTCACCCTGCACAAGTTGAGAGAGCAGCAGTGAGCGGTCTTTATTACAGGAAGTCCTGCACAGATGCAAGATAAAGTTATTGTTTTATGATGAATTACTGCACAGATCTGGAAGAAATACTGTATACAAAGGAAACCAAGATTCAAGTAAGAATGCATTTGCCTAATGTATTTAAACATGATTACACATAATTATTAGTGATGTTCAATTACATATAATAATTTAGCAAATTTCTTAGCAAACTCCTTATTAGAAACAATAATCTTATAACCTCCACTTCTACCATCCAACCTGTTATTCAATTGCCACAAAATGAGCATGTCGATTTTTTGTGTAGCATTCTCACAATCCTGAAGACAAGTGAGCTGAAATAAACTGAATCAGCAATAGATCCTATAGAAAAATTATTTTAACAGTTGCCAGTAAACTTAACAGTAGTTAAGTTTCATTTTGTAGTACACACTATAACTACACTATAATATGATGGCAACTATGTGAATGAACAAATTCAAGTTGTGTGTTTTGTTCATCACAGGCACACTAGTGAGTACAAATGTCATCCCCCCTATCTTAAAGTGGTTGTAAATCTCAGACATGAAATATGAACAAAGCATATCCCTCTATAGTGTGTATAATGGGGATGTGTCGCTTCTCTCCAATCAGTTCTCAGAGCTCTCCTCACTGAGCTCTACAGAATGTAAATTCAACTCTTCAGCTAGTATACTGTATGTATTATGTAGGAGAATTTGTTCAATCTCTGTGTATCACCTGAGGATTGACTCTTCACTGGGTATATGTGAGGGTTTACAACAACTTTAAGCCTACAATCATGTCACTTGTCTTTGAATTTACATATATATTCCTCCTGCACCTTGGACCAAACCGATTGTTATAATTGCCCCCTCCTACCAACCCTAAGATCCTGTCTGCTTGTGACATCAGTGGCATCATGACATTATCACTCTGTGCATGGGTTCCAGGCTGGAGAGCGCTTGTGGTTTTGTCAAGAAGGTGATGTCACCAGCGGCTAGGACAATAGGACATTTAAGAGCAAGGGGGTGCGTGAGGCACACACTCCTCTGGTTTTTAGGGGGCTGGAAGCCAGCTGCCTGGGTGGCTAATGAGACTCAACATTGGTCCCCAGTGTCTGCTTCTCCATGGTGGAGACATGCTCTTTCCCAATTGGGCTTCCTCTTTTTTACTCTCTGTGGGATCACACCTTTTCTCTGGAGCATATTTCTCAATTATTTATAGCTGTTTTATCCTAGTTGGAAACTTGCTCTATAACCTTGGTGCAAGGTGGAATCTCTTTTACATAATTTTTTATATGTATGTAATTCGGCGTATATGTGGGGACGTCTCCCCCCTCCCACCGCCCTCCGGTGCTTCTACCAACTCACTGCTTCCATCGGTGAGTCGGACACAGGACCCGGATAATGATCATAGAGATTTCCAGTGGACCAGATGGTCGCCGGAGTCTCTATGATCGTTCGGAGGCCAGGCGCGATGTTATGACGTCACGCCCGGCCTCTGCATTCAAATAACAGCGCCGCCTCGGCTGGGAAGCTGTGATCGTTTTTTTTAATTATTATTATTTTAGGCTTCCCAGCCTAGAGGTGAGATGTGGGGTCTTATTGACCCCATATCTCACTGTAAATAGGTTCGATCATGCCATATTCCTATTACAAGGGATGTTTACTGTAACGCAAAACATGTAACCAGTAAAAAAATTTAAAGCGTCACCTATGGGGATTTTTAAATACCAAAGTTTGGTGCCATTCCACGAGCGCGTGTAATTTTGAAGCGTGACATGTTGGGTATCTATTTACTCAGCGTATCTTCATCTTTCACATTATGCAAAAAAATTGGGCTGTTTTTTTTTTTAAAACGTGAAACTTTTTTTAAACATGAAACAGTTTTTTTCCTGAAAAAAGCGTGTTGGAAAAATTGCTGCGCAAATACTGTGCGAGATAAAAAGTTGCAACAACCACCATTGTATTCTCTAGGGTCTTTGCTAAAAAAAACATATATGATGTTTGGGGGTTCTATGTAATTTTCTAGCACAAAAAAATATGAATTTTACATGTAGGAGAAAAATTTCAGAATTGGCCTGGGTGTGAAGTGGTATAAAAATAAATAAATAAATAAATAAATAAATATAAATATATATATATATATATATATATATATATATATATATATATATATATATATATATATATATAAATAAATATATATTAAATAAATATAAATATAAATAAATATATATATATATATATATATATATATAATTAATTTATTCATGTCATGTCATTTTTTTTGTTCATCGCAGTTAAATGAGTGAGCAAATATCATCATCCTTACCTTAAGCCTGCAATCACATCGTTTGTCTTTGAATTTACATAGATCTTCCCCTTGCATTGGTCTGTGGACCACACAGACTGTTATAATAGCCCCCTCCTACCAGGGCTAAGCTCCTGAGTCCACTGTGCCTCTGGCATTGCTGCACACAAAGCTTCTTCCTGGCAGCACATCACTTCCTACTATCAGACAGAAAGCTTTGTTTTTTCCAGTAGGAGACCAGATTTTCATCACAGCAGCCATTTTTCCTGAGATTTAAACGGTTTACGAGAGATGAATTTTGCTTCAAGAAAATGGCTACTGTGACCAAGACAGTTTATTAAAGCATCCAGAAATAAAGTAGGTTAGTGAATTCAGCCACTGATAAAGGTTGGATGTATAGGGGTGAGCAGGGCTGGAGTTAGATCTATGGGGGTCCAGGGCCCCTATAGGTTTGGTAGGCCCCTCATTCACAGGCATTAATATACAGGCATACCCCACTTTTAAGTACACAATGGGTATTATTTACTAAAGCTGGAAAGTGCAAAATCAGGCTCACTTCTGCATAGAAACCAGGTTTTATTACCAAAGCTTAACTGAACAAGCTGGGGTTAGAAGCTCATTGGTTTCTATGCAGAAGTGAGCCTGATTTTGCACTTTCCAGCTTTAGTAAATAAACCCCATTGTGTACTTAAAAGTGGGCTATGCCTGTACACAGCAAAATAACCTAATTTACACATCAAATACTATGATCTACTAAAGGTAAAAAGACTGTGTACTCTGCAAGGGCGTTTGCTCCAGAGCTTAGTAAATGAGGTAAAGCTTCACTTTGCAAAGAATACCCAATCACATGCAAGGGGGAAAAAACAGCATTTATGCTTGCACATGATTGGATGATGAAAGTCAGCAGAGCTTCTGCTCATTTATTAAGCTTTGGAGCAACTACACATTCTATTTGCTTTTATTAAATAAGCCTCGTAGTCTTTGGACAATTTGTACATACATAAAAAGAGTAAAGTGGTATTAAACCCAAAACGAAAAATTTTATATATTAACGTAAAAAAAGCTTACCAATCATTAGATATGGTGGCTGCATTCATTTTCTGTTTTTAGACTTTTTCTCTTCTGTTTTCATCTGGTGACCTCGATAGTATTACACCTCCTCTATTAGAGCGCTTACATTAATACTGGACAGCAACATTGTTAGTATGGGGTGAGGGGAGTGTTAGATGTAGATGCACTAGCAGCTTTAGGCCGGCTATACACAGAGCAATTTATTTTCCGGCAACCTTGGGTTGTAGGAAAGAAATTTGCTTGATTCCCCTATCAACACAGTGTTGATGCGAGAATCCCTCTTGCTGGGCCATTGTCTTCTCCCTGTGGGGGGGGGGGGGGGGGGGCACCCCCAATGGGAGAAAACTGTGATTATCGCTAGCGACTATAGCAGCCACTTGCTATAATTGCAAAAGAGGTTCCAAATTGATTAATCAATACTTTCAGCCTGCCCATTATTGGTTCGGATCTCAGCGGGTTTCTGCTGAACCGGGCAAAATTCGAACCGTGTATGGCTAGCGTTAGATAACTAAAGCCAAACTCCAGCTAAAAGTTAACAGCTTTTTTTTCCCTTTTGGGATAAAGATTTTACATAAATAAATTATAGCTGTCCATTGTAAGTACCCCTGCCAGTGTTAAATGGTTTGTCTCAAAAATGTAACTGCTACATCAGCAGGACAGCTTGAAATGCAACAGATTTACTGACTGGCTCACCAGGTGAAAATAAAAGAAGGAAAGCCTTAATAAGAAAACAAATGCAGCCATTACATCTATGAATTGGTAACTTGCAATATAATAAATGTTTGCTTTTGGGTTTAATGCTGTTTTAAATTAGTTATACTGGATATATAAAGTAAATACCATATTTATCGGCGTATAACACGCACAAGCGTATAACATGCATCTTCACTGTAAGAGGGACGTTTCAGGAAAAAAACATAAAATTTAAATAAAGAATTTTGAAGCAAAATAAGGGTGAGCACCCATCAATGCAACCTAATCAGTGCCCAGCTGCAGCCTCACCATTGCCCATTAATGCAGCCTAATCAGTGCCCATTTGCAGCCTCACCATTGCCCATTAATGCAGCTTAATCAGTGCCCATCTGCAGCCTTGCCTTTGCCCATCAATGCAGCCTGCTTAGTGCCCAACTGCAGTCTCACCATTGATGGATTACACAAAGCTGGTAACTCCTGTGTACTTGGCGCTCGCAGTCACTCACAGTCCCGCCTCCTGGCCCGCCTCCTATGATAGACTGAACACCGGTCCAATGCCGGGCCAGAAGGCGGGACTGTGTGTGACTGCGAGCGTACACAGGAGTTCCCAGCTCTATGTCGCCCCCTCCTTCCCCTCCGAGACAGCCAGGTATCGGCGTATAACATGCACCCATGATTTGCCCCCTATTTTCAGGGTGATAAGGTGCATTTTGTACGCCAATAAATAGGGTATATCTACAGTGGGGATCGAAAGTTTGGGCACCCCAGGTAAAAATGTGTATTAATGTGCATAACGAAGCCAAGGAAAGATTGAAAAATCTCCAAATGGCATCAAATTACAGATTAGACGTTCTTATAATATGTCAAAAAAAGTTAGATTTTATTTCCATCATTTACACTTTCAAAATTACAGAAAACAAAAAAATGGCGTATGCAAAAGTTTGGGCACCCTGCAGAGTTAATATCTTGTACTGCCCCCTTTGGCAAGTATCACAGCTTGTAAACGCTTTTTGTAGCCAGCCAAGAGTCTTTCAATTCTTGTTTGAGGTATCCTTGCCCATTCTTCCTTACAAAAGTGTTCCAGTTCTTTGAGATTTCTGGGCTGTCTGTCACGCACTGCTCTTTTAAGGTCTATGCATAGATTTTCAATAATGTTGAGGTCAGGAGATTGTGAAGGCCATGGTAAAACCTTCAGTTTACTCCTCTTGGTGTAATCCCCCATGGATTTTGAGGTGTGTTTAGGATCATTATCCATTTGTAGAAGCCATCCTCTCTTTAACTTCAACTTTTTCACAGATGGCATCAAGCTACCATCCAAAATTTGCTGAAATGTTATTGAATCCATTTTTCACTCTACTCGTGAAATGTTCCCTGTGCCACTGGCTGCAATACAACCCCAAAGCATGATTGATCCACCCCCATGCTTAACAGTTGGACAGAGGTTATTTTCATTAAATTCTGTGCCCTTTCTTCTCCAAACATACCTTTGCTCATTCCGGCCAAAAAGTTATATTTTAACCTCATCGGTCCACAGAACTTGTTTCCAAAATGCCACAGGCTTGTCTATATGTTCATTTGCAAAGTTCAAACGCTGATTTTTGTGGTGAGGACGTAGAAGAGGTTTTCTTCTGATGACTCTTCCATGAAGACCATATTTGTACAAGTATCTCTTTATAGTGGAATAGTGTACCACAACTCCAGTGTCTGCCAGATCTTTCTGGAGGGATCGTGCAGTCAAACGTGGGTTTTGAATTGCTTTTCTCACAATCCTGCGAGCTGTTCTGTCTGATATTTTTCTTGGTCTTCCAGATCTTGCTTTAACTTCCACTGTTCCTGATGACTGCCATTTCTTAATTGCATTCCGAACAGAGGATATTGACATCTGAAAACGCTTTGCTATCTTCTTATAGCCTTCTCCAGCTTTGTGAGCGTCAACTATTTTCAGTTTCAGTTTTCTAGACAACTGCTTAGAAGAACCCATGGTGCTGATTGTTGGGGCAAGGTCAGATGAGTCTGGCCATTTAAAGCCTTTGAGATTGACATCACCTGGTCTTCCCAGACGATGATTGAGAACAATCCATGACACTGGCAGGTCTCAGCTTTGCAAAGGGGGCAGTGCATGCTATAAATTCTGCAGGGTGTCCAAACTTTTGCAGACACCATTTTTTTGTTTTCTGTAATTTTGAAAGTGTAAATGATGGAAATAAAATCTAACTTTTTTTGACATATTATAAGAATGTCTAATCTGTAATTTGATGCCACTTGGAGATTTTTCTATCTTTCCTTGGCTTCGTTATGCACATTAATACACATTTTTACCTGGGGTGCCCAAACTTTCGATCCCCACTGTAGATATACCCTATTTATTGGCATACAAAATGCACCTTATCACCCTGAAAATAGGGGGCAAATCATGGGTGCATGTTATACGCCGATACCTGGCTGTCTCGGAGGGGAAGGAGGGGGCGACATAGAGCTGGGAACTCCTGTGTACGCTCGCAGTCACACACAGTCCCGCCTTCTGGCCCGGCATTGGACCGGTGTTCAGTCTATCATAGGAGGCGGGCCAGGAGGCGGGACTGTGAGTGACTGCGAGCGCCAAGTACACAGGAGTTATGCACATTAATACACATTTTTACCTGGGGTGCCCAAACTTTCGATCCCCACTGTATACAGATAAATGCATACCAGCAAAAGTCGATTTTTAGGCAAAACATATTAAAAAGAATGGCTGTCATCAGTTACCTTCTATAAAGGTATAACCTCTCTATGTATGGCCCCCTTGAGCCACCAAATTATATTTAAAAATTATACAATATAAGAGACCAGGGTAAAAACTTTAACAGCTGATTGCAGGGAAAATATTGCTTCCCCAGATACATTTTAATAAAAAAATATATATTTTTAAATTTTTATACTTTTTATACTTTTGTATAGATGAGGTCCCTTTTTGGCAGGGCAATTTCCTCCTTTTGCCCCTTATACTGTAAATGCAACATTAAGACCACTTTCACACTGGGGGCATTTTTCAGGAGCTTTTGGGCTACAAAAAGCGTTTGAAAAACGCCTGAAAAACACCTTCCCTGCAGCCCCAGTGTGAGAGCCAGAGTGCTTTCACACTGGGGAGGTGCGCTTGCAGGACATTAGAAAAAGTCCTGCAAGCAGCATCTTCTGCCAATCACAGCCAGTGAGCCAATAAGGAGAGAGAGGGGATGGGGCCAAGCCACAACTCTGTGTGTGTCTGTTTGTAAGTATGACTTGTGTATAAGTAACTCAGGGACTGCCTATACATCTAAAGTCCAATTTTTTTATTTATTGTTTTCTGGTGACAACTCAAAAGGTTATCAGGGCATATACAATGATAGAATGGTTATCAAGACATATAGAGGGTGTGAATTTCCCTGACAAAGACACAGATGGCAATAAATCAAACCCCACTCCGGCAAAAAAAAAAGTTCTGGCATTAGATTTACTTTAACTCCAATAATTAAAGCCACGACCCTTATGACCCATACACATGAACCGAATATCGTACGAAAACTGTTTTGTTTAGTCAGTATAGTTGTCGTCCGAAAATACAATACAAATACATTACAACACATGACATCACTTCCAATTTTTTTTTTCTGTTGTACGAGAATTTTCGTGACTTTAGTTATCTTTTCAATTTCTACTTGCGACTATTAAGCGAAAAAAGTTGTACGATTTGTCGTATGATATTCGGATCGTGTGTACGGACCATAAGCAAATCATTTTTAACCACTTGCTTACTGGGCACTTAAACCCCCCTCAGTCCTAGACCAATTTTCAGCTTTCAGCGCTGATGCACTTTGAATGACAATTGCGCGGGCATACAACACTGTACCCAAATGAAATTTTTATCATTTTTTTCCCACAAATAGAGCTTTCTTTTGGTGGTATTTATTTACAGCTGGGAGTTTTATTTTTTGCTAAACAAACAAAAAAAGATGCAAAAAAAAAATAAATTATGTTTAATAGTTTGTTATAAAATTTTGCAAACGGGTCATTTTTCTCCTTCATTGAAGTGTGCTGATGAGGCGGCACTGATAGGCTGCACTGGTGGGCACTGATGGGCTGCATTGGTGGGCACTGATAGGCTGCATTGGTGGGCACTGATAGGCTGCACTGGTGGGCACTGATAGGCATAGTTAAGGCGGCACAAATAGGCACAGATAAGGCAGCACCGATGGGCACAGATAAGGCAGCACTGATGGGCAAAGATGGGCACATAAGATGGCACGGATGGGTGGCACAGATGGGTGGCACGGATGGGTGGCACGGATGGGTGGCACGGATGGGCACTGATAGGTACCACTGATAGATGGGACTGATGGGCACTGATAGGTGGCACTGATAGGTGGCTCTGATAGGTGGCACTGCTGGGCACTGATGGGCGGCACTGCTGGGCACTGGTAGATGACACTGATGGGCACGGATATGTGGCACTGGGGTGCAGCACCTTTGTTAAGGCAGATTGTGGGCACTGCTGGGCGGCACTGTGGGCACTGCTGGGTGGCACTGCTGGGTGGCACTGTGGGCACTGCTGGGTGGCACTATGGGCACTGCTGGGTGGCACTGACGGGGGGGCACTTACTTTTTTTAATGTGGCACTTGCAGGGGGCAGGTGGGCACTAGCAGGGCTGGCCGTGATCGGGACTGATGTCCCGATCACGGCCGCCGGTGATCGTCTTTTTTTTTTTCTCCTCGCGCTGTCGGAATAATAGCCGATTACCGGCTCCGTTATATCACATGATCAGCTGTCATTGGCTGACAGCTGATCACGTGATAAGGGGTCGGGATCGACCCCTTGTACGGATCGGTGATCAGGCGAGTCTCGTAGACTCGCCGATCACAGAGCGCGCCGCGCGCGCCCCTCAGGGGGCGCGCAGGCCGCTCGTGCACGGGACGACGTCAATAGACGTAGTCCTAGAAAAGGAGATCCGCGCTGTAGCCGTCATTTGACTATAGCGCGGATCTCAAGTGGTTAATAAGTTTACAGTTGTGTAAAAAAACAAAAAATATCTACAGTATATGTATTTGAACCTGGTGTAAGTACCTACATTTGTCTTGATCTCATGAATGTAACCTTTCTGCTTATTTACTATCTCAAGAAGCTTTTTTCTAGTACTGAATAGACCAATTAGTGTTTTGTTTTTGTGCATCCTGCCATCTTTATCTCTACTGCACACCGGCATGTAACAAATGACCCTTGGGGTTCTACATGCCTCAGAGTCTGCTAAGGGCTTGTCTCGTAAAGCTGGCTATACATTAGTAGCTTTTCGAAAACAGATGTTCATATGAACATTGATACAAAAATTCCCCCCAATACATTCAATGACTTGATGAATGTTGTTCGAAAGTCCTTGATTTTAACATTCAATTTTGGAGTGAATGGACTTTCACAGACTAAAAACACATTCACTGTGAGAAATGTGTTCATTTTAGAAACCTTTTCTATCCTTCTCCTTTGAGTTTCCTTGTCACTGCAGTCAAAAATGAATGCCAATTTGTCCCCATTATCCATTATAAAATCATAAATTCTTAAAATTTTCTTGGTTTCTGTTATAAAATTTTAGAAATAAGTAATTTTTCTCTTTCACTGTTGGGCACTGATGAGGTGACACCGATGGGCGCTGATGAGGCGGCACTGATGAGGTGGCACTAACATGCAGTACTGATAGGGGGCATTGATATGCAGCACTGATGGCCAATGATAGGCAGCACTTATGGGCACTGATATGCAGCACTTATGGGCAGTGATGGGCGGTACTTATGGGCATGGATAGAAGGCACTGATGGGCAATGATAGGTACTGATAGGTGGCACAGAAAGGCTGAACTAATGGGCACTGATAGACGGCACACGGCACATCACTGGTAGGCATTGGTGGGCATCACTGGTGGGCATTGACATTCATAACTGATGGAGCTGCACTGAGCTGAATTAACTTTTACTACTATACAAGTTAGTACTGTTTTTCTTTTTGTCTACATAATGTTGTCTGACTTAATACTTCTCCTGGAAGTCTATTCCAAGCATATCCCAAGCATAGACTACTCATTCGGTATAATAACTATATGAGCCAGCCCACTGCTTGCTCAGAACTGAGAGATCTTGAAAGGAATACTGAGGCTGGGTGCTATGTAGGGTTGTCACCTGTACGGGAATGACCCGGACAGCCTTGTTTTTGACAGCTGTGCCTGGGTTTATATCCTCCTGTAACCCAGACACACACCACAGCATAATCTCCAGCCCCAGCAGTGTGGAAAGTACCTGCTGCCCTCCACCAGCACCATGCCCTCACACCCCCCACCCCCCCCCCCCCCCCCTGCTGAATGCGCTCTCTTCCAAGTACCACCAGCAGCACTCCCCCTGCTCCTGTGGCTACAGTGGTGAGTGCCTTATCCTGCTCCCCCACTCCGATGTGCTCTCTCCCGCCAGCAGCTACTTCCCCCGCCTTCAGCGGCGAGCAACGCTCCCGAGTGAGTCCACCATTGCCCCCCCCCCCGTCAATGTGCCGATAATCAAATGCAGGACACTCTCCCCCACCAGCAGCATGTTTTCCACATCTTCCACCGCTCCAGCAGAGCTAATGTCTAATTGTTACAGGTAAGTAAGAGACTAACCCGGTAGTTCCCCCTCCTTGCCCCTGTCAATGCAGCGCTACTTGCAGGAGCCCAGCAGAAGGAGCAGCCAATGTAGCAATCAGCCTCAGTACAAGGAGCAAGTGCAACCCACAGCTTACAGAATGGGACAGCAGGAGAGAGGTATGTACAGTCCATCACTGAGCACCAATGTCCCCTTTTCCATTCCACTGTCCCCCGTCCATCCCACAGTCTCCCTGTCCATCCCACTGTCCCCCTGTCCATCCCACGGTCCCCTTTTCCCTCTGTCCATCCCCCTGTTCCTCTGTCCATCCCATTGTCCCTCTGTCCATCCCACTGTCTCCTGACTACTCTGCGGTTCCCCTAACCACTCTGCAGCCCCCCTCCACCTTGCTGCCTCCCCCTGTGCTTCCCGCTGGTGTGGGGTTCTTTGGGGTGCTGTGGTTGGGGTGGTCCACTTTGGGGTGCCTTGATGACTGATTTGGAGTGTTGAGATAGAATGGGCAACTTTGGTGGGGTGTTGATATCGTGGATTGCTATAGGTAGGATGGGCTACTTTGAACTGTCAGTGGAAGGTTTGGGTGCAGTGGATAGTAAGGGGTGTTGTAGGTAGGGTGGGTTAATTTAAGCCCCTTTCACAGTTAACGCAATGAAGCTACACCCTCTGTTCGCTGTGGTTTACTACTCTCTTTAAGCCACCCAAAAGTGTCCGAGGTCTTTTACAATCCTATTGTCTATATAGTGTATACTACCAAAAAATGCTTTGCGCCAGAAAAGTGTTCGGGTTTGGCTTGAAGAGAAGGTGGCAACCCTAGTGCTGTGATGTATTTTGACCAGCATTCTTAACCAAAATATTCTTGCGTTACAGTGGAGGTCAAGGATCTGTGCTTTCTGGCAGAGGTTCAGGCATCACAAAACTGGCTAAACAAATTATTTGGCAAATAAAACAGTTTCCAAATATGTATTTCAACACTGTGCCTATCTGCTTTAGCAAAAAATATTGGTTTGTAGGTCTGTAGTATCATTACTGTACGCAGCAATAATGACAGGGTGGGGCGTACATATTAACACCAAACTGGCATCACATCAACCAGGAACCATTTTGCCTTTGGAACTGTTTGCAAAACTATTTGTTACTGTTTTTCCCATATCATCACTGATATGATTAAAATAAAAAAGAAAAGATTAAATTCATCAAGTCCAATTAATTAGGGAGTTTAAAATATTATACTGTATCCATCCAACACTTAAGAAAATATTTCACCGTGCCCTAAGCTGGCTTAGTGGTTAGGTACTTACACGTCTGTGTTACGCAAACTTGCAATCTCTGTACAAGCTTGGGCAGGTTCAGACATTTGCATGACTTATCAGCAGTAATGAAATGCACCATGCCAGCGTGCAAACTTTATTTTACATGGAGAGATTAATTTACTGGGACAACATGATGGCATTGAAAGTAGAGTAGGTAAAAAAAATAAAAAAAAGACTAGCAGGCTTGTTTCATAAGGCAAAAATCAACATATAAATTGCAGTAGCTCAGAGCAGCCAATTCAAATCCTTCTTTCACTGACTTCACCAGAGTAAGCTGGAGGAAAATCTTTTTTTAGTCCCCAATCATATTGTTGTGTTTTGGGAACATGCACGGTTCCATGCGCATTACCTCAATCCCAGAGACTGCACGCCACTTGCAATGCTGCAATGTAGTGAGATTCTTTCAGAATAGTATCCAACATGCACTGCAAAAGGTGCAGGTCCAATTTCTGGGCCTCTGAGGCACGTGCCAGCTGATTCATTTTTAATAGGCTGCTTAACGCTGCTTACATTAAGGCTGGGTTCACACTATTGCTGGGTTTTCCCACATCCAATTCATGTCAGGAGATTGTGAGCGGCACCGGTGCTAATTTGCACAGGAGTCATGTGCATCTACTGGTCTGTTTCAGGTCCAAATTCAGCCAAAAATTTGGGATGAAATCGGACCTGAAACGGTGAACAGGGATGCACCGGACCCCTGTTGTGAGCTGCTCCATGCTGCGGTGTGAACCCAGCCTTAAGTGTAAAACAAAGGAGTGCTTAAACACACTGCAGCAGTTCTGTGTGAACCTAACCTTACGGTTACAGTACTTTACACATCATAATTGCTTGATTGTCTTCATCAGGGATAAGTCTACGGTTTGCTACAAACTCTGGCTTTTAAAACACAGGGCTTGAGTCCTGCAGGAACGCATAGGAACGGCATTCCTGTACTTTTTCCACAGCAGGAACGCCTTTCCTGTTAGCAGCTGCTCTGAAGCCTGCAAAGCTCATACATGATCGCCCATTTTCGGCCGACCAGGAACATGCTCAGTGGTGTAATGGCACAGCCTGGTGCCATTTTTGAATGGAAGGCAGTAACACTTGGTCTCGGCAGCCACAGCAGAGAGCAGGAGGACAGTAGCAGTACACTGATGTGAGTGTCTCATGCTGGCGCCTTGCCACAGCAGAGAGGAGGACACTGATATGAAGGGGGTAGAGGAGAACAATACTGTGGGGGGAAGTGAAGGGGCAAAGGTGGACATTACTGGAGGTGAAGGGGGCAGAGGAGGACATTACTGTGGGGGGGAGGTAAAGGGGGCAAAGGACAATACTGTGGGAGGGAGGTGGAGGGGGTAGAGGTCATTACTGGGGGGGAGTGAAAGGCACAGAAGTGGACATTACTGGGGGGGCAGAGGTAGACATTACTGGGGGGGGAAGGTGAAGGGGGCAGAGGTGGACATTACTAGGGGGATTGAAGGGGCAGGTGGGACTTTGGGTGAGTTCCCACACTTTTTTCCCAGGACTTGACCCCTGGCTTTTCAGGCCTTTCGAAGTGTTATTTCTACCGCTTCTATATATGACATCTTTCCGATATCACTGGTTGCTAAGGAAGAGGCGGATGCTAGCACCCTAGGAACCACTGATGTCACTGGGAATCCCAGCTACTTGAGCAAAGGGATGGAAATCTGCAGTGACATCACTGCCCAAATATAGCCATATATAAGTTCACATATACTTCAAAGTTAAAGTTTGTGTTTTACTTTAGGAGAGTTGTATTCCTCTTTTGATGCTAGATTGCAACACAACCAGAGAAAAAAATTGGATTGTGCAAATTAGCATTAATGAAAAACATGTTGTGCTATCAATATAAAGTGCACACATTCAATCAAGTAAGAAATTCATATATATCAAAAACTGTAAATAAGGATGTGTTAAAAAAACATTCATAAATAAGCCAGTAAAGTCCATCAGAAAAAAGAAGAGAAGTGCTCTTGTGCAAAAAAAAAGTTCATTTATACTTGTGTATCCACAGAAATCCATATTTCAGTGTGGATAGTAAAATCTTCAAACCCAAAAGTGTACACCCAACTCTCAAGCTGCTTACCAGCTACTCTGACCCCAAGATGGGGGTCTGGCTGCACTTTAACCCAATATCCCCATGGGATGAATGGATATCAGGAGCCAGGATACCAGGCTGGGTTACCATACAACCAAGATGTTCAACAGTGAGCTCAGCTACTCTGACCCCAAGATGAGGGTCTGGCTGCGCTTTATCCCAGTATCGCCATGGGATTGATATCAGGAGGCAAGATTCCAGGATGGGTTACCATATGACGAGGATGTTCAACAGTGGGCTCAGAAAAAGGGAGAAGCAAAGGAGGAAGTCATAGTGTAGTAATTAAAAATCCAGGCTTTTTAATAAAGGTTAAAACTACTTACAAGAAGGCAGGAGTAAAATATAACACATAATATATAATATATAATATATGTATATATATATATATATATATATATATATATATATATATATATATATATATGTATATATATATATATGTATATATATATATATATATATATATATATATATATATATATATATATATATATATATATATATATATATATATATATATATATAAAACAATCAATCACATGCTATAGCTCCTCACGTCTAGTTTCGTTCAACAGAAGGGATAAAGGAGTATCTCCTGTGTAAATTGGTAGCATACCATTAGGAAAAGATCAAGTTGGGTTGGCAAGAGCACAAATTAGCATGATGGCAACTTTTTCACAGGTTTGTGAAAGTAAGCACAATAAGTGCAGTAAGCACAAAGGTTACCCAGATCATCTGACAATATTGTTGTTTGAAGCCATTCATCTGAGGAGAGGTTTGATTTTTTTTTTTGATTTTTTTTTGTTTTTTTGGTTAATTAAAATGAAAAGAAAAATGTATCTTCTGGTGCAAAGAGACACTAGGCATAGCTACAGTGGCTCTGAACAAGCTTTCATACTAGAAGGAAGTACTATGATGTCTATTGATGTAATTTCACTTCCTTTGTAAACCTAATGCTGAAGTGGCCCTATGCAGTGCTGTATAAGAAGATCAGAAACTTTTCAGCTCCTGAATTTAGTGCTGAATGCTGGCATCCACAGTCATCAATTCTTGCAGGAAACCCATGCTCAAGAGCCTCCAAAGTGGCTAATTCCCTGTGCCATTTTAAAATGACACTTTTGATTGAAGTGGTTAATATGGAAGCCAAAGCATAGCTCCCAACTGTCCCTGATTTCGAGGGACTGTCCCTGATTTGGAACAAAGTTCCTCTGTCCCTCTTTCCTCCCCATTTGTCCCTCATTTTGGTCTCATCTATATAATTGTATAAAAAATACACTTTTTATCTTTTAAAAAGTGTTTCCTAGTGCTAAACCTTTCATCCAATTTCTAAATTGTTGCATTTGTACATTACAAATGTTTTGTAAAAAAAAAGGTTTAACTAATAATTATTTTGGTATAATATTCCTTTAAAGTGGTTGTAAATCCTTACAACACACTTTGACCTACAGGTAAGCCTAGATTAAGGCTTATCTGTAGGTCCAAGAAATATCTCCTAAACCTATATGGTTTAGGAGATATTTGCCCGAATACAGGCACCGCTGTCTACGGCGCATGCGCCGTAGACAGCGGCGCGCAGGTGCACTGAGCGCGGCATATTCAACGACGGAGCTGCCGCGCGTGTCGGCTCCCTGCGCATGCGCGGGAGTGGCGTCATCGCGGCTTCGCCAAATGACAGCGGCGGAGCTGCGAGACCCCACCAAGAAGATGGATGCGGCGGACTACAGGGGACAGCGGTGACTTCGCTGGCTCCTGTGTCAGGTAAGTGACACATAATGGACTACAATGCGATGCATTGTAGTCCATTATGCTTTGCCTTTGCAGGGAATGAAAGAGGAAGTAAACTCATCAGGGTTTACTTCCTCTTTAAGGGGGTGTGGCAGGGGGTGTGTCCCATGCCTACATACTTTTGCTAATGTGTCCCTCGTTCCCATCTTAAAAAGTTGGGAGGTATGCAAAGTAGCATTTATCATGGGCCCTTCAGGACTGGGACCCTCATTAAAGACCTGCTAGCATAACAGAATTTTTTTAAGGATTACCCTTTACATTTGATCAGTGTGATGATGATCCACCTTTAAATGTGATTAGGAGAGCATCGGGAGTGCTGCTGATAAAGTGCATAGATAGAGGTTTTTAACTTTTTTTCATCTTTTGTTACATCTTAAAGTGGTTGTAAACTCCTGATTAATTGTACCTATAGGTAAGCTTATAATAAGGCTTACCTATAGGTACTGTTAGGTACTGTTAATATCTCCTAAACGTGCAGGAGATATTTGCTGTATATGCAGTCGATGACATCATCGGCACATGCGCTCTGAAGGAACGGCCACTCTGCCCACAGCAACTGATTGATAGTTAGCTCTTCAATTTGTAGCTACATTTATTTTATATTAATTGAAGCCTTTTCCCTTTTATTTTGTAGATTTTAACTTTTAGCTTGGGGTAATTAGAGCACATCAGATAGTTACTGCTGTTCATTCAAGAGTTGCCTTTTTTTAGAACCTGTAAAAAAAAAAAATACAATTTATGTAAAAACTGAAGCAGTTGCCAATCAGCTTCTATCTTTCATTTTCAAAGCTTAACTGAACAAGCTGAAGTTAGAAGCTTATTGATTGCCATGCACAGCTGCTCTACATTCTGTCTGGACTGCACACCGTCACCCTAAGTGCACTGCAACCCCCTGATCTCACACCACCCATAGACAACTCCCAGGGTTTGAGAGGGGTGACATGCCCTCATTAAAGGCTGCCTGATTTCCTTCTTCTACCCCTCACTGCCAGCACTCAAGCCCTCCTCCTCACTGCCAGCCACTGGAATGGTAAAAACACTAGAGATACTCACCCAAGCTCTACTGCTATGTCAACGATACATATGCAGAGTATCAACGCTCTGGCTGCAATGTCCAGTGTAACTAGCGGTGACACAGTGGGTTTCCTCCGGGTACTCTGGTTTCCTCCCACACCCCAAAGACATGCAGGTAGGTTAATTGGCTTCTGTCCAAAAATTGGCCCTAGTATATGAATAGGGACCCTGGATTGTGGGCTACTTGACGGTAGGGACCAATGGGAGTGTGCAATGTACAGGGATAGGGACAATTGTAGACACTCACTCAGGTTGAACTGGATGGACTGGTGTCTTTATTCAATTCTAACTATGTAACTATTAATCAAGCAAAAAGCTGGTCACTTGATGCTTCTTCCTTTTCTAAACATTATTGATGCACTGAAGCAATGACATTATCTATATGTGCTAATGCATTTTGGCCATAGCGTTCCTCATAGCATTGAGGAAGGCTATGGCCAGAACATGTTAGCACATATGGATTTTGTCATTGCTGTAGTGCATTAATAAAGTTTACAAAGAAGTGGTCGGCTTTTTGTTTGATGAATGGTGAAAACACTAGTTCCCTAGAGCCTCTCCGGACTGCCACTCTCAAATATTTCAGCATTTTCTGAAGACTTAAGGATGTGAAAACAAAAATAAAAGCTCAGTGTGAGGTTGGAAAACAGGATCGGTCTTGTTGGCAAATGTATGGCAGAGGTTATGGTGGATTGGAGAAAATAGAGGAGCAGATAAAAGTAGTAGAGGAGGAGAAAGAGGGGAATGCTTACCACCTTCTACCTCCACACGCAATACTTCTCTACCTCTCCTTTTACGCCTACCTTTCATATTTTTTTTGGCAGTCCTGATTTTAGAATGAATTCAGCCTGTGGCCCTAAGATTTGACGTTCACGCTTCTTGCTGCTGCCAGCCCTTTCCCCTGGCTTTATAATTTCTGCTTTCTATTTGCTGCTGCCTCCCTAGCCTTTCCCCTGAGTTGTGGAAGGATTGTCTATGGCTATAGGTTTTGCCCATGCAACTATGCCTCCAGTGCCCCAACTATAATAAAATAAATAATAATATTTCCTTCCTCGCTTCTTGACCACCAGAACCTCAATCCTCTTCTTCCACATATTCCATTGTAGTCATCATTTATATGATTAAGGAGCTGCATGAGAGTGCTGCCACCAGCCAGGATGGCCTTGCCACGTAGTTTTAAAAATGTTTTTGTTTTTGCTGATCCCCGCTACCATCTGGAGCTGCACTGTCAAGCCATTGTGCAATATTTGTGGCCCTTGTCTCTCAAAGAATATACTGTAATTTCTATTTCAGGATAAAATCTCTCTCTCCCTCATATGCTGTGGCATAATCAGACTGTTCATGTATTGTCCAGCAGCTGAACAATATTTTTGACTATTATTTCTCAGATAATACACTCTGATTTTTATAAAACCCTCCTTGTGTCTTTCAATTTGCTGCCTATTCAGGTGCTCCCATACTGTCCTGATGCAAGCCAATATCTACCAAAAACATTTCTCAAATCAATTTTTTTCATTTTTTGGGAATAAGTAGGAACATGAGTATGGAAGGGGATATTCAAGGAATGTGGTTTTAAAGAAGTTTGTGTTTTGACATTTTATTAACCACTTTCAGACCGGATCATTGGCTTAAGACCAGACCACTTTTTGCGATTCGGCACTGCGCCGCTTTAACTGACAATTGCGCGGTCGTGCGACGTGGCTCCCAAACAAAATTGACATCCTTTTTTCCCACAAATAGAGCTTTCTTTTGGTGGTATTTGATCAACCCTGCAGTTTTTATTTTTTGCGCTATAAACAAGAATAGAGCGACAATTTTGAAAAAAAGCATTATTTTTTACTTTTTGTTATAATAAATACCCCAAAAATATATAAAAAAACATTTTTTTCCCTCAGTTTAGGCCAATATGTATTCTTCTACATATTTTTGGTAAAAAAATCGCAATAAGCGATTATTGATTGGTTTGCGCAAAAGTTATAGCGTTTACAAAATAGGGGATAGTTTTATGGCATTTTTATAAATTTTTTTTTTTTTACTAGTAATGGCGGTGATCAGTGATTTTTATTGTAACTGCGACATTATGGCGGACACATCTGACATTTTTGACACATTTTTGGGACCATTGTCATTTATACAGCAATCAGTGCTATACAAATACACTGATTCCTGTGTAAATGACACTGGCAGTGAAGGAGTTAACCATGGGGTGGCAGTGTAGGGGTTAAGTGTTCCTAGGGGCGTTTTACTAACTGTGGGCAGCTGGGCTTTGAGTTAGTGAACACTGATCTCTGCTCCAATCACATGGAGAAGAGATCAGCGTCACTTGTTGCTAGGCAGAACGGGGAGATGCTGTTTACAACGGCATCTCCCCATTCAGCCTCCCCGGGAGACGATACGGACTCACGGGGGTCCCGACTGGCACGCGAGCATGCCGCCAGCGGCGCGCACGCGATGGCAGGGTGCATATAGAAATGGACGTGCCTGTACACCAATATGCCTGCCCCTGCCATTCTGCCGACATACATCACCGTGTGCCAGTCGGGAACTGGTTAAAGTATAAGGCAATGTAGTGTGCGTACTGCGAAAAAAGAAGAACTAATAAACTGTTTTGTTGCTGGCCAATTTGTATGAAGTTGAGGGCTTCAGTTTGATTTTTTTATGAGTAAACTTTCCTATAACTTTTAGATCTGTTGTGGATGCCACTTCCATCAATCAATTCAGCCTCACTGCTGATGGGGAAAAAAACAGGTGCCTCAGCCAAAACTATAAAAAAAAAGCCCTTTTTTTCCAAGTTGAAATGAATCAGTTTGGGGTGCTGCTGTTGTACTTATGCCAAGCCAATTGTAAAAAAAAATATTTACACATGGAATATATATGGTGTAGCTGATGCTGTTTGTGAAAATTCTATAGTTCCCATGCTTTACGTACCTCACTTAGGATAAAATGATATTCCCGCGCTAACCAAATCTGTAAGTTTTAAATATTGCTGCAACACTAAAGGAAATATCAGAACCCAAGAGAAATATAAAAATAAAGGTAGTGCTGCGCCATAATCTGAATAATGTGCAAACTAAGGTGCAAAAGTGCTCAGTAAAAGATACAATTTAAGAGAGGCAATATATGGTCAATATATATTAAATCCTTGGCAATGTAAAAATGACATATCACATGCTCAACATGTTCTTCATTTAAATAAAACGGTGATAAAATATATCCATATGATGTGCAAGTAAGGTGGAAAAAATAGTGCTCAGTAAAAAGTGCACTAAAAATACAATTCCTAAAATGAATGCATGGCAAATCCTAAAAAGCGTATAAATGCGTAACAGATCCTAAAAGGCGTATAAAGGTGTATCACATAAAAATATTTTCATATAAATATATGCCGCAAAGTTTTTCATAGGTGAAAATAAATAAAATAAATGGTGTCCAAAATAGTAAAGTGCTGGTGACAATTCTCTGGCATAAAGTGGCTGTCACTGTCACGTGACTTTATCACTTAAGCACTGAGGACTAGACCTCTGCATAGGCACTTTTCTACATGTTGTGTTATGTATGTGCTATTACCTTGTGCCATTTTCTGCTCTCAATTAAAATATTGTAAAAGAAAGTCTTAAGGTTCCGTATTACCACAAAAAGCTTAGAGGAATCTCCTGAGCAGGTAATTAAAAGGATGATACTTTGATTAAAGTGATTTTATAAAAGTAAGTTAATCAAAAACACATGCTTTATATATGTTACCGTCATCATTGGGACATCAAAGTATAACACACCTATTTTTTCACACATTTCCTAGGCATTCTATACATATTCAAAAGGCAACCCTGTAAAGTATAAAATACTCCCGCTAGTAACTTTTTAATTGTTATGTTGTAAAGACTGCCTAGGAAACCCACAGTGGGTATAGAAAACAATGACCCCTTTAAAATATTCACATTTTGTTGCTTTGTAGCCTGAAATGAAGACAGACACTGCTTTTGCTTTAGCCAGCTGTATTTAATCAGTGCAACTTATAATATTCAAGTGAAAGCTATAACACTAACATGTCATAAAAATAAATAAACCAATTCAAAAAACAGAATCACGGAGCTGGAAAAAGGATCACCTGCTTCTGTCAGTATTATATTTGAATCACCTTTTGCTTTAAATACAGCTTTTAGTCTGTTGGGATATGTCTCTACTAACTTTGAACATCTAGACTTTGCAATATTTGGCAACTCGTCTTTGCAGAACTGCTCAAGTTCAGCTATGCTTGATGGTGACCATTTGGGGACTGCACTTTTCAAGTCAGATTTTCAACGGGGTGTTCTGACATGTTGGTGTTATATCTTTCACTGTTATAAGTTTCATGGTAAATACAGCTGGATAAGACAAAAAATGTCTCTGTCTTAATTTCAGGCTGCAAAAAAACAAATGTAATTATTTTATGGGGCTTTTCTATACCCACTGTGAAATTAGGAAATGTATGGAATGCCTAGGAACTCTATAGAAAGCCGAAGTATGAAATAATATTTCACACATTTCCTAGGCATTATATGCAATGCCAAAAAGGAAATCGTCAAAGTATAAATTTAAAATACTCCTGCTAGTGATGTTTTTATTAGCACGTGGCGAGGTACAACCTGAGATAATTAAAGAAGGATTCCACCAAAAAAAAAAATATTAAAAGCCAGCAGCTATAAATACTACAGCTGCTGACTTTTAATAAATGGACACTCACCTGTCCCAGGTTCCAGCGATGCCGGCAGCCGAGGCCGATCGATCGCTCGGCTCTCGGCTGCTGTCGCCACCATTCTAGGTGAGGGAATCAGGAAGTGAAGCGAATCGGCTTCACTTCCCGGTTCCCTAATGCGCATGCGCGAGCCGCGCCGCGCAATGGGAAATCTCAGCGCTGTCACTGGGACCCGTGTGTGTCCCAGCAGACAGCGCGGCAGGGCAGGAAATGGCGTAGACTCCCATGGGAGTCTATGCCCGGAAGTGGGTGAAAATACCTGTCTTTGAAATGTCAGTTTTGGCGGGAGCACTGATTTTAATGACGATTAAAGTGAAAAAAAAAAGTGAAATATTCCTTTAAATATGGTGCCTGGGGGGTGTCTGTAGGATGCCTGTGAAGTTCCAACGTGTTTCCCGTGTTTAGAACAGTCCCTGCACAAAATGACATTAAACTGAAATAACACCATTTAAAACTGCTTGCGGTTTTAATCTTATATCTGGTTCCTGCAATATGGTTGAAAATCATTGAGAAAAATGGCATGGGTAGCCCTCCCTGCCCATTACCAGCCCCTTTAGGTCTTGTACGCATATTAAGGGAAACCCCTTACCCATATTAAAAAAAGGAAATGCGTGTGGCCCCCAGGCCCTATATACTCAGAACAGCAGTATACAGGCGGTGCAAACAAGACAGGGACTGTGTAGGTTTGTTGTGTTAAGTTGAATCTGTTTGTAATTTTCAACTGGTACATTTTTAAAGTGTAGCTCCAGTCAAAAAAACTATTTTTAAGCTTTTTGGAAAACATAGGGAAGGGTTATCACCCCTGTATAATTTGTTTTGTCGTCCATCTTTTTTCATCTCACTTGCTGTTGTCTCCTTCCGTTTGCAAGTAGGAGATGTTTGTAAATTGGATGTTTGAAAGTAGGGGCCTGCCCTATATGCTCTGCAGAAATGGCGGAACAAGGTGTTGGTTTTGCCACAACATTGTAAGCCCTCAAAGTGACTCTTGGTGGGCGCTGGAGCGCCCTGCTGTGAACGATTATATCAAGAATTGTAATTACATGCCATTGTTGAACAGTGGTAGAAAAATTGACCTTTGGTGGTTGTGGTGCTGGTGCCACAAGACTATAAGTCCTCACCGTTACTCTGGGTGGGCACAGGAAGGGGCCCTCCTGTGAAATATTATATCAAGAATTGTAATTACATGTCCCTGTTAAACAGGGGCAGAAAAATTGGGCCTTAGGCACTGGTGCTGGTGCCACCACACTGCAACCTCTGCCATATACTCTAGTTTTATTGCAGGAATTAGCCCTGCTGCAAAGCATTGCATCAAAAATTGTACTTAAACGCCCCTGTTAAACAGGGGCAGAAAAATTGGGCCTTAGGCACTGGTGCTGGTGCCACCACACTGCAACCTCTTCCATATACTCTAGTTTTATTGCAGGAATTAGCCCTGCTGCAAAGCATTGCATCAAAAATTGTACTTAAACGCCCCTGTTAAACAGCGGCAGAAAAATTGGGCCTTAGGCACTGGTGCTGGTGCCACCACACTGCAACCTCTGCCATATACTCTAGTTTTATTGCAGGAATTAGCCCTGCTGCAAAGCATTGCATCAAAAATTGTACTTAAACGCCCCTGTTAAACAGGGGCAGAAAAATTGGGCCTTAGGCACTGGTGCTGGTGCCACCACACTGCAACCTCTGCCATATACTCTAGTTTTAATGCAGGAATTAGCCCTGCTGCAAAGCATTGCATCAAAAATTGTACTTAAACGCCCCTGTTAAACAGGGGCAGAAAAATTGGGCCTTAGGCACTGGTGCTGGTGCCACCACACTGCAACCTCTGCCATATACTCTAGTTTTATTGCAGGAATTAGCCCTGCTGCAAAGCATTGCATCAAAAATTGTACTTAAACGCCCCTGTTAAACAGGGGCAGAAAAATTGGGCCTTAGGCACTGGTGCTGGTGCCACCACACTGCAACCTCTGCCATATACTCTAGTTTTATTGCAGGAATTAGCCCTGCTGCAAAGCATTGCATCAAAAATTGTACTTAAACGCCCCTGTTAAACAGGGGCAGAAAAATTGGGCCTTAGGCACTGGTGCTGGTGCCGCCACACTGCAACCTCTTCCATATACTCTAGTTTTATTGCAGGAATTAGCCCTGCTGCAAAGCATTGCATCAAAAATTGTACTTAAACGCCCCTGTTAAACAGGGGCAGAAAAATTGGGCCTTAGGCACTGGTGCTGGTGCCACCACACTGCAACCTCTGCCATATACTCTAGTTTTATTGCAGGAATTAGCCCTGCTGCAAAGCATTGCATCAAAAATTGTACTTAAACGCCCCTGTTAAACAGGGGCAGAAAAATTGGGCCTTAGGCACTGGTGCTGGTGCCACCACACTGCAACCTCTGCCATATACTCTAGTTTTAATGCAGGAATTAGCCCTGCTGCAAAGCATTGCATCAAAAATTGTACTTAAACGCCCCTGTTAAACAGGGGCAGAAAAATTGGGCCTTAGGCACTGGTGCTGGTGCCACCACACTGCAACCTCTGCCATATACTCTAATTTTATTGCAGGAATTAGCCCTGCTGCAAAGCATTGCATCAAAAATTGTACTTAAACGCCCCTGTTAAACAGGGGCAGAAAAATTGGGCCTTAGGCACTGGTGCTGGTGCCACCACACTGCAACCTCTGCCATATACTCTAGTTTTATTGCAGGAATTAGCCCTGCTGCAAAGCATTGCATCAAAAATTGTACTTAAACGCCCCTGTTAAACAGGGGCAGAAAAATTGGGCCTTAGGCACTGGTGCTGGTGCCACCACACTGCAACCTCTGCCATATACTCTAGTTTTAATGCAGGAATTAGCCCTGCTGCAAAGCATTGCATCAAAAATTGTACTTAAACGCCCCTGTTAAACAGGGGCAGAAAAATTGGGCTGATGGCATCAACCAGAACCAGACAGGCAGTCTTGAAGGGATGTGGTATTTCAAAAAAAATTATTCGGTTACATCAGCTTCAGGTGCTTGGTAGCTGTGGGTGATCCAAGACTGATTCATCTTGATGAAGGTCAGTCGATCAACTGATTCGGTGGACAGGCGCACCCTGTGATCGGTAACAAAGCCACCAGCAGCACTGAAGGTGCGTTCCGAAAGAACGCTGGATGCAGGACAGGCCAGTAGCTCAATTGCATACTGTGCAAGCTCTGGCCAGTGATCCATCCTCAAGACCCAGTAAGCCAGAGGATTTTCGGTGGGAAAGGTGTCCAAGTCTGACCTTGCCCCTAGGTATTCCTGCACCATGTAAATCAGACGCTGGCGATGGGTGCTGGAACTGATCATACCTTGGGGCTGCGGACTAAAAAATTGTCTGAAAGCATCAGTCAGACGGCCACCTTCTCCACCGCTCCTTCTGACCGATGCCTCAGCAACACGTTGTCCAGGACCAGGAGTTTGTAACCTCCCAGTCTCTGGGAACGCGTTGCACAGACCTTTCTGCAAGGCCTCCCGGAGATGTCTCATCCTCTGCTCCCTCTGCGATGGCAAGATAAGGTAGGCAACCTTACCCTTGTACCGTGGATCAAGGAGAGTGGCCAGCCAGTAATGGTCCCTCTCCTTGATCCGAAGAATACGAGGATCCTTCCGCAGGCTTTGCAGGATCAGGGAGGCCATGCAGCGTAGGTTAGCTGAGGCATTTGGTCCGGAGTCCTCTGGGTCACTAAGGGCAACATGATCCACAGCTACCTCCTCCCAGCCACGTACAAGTCCACGTGTTTCTTGGGACTGTAAATCATCCCTACAAGACTGCTGCTGCTGCTGAGTGCCAGCCTCCACCTCCATGCTGACACAATCATCCTCCTCCTCCTCTTCCTCCTCCTCATCCTCTTCCTGTGTGATGGGTGGCACAGCAGGAACACTGTCTGGATAAAGGCGGCCTTGAGAGGCAAGGAAGTCCTCCTCTTCCTGCCTCTGTTCTGCCTCAAGTGCGTAGTCCATTATTCCACGCAGCGTATGCTCCAAGAGGTGGACAAGAGGTACAGTGTCACTGATGCATGCACTGTCACTGCTCACCATCCTTGTGGCCTCCTCAAACGGTGACAGGACAGTGCATGCATCCCTGATCATGCCCCACTGGCGTGGTGAGAAAAAACCGAGCTCCCCTGACCCTGTCCTGGTGCCGTAGTCGCACAGGTACTCATTGATGGCCCTCTGCTGCATGTGCAGCCGCTGCAGCATGGCCAATGTTGAGTTCCATCTGGTGGGCATGTCACATATAAGGCGGTTCTTGGGCAGGTTCAACTCCTTTTGGAGCTCAGCCAGCCGAGCACAGGCATTAAATGATCGGCAGAAATGCACACAGACTTTCCTGGCCTGCTTCAGGACATCCTGTAGGCCGGGGTACCTGCCCAAGAACCGCTGCACCACCAGGTTAAGGACGTGAGCTACACAGGGCACATGGGTCAGTTGTCCCTGTCGGAGGGCGGAGAGGAGGTTGGTGCCATTGTCGCAAACCACCATTCCTGGCTTAAGCTGGCGTGGCGTCAACCACCTCTCGGCCTGCCCCTGCAGAGCTGACAAAACATCCACCCCAGCGTGGCTCCTGTCCCCCAAACAAACCAGCGCAAGCACGGCATGGCATCGTTTTGCCTGCGTACTTGCGTAGCCCCTGGAATGCCTACGGAGCACCGCTGGTTCTGAGGACAGAGCACTGGAAGAGGCCATGGAGGAAGAAGAAGAGGAGGGGGTGGAGGAGAAAGGTGTGTCACAACCAATAGTAGCATTTTGGAGGCGTGGTGGCGGAACAACCTCCAACACTACTGCACCTTGTCCTGCATCCTTCCCAGCAGCCAGAAGAGTGACCCAATGGGCCGTGAAAGACAGGTAACGTCCCTGTCCATGCCTGCTGGACCATGAGTCAGCGGTAATATGCACCTTACCGCTGACCGCCCTGTCCAGCGAGGCAAGGACATTGCCTTCCACATGCCGGTAGAGAGCCGGAATCGCCTTCCGTGAGAAAAAGTGGCGTTTGGGGACCTGCCACTGAGGAACCGCACATTGTACAAACTCACGGAAGGGGGCCGAGTCTACCAACTGAAAAGGCAGCAGTTGAAGTGCTAGCAATTTAGCCAAGCATATTCAACCGCTGGGCATGTGGATGGCTGGGAGTAAACTTCTTCCGCTGGTCCAGTAGCTGGGGCAGGGACATTTGCCTGCTATAATCGGACGTGGGTGTACCGCTAGCAGAGTTCCCGGAAGCACTTGGCTGTGACACACCTAATTCTACACCTTCATTCCTCTCAGAGCAGGTTTCAGAGAGGACTGAAGGTCTAGTGGGGTTGGAGATGCCAGCTGATGAGGAGCAAGGAGAGGTCCGCTTTGTTCTTTGGTGTGGGTCTTTGAGGTACGCTTGCCAACGAGCTGCATGGCAGGTCAACATATGTCTGGTCAAGCATGTGGTGCCCAAGCGGCTGATGTTTTGGCCACGTGAGATACGCTTGAGAAATATGTTGCAAATAGCAGCGGTGCGATCTGATGCACTCGTCTCAAAAAAGGCCCACACCAAAGAACTTTTAGAATAACGCGCAGAGGCAGCGCTCTGCACAGGCGGAGCTCTGCGGTGTGATTCAGTCGGTGTGCTGCCCCTAAGCTGGCCCCCGGAGGGCATCCTGCCTCGTTGGACATGTGCCTCCTCCTCCTCCTCCTCCTCCTCCTCCCTCCTTCCAGGCACCCACGTGGAGTCAGTGCCCTCATCATCCCCTCCCTCTTCATCGCTGTAGCAAACCTGGCAGTATGCTGCAGCTTGTAGAACATGACTGCCAGATTGCTGTCCTTCTCCCCTCTCTCTGCGCTCACGCTACTGCCTTCCTCTAGCTGAGTGTCATCATCAGAGCCCACAAAACACTGGGCATCCTCCTGGAGCATGTACCCAACACTGTGCTCAAAGAGTTCAGGAGACTCCTCAGGAGGACGTGGTGGATCTAGGGAAGGAGTCACTGATGATGACATTGAGAGGAGGGAAGACGATGCGTTGGCAGCTGCTTTGCTACTACCTTGAGACTGGGTGAGAGAGGATGAGGAGGATGAAGAGGGCTTGGTCATCCACTCTACCAAGTCGTTGGCATGTTGCGGTTCAACATGTCCAGCTGCCGAAAAGAAGGACAAGCATGTCCCATGGCCACGTGCTGATGACAATGCACCGCGTCCACGACCAGCACTGTTGTCTCTAGACACAGAGCCTGCTTGCCCTCTTTTATCGGCTTGCGCCTGTCTGCCTCTCCTTGCTGGCCTTCCAGACATGGTAATGGCCTGAAGGGAGTTGGGTAAAACAGCAGTTGGGTAGTTTATATTGTGCTGGAGGCACACAACACCCACTAACTCCTGCAGATGCCTTTTTTATAGAACACCAGAGATAAAGGGGTATATACAGATGTATACTGTGCTGTGCTGGAGGCACACACAACTTCCAATAACTCCTGCAGATGGCAAGTGGGCTCAAATAGAGAACAGCTATGTAGGTGGATATAGCGGTATGTACTGGGTACAGAGCACACAGACAGCACGCACTATCTCCTAACACTACTGACTGCAAGCTCTATTATTAAAGATAGATCACTAGCTATATAGGTGAGGTGAATATAGCGGTGTATACTGCGGTCAGGGCACGCAGACAATAACCAGAGAACACCAGAGATAAAGGGGTATATACAGGTGTATACTGTGCTGTGCTGGAGGCAAACACAACGTCCAATAACTCCTGCAGATGGCAAGTGGGCTCAAATAGAGAACAGCTATGTAGGTGGATATAGCGGTATGTACTGGGTACAGAGCACGCAGACAGCACGCACTATCTCCTAACACTACTGACTGCAAGCTCTATTATTAAAGATAGATCACTAGCTATATAGGTGAGGTGAATATCGCGGTGTATACTGCGGTCAGGGCACGCAGACAATAACCAGAAAACAGCAGAGATAAAGGGGTATATACAGATGTATACTGTGCTGTGCTGGAGGCACACACAACTTCCAATAACTCCTGCAGTTGGCAATTGGGCTCAAATAGAGAACAGCTATGTAGGTGGATATAGCGGTATGTACTGGGTACAGAGCACGCAGACAGCACGCACTATCTCCTAACACTACTGACTGCAAGCTCTATTATTAAAGATAGATCACTAGCTATATAGGTGAAGTTAATATAGTGGTGTATACTGCGGTCAGGGCACACAGACAATAACCACTACACAACAGCAAGATAGAAAATCGGCCGAAAATGATCGGTGTGTACTGTGTTGAAGGTACACAGAACACCCACTGCTTCAGACGCCAACACACTACACGAGGCCGCCGCAATGGCGGCCTTATATAGTGTGGGGCGTGCACTACACAGCCTGAGCTATGATTGGCCACAGGCATCCTGCCTGTGGCCAATCATGGCTCTCCTCGCTGCTGGCGCTGCGATTGGCCAAGCATGCGGGGTCACAGTGCATGCTTGGCCAATCATGAGCCAGCAATGCACTGCGCCATCGCAGTGCATTGTGGGCCGTGAGCGCCACGCGAATTTGACGCGAACGGACCAAAGTGTTCGGATTTCGCCGAACGTAGAACAGCCAATGTTCGAGTCAAACGTACGTTCGACTCGAACACGAAGCTCATCCCTACTGCCCAGGCCAATTTTCAGGTTTCAGCGCTGCCACACTTTGAATGACAATTGCACGGTCGTGTAACACTGAACACATATGACAGTTTTATAAAAAAAAAAATTACACAAAGAGCTTTCTTTTGGTGGTATTTAATCACCGCTGGGCTTTTTTATTTTTTGCTAAATAAACAAAAAAAGACCATACATTTTGAAAACAAAACATGTTTTTCTTTGTTTCTGCCATGAAAATCTGCAAATAAATAGTTGTATTCTGCTCCAATTCCTAGGTGAAAATAACCCAAATCAGTATTTATTATTTAGTCTGTAGGAGAGTTATAGAGTCCCCAAACTATGGCATATATCTGAAAACTGATCAATCCTGATGTATAGTCAGCCTATTTCATTTATTGAGGCCCGAAAATGCCAGGACCGTACAAATATCCTCCAAATGACCACTTTTTGTAAAGTAGACAGTCCAAGGTATTTATTAAGAGGCATGGAATGTTTTTTAAAGTTGTATTTTTTTGGAAAATTAAGAAATTTAAAAAACAATGTTTTTCACACTGCTTTTTACATACTGTCGCCAGTGCAATACACCATCATCACTTACGTGGTCTGGTAGTGATCAGGGACACTGACTGGTGACAGTATGTAAAAGAAAAAAATATATTTTTTGTTATTTATTACTTTTTTTTCCCCATTTTTTTGTAACACACTGTGACCAGAGCAATACAGTTTTACCATAGTAACACTGTACTACTCTGGTTAAGTGATCAGGATTTTTTTTTTTACATATTATGATTGCTTATACCAATACATTTCATTGGCATAAGCAACCATTTTTACTGAATGGAACTGGTTCATTCAGTGAATATTGTTTTAATTAACTGTGATTGGCCACAGATAATCACATGGTACAGATGGGCTGTGATTGGCCTTGTCTATACCATGTGATCACTGTGACCAATCACAGCTAGCAACACAATTGTACACAATGGATGGCATGAAAGGAACCCATCCATTATTTACAACTGTCTTGCGATTTGCTGTGATTGGTCACAGTTATTACATGGTACCGGCAGTGAGCAGGTACAGTGATCTGTCATCAGTGGTGCCAGATTGTGCCCGTGAGATGTGTTCCAGGAGTGGAACCATGAAAGTGGTTAAAGTGCAGGCCAATGCTGCTAAAAACTGTGTTTTCATTTTAGGATTAAGAAAACACCACTGAAGCTCTCTCATAATGTCTTCCTTGCCCCAAGATGTTTTACAAGACCTACAGACTGAAGAACAACTGGAAACAAATACCGTATTTATCGGCGTATAACACGCACTTTTCCCCCTTAAAATCAGGGGAAAGTCGTGGGTGCGTGTTATACGCCGATCCCCACTGTCTGTGAGTCTAAAAGACCGAGCTCACTACACAGTCGACTATACTGTCCACTACACTGACCACTATACTGTCCAGACACTACACTGTCCACTACACTGGCCGCTATACAGTCCACTACACTGACCACTATACTGTCCAGACACTACACTGTCCACTACACTGACCGCTATACTGTCCACTACACTGACCACAATACTGTCGACTATACTGTCCACTACACTGACCACTATACTGTCCAGAGACTACACTGACCACTATACTGTCCACTGCAATATACTGTCCACTATACTGACCACTATACTGTCCACTACACTGACCACTATATTGACCACTACACTACACTGACCACTATACTGTTCACTACACTTTACTGTCCATTACACTACACTGACCACTACACTACACTGACCACTATACTGTCCACTACACTATACTGTCCACTACACTACACTGACCACTATACTGTCCACTACACTATACTGTCCACTACACTACACTGACCACTATACTGTCCATTACACTACACGGACCATTATACTGTCCACTATGCTACACAGACCACTATACTGTGCACTACACTGACCCCTATACCATCCACTACACTATACTGACCACTATTCTGACCACTATACCGTCCACTACACTGTCCACTATACTGTCCAGTGCACTACACTGACCACTATACTGTCCACTACACTATACTGACCACTATACTGGCCACTACACTATACTGTCCACTATACAGTCCACTACACTACACTGACCACTATACTGTCCAGACACTACACTGTCCACTACACTGGCCGCTATACAGTCCACTACACTGACCACTATACTGTCCAGACACTACACTGTCCACTACACTGACCGCTATACTGTCCACTACACTGACCACAATACTGTCGACTATACTGTCCACTACACTGACCACTATACTGTCCAGAGACTACACTGACCACTATACTGTCCACTGCAATATACTGTCCACTATACTGACCACTATACTGTCCACTACACTGACCACTATATTGACCACTACACTACACTGACCACTATACTGTTCACTACACTTTACTGTCCATTACACTACACTGACCACTACACTACACTGACCACTATACTGTCCACTACACTATACTGTCCACTACACTACACTGACCACTATACTGTCCATTACACTACACGGACCATTATACTGTCCACTATGCTACACAGACCACTATACTGTGCACTACACTGACCCCTATACCATCCACTACACTATACTGACCACTATTCTGACCACTATACCGTCCACTACACTGTGCACTATACTGTCCAGTGCACTACACTGACCACTATACTGTCCACTACACTATACTGACCACTATACTGGCCACTACACTATACTGTCCACTATACAGTCCACTACACTATACTGACCACTATACTGTCCACTACACTATACTGTCACTATACTGATCACTATACTGTCCACTATACTGACCACTACACTACACTGACCACTATACTGTCCACTACACTATACTGTCCACTACCCTGACCACTATACTGACCACTACACTACACTGACCACTATACTGACCACTACACTATCCTACCTACAGTATTGCTATACTGACCACTACATTGCATGACTCTAGCTGCTCTTCTACTCTCTCTCTCTGGCTGCTCCCTCTCCCCAGACCATGTTCAACCTCCCGGGCCAGCAACACGACTCTCGTTTGCACACAACACATGCATATCATTCTATCACTTTCTTCTAACTCTTTAATATTTCCCTGCTTAAATTCTGCTTTCCTCATTTTGTTCTGATATCCTTTGCGTCCCATGTTTTGTAATCCCATACTTCACATACTCTAGCTTCTATGATTCTATGATCAGACGGACAGCCATAGTGCTCATCCCATCTTCCCTCTCTGACAACATATAAAGTATTCTGTTTTAACGCTCATTTCTCTGTTTTAATATTACTAGTTGTATTGCCTGGCCCCAAATTCATCCCACAACTTAACATCAAAATGTGCCCTTCTGTCTAGTGTTAAATGTCACGCTTGATCCATCTTGCGCACATAGATAGATGTTTCTCTAGCTGTTTACATGATTCTTAGTCCCTGTGGACTTTGGTAACCCAGTTACCCATAGTGGATCCCTGTCTATGCTAACCATTTATCTAGGGGCTCAGTATAGGTGGAACCGCATCTTTGGTTCATATATTTTATAAAGCTCCTCTTGCGTTTGGCATTTTTTGAGGGTCTCTTACCCTTCATTCCCTTATTCATTTAATGCCCATAATGACTGGCCAGTCTTTTTCTCTTCTCTACTTGGGCCTATACCTTATACCCTCTTGCCTCTAAACTACTTTATCTAGCAGATGTACTACATATACCTGTGAACAGAACTATTCTTCCCTTTCTTATCTATAACACTCAGATGGACAGTAGACAGTGACAACATAACATATAACCACCAATCAATACAGTTTGATTAAGGGGAGTAAAATAGGTACCCTTTGTCCCAAAATGCCTTATCGATCAAGGAAGTCTGACAACTCAAATGTAAGCAAAATGTTTACCTCAGTCGACTGAGTATCAGAAATTCCCAGATCGTCTTAAGCTCCTCGTTTCAGATTCTCAGGGTCACCTGTAAATCCCCTCCTAGGCAAAGCTCACCATCTGTCATGGAATTTTATAGATAGGTAACTCCTATCCTCATATTGATTAGTCGTTACAAATTAATAATAACTACTGCAGTAGGGAACATACACAAAAGATACACTTCACATCTTTCCAAATAACTATTCTGTTTTATTATGATGCAATTGAAGGTTTTTATACACATGATTACATAGCTATCACATTAATATTACAATTGTACGTTTATGGTAACAAGGGGTTTAACATATTCAGACTAATTCTAATCAGGACTCGAAAGAATTCAAACATGTATTGAAAACATTATTAGTGCCGTGTTCACAGTGAGGGCAGTGTGCAATACATACAAAATAGAATACACGTATATACAGAATTTACAAATTTCCTTTACAACAGGTAAATGTGAGCGTTTTTACCTTAGATGCATTCGAAATAAAAAACAGTTGTTTTTAAAAGGATAAGAACTTTATTTAGCTTTTTCTTTTGGTGATGTGGATGAGTGGAGATAACCTTGAGGGGAGGAGGACCCAGATCCAGAGGTACCCATGAGGAGAAGAACATCACATCAGATCCCCAGAGTGGGAAATAGAGCATATAGGCTATTATTTGGTCTTATCCCCCAGGTGAGGGCACATCGGGTGAGGGGATAGTCACCTTTTGCATGTTGAATATTGGATCAGAAAGAGGTGGACACTATTTATGTTAATGCACGTTTGAAAATACCAGTAACTCTTATAATACTGCTGGAATTGAAGGTATATATAATCACATATATAGTAAAGGACATTTCAAAGACTATTTAATCACTGTTTGTATTATTATGTTTGGACTTTTTTTCATTTGAGATATACATTATATTATATGATGGTAAGGTTGACTTACAGAGACAGGAACACTGATTTTGCATCACACTGCAGTGCGACACCATTTCTGTCTATATTAGAAACCAGCTGACATTTGACCTGTGTGTACTGCAGTGGCTCCAACCCACTTTAACCACTTGTCGAGCGCCGAACTGTAAATGTATGTCATGACTTTACAGTTAAATACATGGGTTATGGCTGCAGATGCCATAACTCTGGGATCTTTCTTTTCCTTCAGGTAGTCGGCTTAGGCCTCTTTCACACGGGGCGGATCAGTAATGATCCGCCCCGTGATGATCCGCTCGCTCAGCGGGGATTGCTCCGTTGTCCCCGCTGAGCCGGCTGCGGACAGGGCGGTCTCCGCACACTGTGCAGGGACCGCCCTGTCAGCTCTCCGCTCTCCTCTATGGGGATCGGACGAGCACGGACCGTGTGTCCGTGTTCGTCCGATCCGCTCTGCAGACGGATAGAAAAATAGGATTTTCCTCCGTCTGCAGAATCGGACTGTTGCGGAGGCGGAGGAAATCGGGTGTCTGCGGATGCTCATCCGCAGACACCCGCTATCCCATAGGGATGAATGGATGTCCGTATTTCATCCGCAAACGGATGGATGAAATACGGACATACCATCAGCATGTGTGAAAGGGGCCTTAGTGATAAAAGAGGCCTGAGTGGCAGATTTGCCATGGGATCACATTTATACGTGGCAGGAGAGGTCCCTTCCTGCCACTTCCCGGAACCGCCGGTAAGCCCAGAACTGATCTGAATGGCTAGGCAGGAAGTTGAGTGATAGTCCCTACTCAGCTCTATGCCCTTGGGGGACCGGAGCGATGTCTGATGTCACTTACTGTTCTCGGGCAGACAGAATTTATTTATTTTTTTAAAGCCAAAATGCTAATTTTTATTTTTTTTATTTTAAAGGTAAATGAGAGATCTGGGGTCTTTTTGACCCCAAATCTTTCAATAAAGAGGACCTATCATGCTTATTTCTATTACAAGGGATAATATTATTGTATTGGAAATAAAAGTAAAAAAAAAAAAAGAAGAAAAAATAATTAAACCCCCCATGCCTCCTCGCTCATGCGCAGAAGTGAACTTATAAATAGGTCACGCTCGCATATGCAAACGGTGTTCATAACACACATGTGAGGTATTGCCACAATCATTAGAGCAATAGCAATAATTCTAGTGCAAGACCTTCTCTGTAACTCTAAACAGGTAACCTATAAAAAATTTTTAAAGCTTATGGAGATTTTTAAGTACCGTAGTTTGTTGCCATTCCACAAGCGTGCACAATTTTAAAGCATGACATGTTAGGTATCTATTTACTCGGTGTAACATCAACTTTCACATTATAAAAAAAAAATTGGGATAACTATGCATAATTTATGCCTCTAGAACTCCCGAAGGTGCTTCCCTGGATTTTATGCCCCTCTATATGGCTAGGCAGTGAAAAAGTCTCACACATGTGAGACACATATATCACAATACTGGAGAGGAGTAGCAGAATATGTTTTTGGTATAATTCGAAGTATGCCTATAATGTGTGTTAGAAATGTTTTTGACAACTGTGTGTCAAAAAATACATTTTCATAATTTTCTTTTCTGCAAAAGCATGTGGTGAAAAATGACATTTTCAAAAGACTCACTGTGCCTTTCAAAAAATACGTTGGTGTGTTTGTGTTTCAAAATGGGGTCATTTTGTGGGTGTTTCCATTGTTTTGGAGCTCCAGGGCCTCCAACAATGTGTTAGGCAGAAAGGAAATGAAATGCATAATTTATGTGTGATTTAAGCTCCTTTAAAGCCAAAAGGTGCTCTTTGGATTTTGGGCCTCTCTATGCATCTAGGCTGTGAGAAAGTCTCACACATGTGATATCCCCATACTTGAAAGGCATAGCAAAATGTGTTTCGGGGTGTAATTTTCAGTATATCTATGCTGTGTGAGAAATAACAAAGAAATAAAAATAAAGAAATAAACAAACAAACTTTATTTCATTTCTTCTGTAGCCAGGTGATCGGCTACAGCAATAAGAAGGAGACATTGTCTATTATTCTTTTCACCTTCTACTGAGATACTGATGTTATTCTGCACCATTCATGTTATGCTGCACTCCAGCCAGCAGGAGGAAAACAAAAGCCAAACAAGCCCATAGACATATGGAAAGCGCTGAGCATCCTGGGAGTTGTAGTTTGAGACGGAAGACATATAATGGGACAAATAGGCTCCTTACATGACAGATCCCAATAGGCACTGTGCAGTAGGAGGAGTGGAGAGATGATTTATATCAAACTTACTAGGAAATTTCTTTGCCTTGGCACCAAGGAAGTTAGAGTATGAAAGAGAACCTTGGTCTGGATATTCTGCTGCCAGCGGGAGATCAAAGCAGCCCAGATCCAAGTCTGAGACTGGAAGTGAGAACACCCGGGGGTAGTGCAGCACTACCGACATCACAGCACCTGCACCCCTGTGGCAGGGAGACTAGAGCTTCCCACCACTGATTACCAGAGGCTTTCAGGGAGAGACCAAGGAGGTCCTCCCTATCAGCATTCCAGAGACTGGTGAGAGAGCTATTCACCCATTGCTGATACTGATAGCAGGAACTGAGCTACTGACAGCAGAACATCAAGTGTACCCAATCCATACAGAACCTATACTGCACGCTTTACTGCATGTATTCCAAACCTAGACTGCACCTATACCAACCCTTAACCACATCATTCCAAATCTTTAATTGGGACTTTCATTAAGTGCAAAGGCCCTCTTAAATGGCCCCAATGATAGTTGGCTGAAGAACATCTCAAAGGCTTGCCCCCCTGCCCTAATACCCTTTCTGCAAGCTCCCTTTTTCCCCCTGCCCCTCTTCTACCATCCTCCTTTTCTTTTGTGCATACATTTCTTGTAGGTTGCTGTGCATTCAGAAAGAAGCAGATGTGAACGAATGGTAGCGCGGGCAGGACAAACTTTGCCTGCTTTTGAAAAGCATGATATGGTGTGCATTTTCTTGTGGGTTGCAATGCTTTCAGAAACACGCAGCTCCAAGTGAATGGTAATACAAGCACGCGGTGCATTTTCTTGTGCATTGCCATGTACTTGGAAATCCACAGATATGAACAAATGGTAATGAAAACAAGAAGTTTGTTTTTGAAACACATGGCAAAGCACATATTTTTTGCTGGTTGCTGTGTGCTTGGAAACGTGTAAATGAGAACACAGCCTAAATGGTAACACTGATCTGACACACATTGCTGTGCGTTTTTGAAATGCATAGCAAAGCATGCATTTTTTTATTGCAGGTTGCCATGTGCTCAGAAATACGCAGATGCAAACGAATGGTATCACAAGCAAGCTGCATGCTGCCTTGCATTTTTGAAACGCTCACTAATGCGCGTGCTTTCTTGCCAGTTGCCATGCATTTGGAAATGGATAGTACGTGTGAAGTGTGTTGCCATGCATTTTTGACTGCTTGGCGACCAGTGTCGTTATATGTTGGCAGGTTGGCTCTCCTGCCCGAATCACCATAGTTGTATGTTGGCTTGCGCAGACTCCATTGCAGGTGGGCACACACCGCCGGTGGCGCACGCTTGCTCCCACTGCACGCTGCGGGAGCTGGTCAAGCAGATTTGATGTTAACCAGCAACCCGTGATCGCCAAGTAGAGAGGCAGAAGGGGGATCTGAAAATCCCCGTTCTGACAGGGGACATGACAGAGATCTACTGTTCCCAATGATCGGGAACAGTGATCTCTGTCATGTCCCCAGTAGCCCATCCCCCCTACAGTGTCATTTTTACATTGATCGGTGCATTTTTTCTCTCCACAGAGAAACGCTGGATCTCTGTCAGAGTGACCGTCAGGTTCTTGGTCGCTTCCCTGACTAAGGCCCTTCACACCTGATCGCTCAGTTTTGCCGGGTGGCCAACTCTAGGAAGAGGCCTGATGGTTCCAAACATTTTTTATTTACAGATGATGGAGGCCACTCTTTGGGACCTTCAATGCGGCAGAAATGTTTCTGTACCCTTCCCCAGATCTGTGCCTCAATGCAATCCTGTCTCGGAGGTCTACAGACAATACCTTGGACTTCGTGGCTTGATTTGTGCTTTGACGTGTACGGTTAACTGTGGGACCTTATATAGAAATGTGTGTGCCTTTCCAAAGCATGTCTAATCAACTTAATATATCACAGGTGGACACCAATCAAGTTGTAGAAGCATCTCATAATTCTACTTCCTCCACTCCTCTTCCCTTCTCTGTCGGAGTCCCCCAAGGTTCTGTTCTTGGACCTCTTTTATTTTGAATCTACACCTCCTCCCTGGGTCAGCCTCTCACAGCTTTCAATATAATTTCTACGCTGACGACACACAAATCTATCTCTCCACCCCTCAACTCACTCAATCAGTCTCCTCACGCATCACCAACTTACTAACAGACATATCTGTATGGATGTCATAACACTTCCTTAAACTCAATTTGTCAAAAACCAGACTTATAATATTTCCTCCCCCACGTGCCTCTTCCCCTGACTTCTCTGTCAAGAGTAATGACACAACCATCCACCCATCCCCACATGTCAGGGTGCTAGGTGTTATCCTGGACTCTGAACTCTCCTTTCAGCCCCACATCCAATCACTTTCCAAAGCTTGCCGCCTCAACCTCCGCAACATCTCTAAACTACGTCCCTTTCTAACCAATGAAAGCTCCTGATTCACTCCCTGATTATCTCTCGCCTTGACTACTGCAACTCCCTCCTCATTGGCTCACCTTTAAATAGACTATCCCCCCTTCAGTCCATCATGAATGCTGCTGCCAGACTCATACACCTTACAAATTGCACAGTGTCTGCTACCCCTCTCTGCCAATCCCTCCATTGGCTGCCACTTGCCCAACGAACTAAATGAAAAATACTAACACTTACTTACAAAGCCATCCACAACTCTGCCCCCAGCTACATCACTAGCCTAGTCTCAAAATACCAACCTAATCGCCCACTTAGTTCCTTCCAAGCCCTCCTGCTCCTTAGCTCCCTCATCACCTCCTCCCATATCCGCCATCAGGACTTCTCCCGAGCCTCGCCCATCCTCTGGAACTCACTACCCCAATCTGTCAGACTGTCTCCAAATTTATCCACTTTTAGGCGATCCTTGAAAACTTTCCTCTTCAGAGAAGCCTATCCTGCCTCCATCTAACAACTGCACTATTGTCTCCATTAGCTCATCCACCACAGCTATTACCCTTTTCTATAACTTGACCCTCCCTCCTAGATTGTAAGCTCTAACGAGCAGGGCCCTCTGATTCCCCTTGTCTTGAATTGTATTGTATTGTAATGTCTACCCCAATGTTGTAAAGCGCTGCGTAAACTGTCGGCGCTATATAAATCCTGTATAATAATAATAATAATCTCAATGATAATAAGTGGGAACAGGATGTAATTTTTGAGTGCCATGGCAAAGACTGTGAATACTTACTGTATGTACATTTTTATTTTTAATACATTTGCAAAGATTAAAAAAAAAAGTCTTTCATGTTGTCATTATGGGGTATTGTTTGTAGAATTTTGAGGAAAATAATAAATGTAATCAATTTTGGGATAAGGCGTAAATATAACAAAATATGGAAAAAGTGAAGCACTGTGAATACTTTCCGGATGCACTGTATGTGGATGTTGGAATCAGTTTGTTTTTTTGCTTTTTTATTTTTTTTGTTTTAACCCGTTGGCTGGAAAAAAAATAGAAACTATTTATTTATGGCTAGCTTTAGTCTAACATTGCCAGATATTTATAACCTGTCAAAGAGATCACAAGGAGCATAGAGGATGCAAAATGATGGAACAATACATTTTTACATTTACAATGATTTTCTATACCATATAATAGGAAATCTGTTAAAAGATATTAGAACATATATCTGCCCAATGTCTGTTTTTATCAATACCTCACTTCAATATGAAGGAAGTTCAATGACAAGGTACACACAGATAAGGAAAACATTAGCTGTCTCTAAGATAAGATCAGGTGTCACGGTAGCACATGAACATTGGAAGCTGAATGATGTTTAAGTCAATACGGTTTGTCATCTGACATGTGTAGCATCCAGAGATACACTCTATATAGTCAATGAAAATATGTACTGGTTTTTAAGTGATGACGTGATAGTGAAAAGATTGTTTTAACAAGTCAGCCTGTTGTCTTGTATGCAAAGGATTGTAGTAGCCCTAGGCTCTCAAGTGATAAACATTTTCTGGTTAGCTGGAAAAAATATTTTTTGCCAATTCAACAGACTTTTCTGGTTCAAATGAACACAAGGATGCAATGGCCATATACCCAAAACATGGAAACATTACTAGAATAACGTGAAGATATATCATGAGTATATATTAATTATTTAACTTTTTCTGGCTTCTGTTCCCATATTGGGATTGATTTACTAAAATAAGAAAGTGCAAAATCTGGTGCAGTCCTGCATAGAAACCAATCAGCTTTCAGGTTTTATTGTCAAAGCTTAATTGGACAAGCTGAAGTTAGAAGCCGATTGGCTACCATGCACAGCTGCACCAGATTCTGAATACACCATTTTTAATAAATCAACCCCACCGGTGTCTCTTGCCAGTCTGTCTGCTTGAAGAGTATTGGTCTGGGGGGGGGGGGGGGGATTTTTAAAACCACACTTAGCCCGCCCAGTTGACCCACTCTATGAACTGTGGCTAGTAAATTGGGGTACATGTGTGGCTGTACTGATCTAACTCACAGGGGCTTTTACATATAGTGGTTATTGTCCTCTTACCGTGCAAATTCAAGTGCTTCCAATAAAATGTCTGGAATTCACAGGTAATAAATCATTCCCCAACACAGTCAGTCGGGCTTTAAAAATAAAAATTGTCAAGGATTCATTTATAGCCAAGCAATTGTTTATATCCTAGATTTTAAGCTCTAATGAGCCGGGCCCTCTGATTCCTCCTGTATTGAATTGTATTTTAACTGTACTGTCTGCCCTCATGTTGTAAAGCACTGCACAAACTATTGACGCTATATAAATCCTGTATTATAATAATAATAATATCCAGCATTCAGTATCTTACAGTGATATTCAATTCTAATTTTTTTTTTCATTTAAAAATAACGTTATACTTACCTGGCAAAAAAATTGGTGAAGGGTGCGCTAGCCATGCCACCATGAGATTCTGTGCTAGGTTCAAGTAATCTATCTGTAAGTGCAATTTTTTTTAATAAACACCAGTTTAGGCCCTCCTTTTTACCTTTATTTTACCCGTAAGCCGCCAACCTCCAACTGCCCAGGGTCCATGGAGATGATGTTACAGATGGATGCATTTCAGCTGAGGGCTGTACACATGCCTATTGACCTTTGAGGTTTGGTAAGCAGCCATTTATCTTCTGAGCACGTTGGTGATGCATTTTTGGAATCACATTCTTTCAACTCTTTGCACTATTTAGGACTGTTTTAATCTAACTACCTATATTACAGTCGCTTTTGGGAATATTTTTCCATTTTTGGATATTTAATATGTTACATATTTTGAATATTTTTTCACTTATGTTATTATATATGTCACCATTGGGAGTTTTGTTTGTTCACAATGTGTTCATTTATTGTGCTATTCCACATATTGTTATATGGGGGGAACAGCTGTACCCATTGACATATAGCACTAGTATTTCTATTTTGAGCTGTGATATTAGCTCTTTTTTTTTTTACAGACAACGCACTTTATTTAATGTTCACTTAAAGCGGAGGTCCACCCTAAAATGGACCTCCGCTCATCCGAATCCCCCCCCCTCCGGCGCCACAATTGGCACCTTTCAGGGGGGAGGGGGGTGCAGTTACCTGGATTATCCACTTCCGGGATAGCTGTCTGCGGAAAGGGGCGTAGATTACGCCCCTTTCCGCAACTGCCCGCCCCTTTGCGCAAGTGCCCCGCTGCCTGCTGGGAAACACACAGTTCCCAGAGGCAGCGGGGACCGTCCAGATTGCGCCGCGCGGCTCGCGCATGCGCAGTAGGGAACCGGGAAATGAAGCTGAAAGGCTCCATTTCCTGATTCCCATACCCAAGATGGCGGCGGCAGGACCCGACAGACGACCTAGCGATCGGCTTCGGGTGCCGACATCGCGGGCGCGCTGGACAGGTAAGTGTCACTATTTTAAAAGTCAGCAGCTGCAGTATTTGTAGCTGCTGGCTTTTAAAAAAAAAAAAAACGCGGAGTCCCGGTGGACTCCCACTTTAATGTTATACTCACCTGCTCTGTGCAGTGGTTTTGCACAGAGCAGCCCAGATTCTCCTCTTCTCAGGTCTTGCACCAGCACTCCTGGCCTCTCCCTCCTGCCAAGTGCCCCCACAGCAAGCTACTTTCTATGGGGACACCAGAGCCACTGCTCTGTGTCCATTCAGACACGGAGCCATGACAAGGCACTGCCCCCTCTCTCTCCTCATTGGCTCACTGACTTGATTGACAGCAGTGGAGCCAATTCTACTCCACAGCTTTCTCAGCCACAGGCTCAAGATGGTGCTCAGGTAAGTATTAAGGGGGCTGCTATACACAGAAAGTTTTTTTTTTAACATAATGTATAGAATGCATTAAGATAAAAAAGCTTCTGTCTTTAGAACAACTTTAAAATAAAACTGTAGTCAGGATAGGGACATTCAAATTTTTTAATATTCTTAACAGGCAGCATGTAAGCTTTAAAACAAACTCTTGTTGACCTATGTAGCTGCAGGCACCACGGAGCAATTCATCCTCAACCCCTGGCATACTAAGGTAAATTTATAAATGGCCTGGTATTCACAGAGTTAAAACCAGCAAAACTTGTGTTTTTTACTATGGATAGGTTATCATGAAAAAAATCATCAGGACAGCTGCTGCTTGATCACTTTTCCTGTACCAAGAAGGTGCCACCTCAATTGAAGTTGGATTGGATCACAACAATCTGCACTGACTTTCCTCCTATGCTCTTGTTCTTTCTTTACATTAGAAATGTGAAGGCCGCTGAGATGCGAGCTCTGGGGGGGGGGGGGGGATCAGGGTAGCAGAAATTGCTGAGCTGACGAGCCTATGCTCAGATGGGCTACGCTGCTGAAATAAAAAAATGTTCTACTGCAAACTTTGAAGATGGATTATGCCACAGTGCCTGCGGTTACAGAGGTCAGTGAGAGTTTTTATAAAAAGCTTGTTTACTGTTTGTCAGGAATATGTAAATATTAGAATGTGCATAACCTGGCCTGGCCACAATTATACGTTAAAGAAAATAAAATGGGGTCTGATTTGTTTTTTCGAGTGAAAAGAGATTTACAAGGTATAGGTGAGAGCTCCTGTTTTTGTGTAACCTGCACAGTAACAGAGTAACAGATTTAGGGTAGTTGTGTACAATGTAGATAGCTGCTTAAAGTGGTTTTAAAGCCCCAAGGTTTTTTACCCTACTGCATTCTATGCAGTAAGTTAAAAAAAAATCTGTGCTACAGGAGCCCCCGCATTCTTACCTGAGCTCGATTCGATCCAGCGACCTGCACAAGAGCAGCGGCTCTGGCTGCTGTATCCCTTCTCATTAGGAAGAGTGACAGCAGCGGCAGCTACCACTGCTGTCAATTAAATGGCATGACGAAGGTGTGGGGGCACGGCTGAGCTGTCCAGTCTGTGTCAATATACGCAGACTGGGCGGCTTGGGGGAGGAAGCATGCACAGGTGCCCCCAGGGAAAGTGGCTTTCCCTGGAGGCCCTTGCCAAAGAGGAGGGGTCTGCAGCACCGGTGAGGGACTCCTTTAAAAGGAGATCGGGGATGCTTTTTGCAAAACCACAGAGCAGGTAAGTATGACATGTTTGTTATTCTGGTTTAAAAAAACTGAAGGCTTATAACCACTTTAATGTATGTAGAATTAAGTGGCTGGTGTTGCAAGAATAAGATTCACATGCAGCTTGTGGTGGTCTTCAGAGACCATGAGCAGTATAGTCTGTATGCAGAGTAGAGTATATGTGAGCCAAGACTCTAAAAGAGACACTAAATGTAGAACTATGGGCAAACCTAAGAGTAGGGGAGTATTATAACCCCTAAAAGGTTTATTTTTTCCATATTTGTTACATTGGGGAGATTTACCTTCACTTCCTGTCCACAGCCAATCAAGAAGTGAGAGCAAATCCCTGCAAATTAAGGGAATCCCTTAGGGACCCCCAGGTCACCAGAACTAGTGTTCCCATTGGAAGATTTCCCCTCTATTACCTTTCTGGGAACAACCCAAAATTTGTGATTTTCTTTTGCTTTCACTAGGAATGATAATGGTAAGCAGGTCAAACAGAGAGGGGGATCTCCTTCACAGGGGCACAGACAGCAATACAAACAGACAGGTGTTATAATCCACCTCCTCTCTATCCAAAATATAAAAAAAAAGGTTTTACCTTTAGTTATACTTTCAGTAGAGTTTGTGGGTAACTGAGCTATAGTGGATTATGTATACCATCCTTTGCTGAATCTCTGTATTATAGAGTTTAGATGACATACTGCAGTCATTTACCTTACAGATGATACAATGTGTTGTGTTCAAGGAATCACCTCTGCTTCACATTGTCCGCCAACTGTTACCAGATTGATACTGTGAAGAGGGTGATGACTACAACACTACTTTTTATGTGGCCTTTTTTTGTGTCTGTTTCTTCACTGCCTGGGAGACCTGTACTGAGAGAAATAGGTACCTGCCATTTCAGACTTATTTCTTAAAAATACAGTACTGACTTATTTTTTTACCTGCTGTAGAGTTTCTTTAGGTATATGCAGTAGGGCACATAAAACAACTAAAAACATACTAGATGCCACCTGCACTTAGAAAATCCAAAGTATGTTCAGTTCTAGTTATTTCTTGGTAGCTTGGTGTTGCAAACACCAATATTAGATCATTCAACTATTCAGGTACTGTTAAGTTTAGTACACACCACGTATGTTAGTACAGCAATCTCTACTGTTGTTCTATTGTGTTCTGACAGGGAGACGGCCACCCCGTCACAACACTCCGGTTAACGCTCTGAGCCATTGGCTCAGAGCGCTGACCGGGAGCCGATTTTTGGTCATAAGCTTTTGACAGAAGCCAGCGGTTGGCTTCTATCAGACTGGCTGCCATACACACTGGCCGATTGTTGGCCGATTTCTATTGAACTGGCCAATACCGGCTGTGTGTACTAGACTTAAGTGAGCCAAAAGGGACCAAAGGTCCTTCACTAAACCAATCACTTTTTGAGCATTATGATAATTTTAAGGTGAAGGTATCAAGTCTAGTTGAATTAAGGTTTTTCATTCTGTTGTCATTTAGTAGCTATGGCTTTGATTGCTTGAAAAAAAAAATAGAAAATAGGTGGATATTATTATTAATCATTCATAAAAATTCAACCATCTGAACAAGCACTCTGTATGCGAGCCCCATAGAATATGATCATTTCAGTCAAGCAGTCTTTACTCTGTCTGGAGAACATCTGAGAATTATCTAAAAAAAAATCTAGCATTTACAATCTAATTCTAGTAATCCAATTTATCTGTAACGATCTATTAAAATTTTTTTTTAAATAGAAGGTAACAAGAATCACATATAACAAAAATAAATCTGTCTCGATGTAGCAGCATTTCAGCTATATTCCCAGCTTCATTATCTTATTCTCTTCAGCCCCCCCGAATTGGTTTACACCCTACAGCTGGTGGAATCACAAGAAATGAGGGATAGTCCTGAAGAAGGATGGAAGTGCCTTAAAAAAAAAAAAAAAAAAAAAAAAAAATATATATATATATATATATATATATATATATATATATATATATATATATATATATATATATATATATATGTATATAAAGTTCCTTAGTCCTTAAAAAAAAAAAAACATAAGGTCAAAAGAAAATGTTAATAAGGGAGGGACCTTGGTAATGAGATCCATACTAGATCAATTTAAAGCTAGGATTTTAATACAGATACCTTATTGAGAGAAACAGAGCGAGAGAAGGACATAAACCCCATTTCCGCCTAACTGTCTATTGCAGAGATACATGAGACAAACAAATTTGATGCAATTACTTCAGCTGGTCATAGACAATAGAATTCAGTTGGAAGTGAGTGTGTACATATGCATGGCTGATAGGCACCACTGATACTGTCAACTGAGGCAATTTGGTACTGTATTGCTAAAAATCACCAATCTACAGTTGCACTTTAAGTGCACTAACTAGCACCACAGGCATGTTTAAATCACATATGATAATATTGACTGAAAAGCCACTTTTGGCATGGCCAAAGGATTTGTATTTCTGTCCACTCAGTCCTGAGATTTACTTAACTCTGATTGACAATACGGTCAGTATGGTGACAACATTTCTCTACTGCAGTTAAGCAACACAGCAACTCTGAGGTTGATTTACTAAAGGCAAAGAGACACTTTGCAAAGTGCAGTTGCTCCAGAGCTTAGTAAATAAGCTAAGGCTTCACTTTGCAAAAAGTACCCAATCACATGCAAGAAAAATAAAAAAACTGAATTTTTGCTTGCACATAATTGGATGATGAGCAGAATTTCTGCTAATTTGCTAAGCTCTGGAGCACTTGCAGAATGCAACTTCACTTTGCAAAGTGTACAGTCTTTTTACCTTAACTAAATCAACCCCATTGTGTCCATGTCCCTGGCGTGTGACTGGGCAGTAAAGTAGCAGCAACAGACCGATGAGCTCATCTCTCTGCTCGCTCCTCTTGTAAGCAAATGTGAAAGCTGGACACCTGATTGGCTCAGAGTGTGCCCTATCCCATTCTAAGTGCTATCCTACAGAGAATTGCAAGAGGGTGCAAGAGGGTGAAATCAAATAAAATGAAGGTATTTATACCAATTGCATTTAAAATACTTTTAAATGGTGTTTTTTTATATCTTCCTGAAACTCAGCTTGAGACTCATCTGAAATGCTACTGAAGCTTACTAACTAGTTTTATCTCAAGGAAAAAAACTTCTACTAGTGAATGTCTCAAATAGGTTGCTTACACCTTCTGGTCAGCTGGGGATATTTCCCCTTAAATCTATAAGCTGGAATTTTGAGCTGCACTCAAAAGCAACAATGATAACCAGCTAACCATCCCCAAATGCTCGTCTCAAATTAATGGCTAGGTGAAGGCAGGTGGTCAGCTATGGTGAACTTGTTCCACATACAGTAAGCATTGTATATGCATAATGGGTTAGAAAAGGATCTTCCATTTAATCCCTCACAGTCAATATTGTAATTAATATAAACGTTGCTTTCCTCACCCCATCAGCACTGCAAATTCTGTATGCAACCCAACTTAAAAAAGCATTAAGGTGTTCATAGAGATCAGGCACAATTAACAAACAGATCATCTATATTTATAAGAAGAAAAGTTTGTGTGTCTATATTGTATATTATATATGTATCGTATGTTATAAAATGTCCTTGGCTTATTTGGCTTTTTCTGACATTTTGCATAACTGAAAGGAATCCCTTTCCAATAAAAATGTAGTTTTAAGCTAACTTAAAGCTTAGCTTTAAGTTCACTCACCCACAGGTTGCTGTGGGTAAGTGAACTTAAAGCTAAGCTTACTCATCTGTAAAAATATACCTTGCAGTGCCTAATGCCTCTTGCACAACATGGGTTAATGGTACTTTTTTCTAGAAGGTAAGGAAAAAAGCAAAATACTTACCTAATTTTTTAATCCAGCAAGCTTCCTCCTCACAGTATGACCGGTCATATGAATCTACTTCTCTTTGTCGTTTCACAGGTCGCAGGTCTCCGATGTCATCACATGCAATGCAGGACCAACCATCCTGTATTGTACATAAGGAAGGTAAGAGCCCACCCACATATCTGGATGTTTCAGAGAGGAGAAGAGCTCAGACTCCCAGGGAAGTAAGGAATGAGGTAAGTATTTTTCCCTACTTAATACCCTCTAGATGAAATGCACAAAATAATGTAGAAGCCCCACTGCAGGATGTTTTTTTTTTTTTTTTTTCTGTTAACTAGAATTCAACTTTAGGAATAGAAAAGTTTTTGTTTTAATAAGGGCATAATTAAAATGTTTACTTTGTCAAACTTCGGGATAACTTTATAGTTTATTGCAAAATATAGTAAGAATGTGGCTTTGTGCAATTATTAGCCTTGATATCGAGATCAAGAGCATTGCTGAAAGCCACCAAAGAATCAAGCTTTAAGAATAGAAACTTTTTTGTCTTAATAAGGCCATAAATAACATGTTTACTCAAAATCGGTCAATCTTCAGAATAATGTTATAGTCTATGAGATTGTGACTATGTCCAATAATTATCCTTGATATCCAGACCCAGAGCAATGCTGAAAGCTACTAAAGATATACGGTACAGCTTTCTGTTATCCAGTCCTACATTATGCCAGAAGGGATAAAAACACCTGTTTGTCTACTGCTTAGTAATAAATAAAAGTGTTTTTTCAGCCTGCTCTACAACATCCCCAGCTTCCTTCACACCTGATAGGCTTGTTTTTAAAGTTCAACAGCTGAAGATGTGTTCTTGTTTTAAGTGTAAAATAAAAGTGTTCCAGCCTGTCCGTTAAAGTGGATGTAAACCCAATCCCTTAAAGCTCAAATAAGCTTTAATGTGTTAATGTA